>NC_091286.1:450878458-451202347 GCF_032444005.1 Ranitomeya imitator | reverse complement strand
ATGTGAAGGCGGATGCCCTGTCTAGGAGTTTTGTGCCCGACTCTCCGGGTTTGCCTGACCCGGCGGGTATTCTCAAAGAGGGGGTAATTTTGTCTGCCATCTCCCCTGATTTGCGGCGAGTGCTGCAAAAATTTCAGGCTAATAGACCTGACCGTTGCCCAATTGAGAAACTGTTTGTCCCTGATAAATGGACGAGTAGAGTTATCTCTGAGGTTCATTGTTCGGTGTTGGCTGGTCATCCTGGAATCTTTGGTACCAGAGATTTGGTGGCTAGATCCTTTTGGTGGCCGTCTCTGTCGCGGAATGTGCGTTCATTTGTGCAGTCCTGTGGGATTTGTGCTCAGGCTAAGCCCTGCTGTTCTCGTGCCAGTGGGTTGCTTTTGCCCTTGCCGGTCCCGAAGAGGCCTTGGACACATATCTCTATGGATTTTATTTCGGATCTCCCCATCTCTCAAAAGATGTCGGTCATTTGGGTGGTTTGTGATCGCTTCTCTAAGATGGTCCATTTGGTACCCTTGTCTAAATTGCCCTCCTCCTCTGATTTGGTGCCATTGTTTTTCCAGCATGTGGTTTGTTTACATGGCATTCCGGAGAACATCGTTTCTGACAGAGGTTCCCAGTTTGTTTCGAGGTTTTGGCGAGCCTTTTGTGCTAGGATGGGCATTGATTTGTCTTTTTCCTCGGCTTTCCATCCTCAGACAAATGGCCAAACTGAACGAACCAATCAGACCTTGGAAACATATCTGAGATGTTTTGTTTCTGCTGATCAGGATGATTGGGTGTCCTTTTTGCCTTTGGCTGAGTTCGCCCTTAATAATCGGGCCAGCTCGGCTACTTTGGTTTCGCCGTTTTTCTGCAATTCTGGTTTCCATCCTCGTTTCTCTTCAGGGCAGGTTGAGTCTTCGGACTGTCCTGGTGTGGATACTGTGGTGGATAGGTTGCAGCAGATTTGGACTCATGTAGTGGACAATTTGACATTGTCCCAGGAGAAGGCTCAAGGTTTCGCTAACCGCAGGCGCTGTGTGGGTCCCCGACTTCGTGTTGGGGATTTAGTTTGGTTGTCGTCTCGTTATATTCCTATGAAAGTTTCCTCTCCTAAGTTTAAGCCTCGTTTCATTGGTCCGTATAGGATTTCTGAGGTTCTTAATCCTGTGTCTTTTCGTTTGACCCTTCCAGCTTCTTTTTCCATCCATAATGTATTCCATAGGTCATTGTTGCGGAGATACGTGGCACCTGTGGTTCCATCCGTTGATCCTCCTGCCCCGATCTTGGTTGAGGGGGAGTTGGAGTATATAGTGGAGAAGATTTTGGATTCTCGTATTTCGAGACGGAAACTCCAGTACCTGGTTAAGTGGAAGGGTTATGGTCAGGAAGATAATTCCTGGGTCTTTGCCTCTGATGTTCATGCTGCCGATCTGGTTCGTGCCTTTCATTTGGCTCATCCTGGTCGGCCGGGGGGCTCTGGTGAGGGTTCGGTGACCCCTCCTCAAGGGGGGGGGTACTGTTGTGAATTCTGTGGTCGAGCTCCCTCCTGTGGTCATGAGTGGTACTTCGGCTGGTTCTGTCCATGAGCTTCCTTTGGTGGATGTGAGTGGGGCTGCGGCTTCTGAGTTTCCTTCCTCAGGTGACGAGGTTAAGTCGTTAGGTGCTGCTCTATTTAACTCCACCTAGTTCTTTGTTCCTGGCCTCCAGTCAATGTTCCAGTATTGGTCTTGTTCTCTCCTGTATCGTTCTTGTGGCCTGTTTACCCTGCATAAGCTAAGTTTTGCTGGTGTTACTTTTGTTTGCTATTTTTTCTGTCCAGCTTGCTATATTGGTTTTTCTTGATTGCTGGAAGCTCTGAGACGCAGAGGGAGCACCTCCGTACCGTTAGTCGGTGCGGAGGGTCTTTTTGCGCCCTCTGCGTGGTTGTTTGTAGGTTTTTGTGCTGACTGCAAAGCTATCTTTCCTATCCTCGGTCTATTCAGTAAGTCGGGCCTCACTTTGCTAAAATCTATT
Organism: Ranitomeya imitator; assembly: GCF_032444005.1. NCBI lineage: Eukaryota > Metazoa > Chordata > Amphibia > Anura > Dendrobatidae > Ranitomeya > Ranitomeya imitator. The sequence continues at coordinate 451,200,349 of NC_091286.1, read as the reverse complement.
TCATCTCTGTGTTTGTATTTTCATCTTTACTCACAGTCATTATATGTGGGGGGCTGCCTTTTCCTTTGGGGAATTTCTCTGAGGCAAGGTAGGCTTATCTTTCTATCTTCACGGCTAGTTAGTTTCTCAGGCTGTGTCCGAGGCGCCTAGGTCTGGTCAGGAGCGCTCCACGGCTACCTCTAGTGTGGTATTATAGGATTAGGGATTGCGGTCAGCAGAGTTCCCACGTCTCAGAGTTCGTCCTATGTTATTAGTAACTATCAGGTCACCTTGTGTGCTCTTAACCACTAGGTCCATTGTGGTTCTGAATCACCAGTTCATAACAAATACCTGCCGGCTCCGGAACACCCAGAGAGTCAGGCACAAAACTCCTTGACAGGGCATCAGCCTTCACATTCTTAGATCCCGGAAGGTATGAAACCACAAAATCAAAACGGGAGAAAAAGAACGACCATCGAGCCTGTCTAGGATTCAACCGTTTGGCAGACTCGAGATAAGTCAAATTCTTGTGATCCGTCAAGACCACCACGCTCCTTCAAGCCAATGTCGCCACTCCTCGAATGCCCACTTCATGGCCAACAACTCTCGATTGCCAACATCATAATTGCGCTCAGCAGGCGAGAATTTTCTAGAAAAGAAGGCACATGGTTTCATCACCGAGCCATCAGAACTTCTTTGCGACAAAACAGCCCCTGCTCCAATCTCAGAAGCATCAACCTCGACCTGAAACGGGAGCGAAACATCTGGCTGGCACAACACAGGGGCAGAAGAAAAACGACGCTTCAACTCCTGAAAAGCCTCTACAGCCGCAGAGGACCAATTGACCACATCAGCACCTTTCTTGGTCAAATCAGTCAACGGTTTAGCAATACTAGAAAAATTAGCGATGAAGCGACGGTAAAAATTAGCAAAGCCCAGGAACTTCTCCAGGCTCTTCACAGATGTCGGCTGAGTCCAATCATAAATGGCCTGAACTTTAACAGGGTCCATCTCGATAGTAGAAGGGGAAAAAATGAAACCCAAAAATGAAACCTTCTGAACTCCAAAGAGACACTTTGACCCCTTCACAAACAAGGAATTCGCACGAAGGACCTGGAACACCATTCTGACCTGCTTCACATGAGACTCCCAATCATCCGAAAAGACCAAAATGTCATCCAAATATACAATCATGAATCTATTCAGGTACTCTCGGAAGATGTCATGCATAAAGGACTGAAACACAGATGGAGCATTAGAAAGCCTGAATGGCATAACCAGGTACTCAAAATGGCCCTCGGGCGTATTAAATGCTGTTTTCCATTCATCGCCCTGTTTAATTCGCACAAGATTATACGCCCCTCGAAGATCTATCTTGGTGAACCAACTAGCCCCCTTAATCCGAGCAAACAAATCAGACAGCAGCGGCAAAGGATACTGAAATTTGACTGTGATCTTATTAAGAAGGCGGTAATCAATACAAGGTCTCAAAGAGCCATCCTTCTTGGCCACAAAAAAGAACCCTGCTCCCAATGGTGATGACGACGGGCGAATATGACCCTTCTCCAAGGATTCCTTTATATAACTCCGCATAGCGGCGTGCTCTGGCACAGATAAATTAAACAGACGGCCCTTAGGAAACTTACTACCAGGAATCAAATTAATAGCACAATCGCAATCCCTATGAGGAGGTAGGGCACCGGATTTGGGCTCTTCAAATACATCCCGGTAATCTGATAAAAACTCAGGGACTTCAGAAGGAGTAGAAGGCGAAATTGACAACAATGGAACATCACCATGTACCCCCTGACAACCCCAGCCGGACACAGACATAGATTTCCAATCCAACACTGGATTATGGACCTGTAGCCATGGCAACCCCAAAACGACCACATCATGCAGATTATGCAACACCAAAAAGCGAATATCCTCCTGATGTGCAGGAGCCATGCACATGGTCAATTGAGTCCAGTACTGAGGCTTATTCTTGGCCAAAGGCGTAGCATCAATTCCTCTCAATGGAATAGGATACTGCAAGGGCTCCAAGAAAAAACCACAGCGCCTGGCAAACTCCAAGTCCATCAAATTCAGGGCAGCGCCTGAATCCACAAATGCCATAACAGAATAGGATGACAGAGAGCAAATCAGAGTAACGGACAAAAGAAATTTAGACTGTACCGTACCAATGGTGGCAGACCTAGCGAACCGCTTAGTGCGCTTAGGACAATCGGAGATAGCCTGAGTGGATTCACCACAGTAAAAACACAGCCCATTCCGACGTCTGTGTTCTTGCCGTTCAGCTCTGGTCAAAGTCCTATCACACTGCATAGGCTCAGGCCTATGCTCAGAGAATACCGCCAGATGGTGCACAGCTTTGCGCTCACGCAAGCGCCGATCAGTCTGAATGGCCAAGGACATAGACTCATTCAGACCAGCAGGCGTGGGAAATCCCACCATGACATCCTTAAGGGCTTCAGAAAGACCCTTTCTGAAAATTGCCGCCAGGGCACACTCATTCCACTGAGTAAGCACAGACCACTTTCTAAACTTCTGACAGTACACCTCCGCTTCATCCTGACCCTGACACAAAGCCAGCAAGATTTTCTCTGCCTGATCCACTGAATTTGGTTCATCATAAAGCAATCCAAGCGCCAGAAAAAACGCATCAAACGCAATGCAGGATCTCTTGGCGCAAGGGAAAATGCCCAGTCTTGAGGGTCACCACGAAACAAAGAAAAAATGATTTTTACTTGTTGAACGGGGTCACCAGAGGAGCGGGGTTTCAAAGCTAGAAACAGTTTACAATTATTTTTGAAATTCAGAAACTTAGATCTATCCCCAGAAAATAAATCAGGAATAGGAATTCTAGGCTCTAACATAGGATTCTGAACCACAAAATCTTGAATGTTTTGTACCCTTGCAGTGAGATGATCCACACAAGAGGACAGACCTTGAATGTCCATATCTACACCTGTGTCCTGAGCCACCCAAAGGTTTAGGGGAAAAGAAAGACAAAACACAGTGCAAAGAAAAAAAAATGGTCTCAGAACTTCTCTTATCCCTCTATTGAGATGCATTAATACTTTGGGCCAGCTGTACTGTTATGGACCTGGTGGTTAGGAGCACCCGGCACGACCTGATAGTTAAACTCGCACAGGACAAGCTCTGGGATGTGGGAGCTCTGCTGACCGCAGGCCCTAATCCTATCACAACAACTAGAAATAGCCGTGGAGCGTTCCTGACACTCCCTAGACGCCTCTTCACAGCCTAAGAGCTAGCTAGCCCTAGAGATAGAAAATAAAGCCTACCTTGCCTCAGAGAAATTCCCCAAAGGAAAAGGCAGCCCCCCACATATATTGACTGTGAGTAAAGACGAAAGTCACAAACGCAGAAATGAAACAGGTTTCAGCAAAGGGAGGCCAGACTTACTAAACAGACAGAGGATAGGAAAGGTATCTTTGCGGTCAGCACAAGAAACTACAAAAGACCACGCAGAGTGTGCAAAAAGACCTCCGCACCGACTAACGGTGCGGAGATGCCACTCTGCATCCCAGAGCTTCCAGCTAGCAAGACAAAATCATGATAACCAGCTGGACAAGGAAACAATGAACAAATAATAACTATCAGGAACTTAGCTTCTGCTGGAGAAGACAGGTCACCAGAAAGATCCAAGAGTGAACTGAACCAATGCAGGAACATTGACAGCTGGCATGGAGTAACGATCTAAGTGGCGTTAAATAGAGCAGCCAACCAAAGGATAAACCACGTCACCTGTGTAAGGAACCTCAGAGGCAGCAGCTTCACTCACAGCCACCAGAGGGAGTCCATGGACAGAACTCGCCGAAGTACCATTCACGACCACAGGAGGGAGTTCGACAACAGAATTCACAACACCCAACCAAGTAATGAGTGCATTTACTGAACATACATTTCAGTAGGCCAACATTTCGGATTTTAAAATCATTTTTCAAGCTGGTGTTATAAAGTTTTCTAATTTACTGAGATAATAATGATTTTTGGGTTTTCATTGACTGTAAGCCATAATCATCAACATTAACAGAAATAAATACTTGAAATAGATCACTCTGTAATGACTCTATATAATATGAGTTTCACTTTTTGTATTGAAGAACTGAAATAAATTAACTTTTCGATGATACTCTAATTTTGTGAGAAGCACCTGTACACTATTATATACACACTGTAAGATAGCCCACTGGACATGTTCTTGAGGGGAGATATGCATCATGCAGGTTGTATAAACACCTCTTGAGAAACACATGTATCACAAATACAAATACTCTATGATCTATAATAATATAATTTACATGATCATGCATCCATGGACAGTGCTGGAAAAAATCACCAAAAACATAATAATTCAAAAGAAAAACCGCGATCAAAAATTCCAAGGAATTTTTTTATCTATGCAAAAAATCATTTTATTAAATACATAGGTACAGGAAGAAAAAGGGGGGGTTACACCAAATAGCACATGCAAAAAATAGGGCGCTCACAAAGACATAGTATGTGGCTAGAGAAATCTAATATTACATATAATCATCCTCAGTATTGCATCTTCCCCATATGGCCACATCTAACCCCATAGTAAACTCCTATACTAATCAAAACTGTTTACCAGAGTGCATCAACTGATGCTTTTACCTGAATAATAGCCAGGAGTAAGGCCAGAAGCGTCCTCCCCGACGCGTGTTTCGCCGGTAATGCCTTTTTCACCCCTTGAGGCGATCCGTGGCAGGACAACAGCCCCAACTATAAAGCCAAGTGATGACTCATACGTGAGTAAAATGGTAAGGAAAGTCTTACAAAAGATGCCCTGGGTGATGACGACGAGGCGTTCCTGTCAGTTTTTGAAAGGGTGGCGGAATGGGAGAAATTGCTTTTGGAGCATTGGGTAGAGGTTCTGGTGCCATATTTAACACGGGAACCGCAGAAGGTCTATTATGATCTGGTCTTGCAGGATGCAAAAGCGTATGCCAAGTTGAAAACTGAGATCTTGGTGCGCTTAGTAGTCAGTCAGTCAGTGACTGGGCTTATTGCAGTGACAAACCTCACGAGTCCCAAATATTCGACCTCCTACACCTGGTCCAAAAGTGGTTGCAACCTGAATCCTCCTCACGGTAGGTGAGTAAAGGCTTTTTTATTTTATCGGGGCCATGCGTGGGGAATGAGAGTAGTGGACAACCCCTTTAATACTTGCGCATATAAGACATTTGGACAATTGAATGTTCCCAACTTTATGAGGACAGTTTAAGAAAGTCCCTTTTTCTGTTCCAGCATGATTGTGCCCAGTGCACGGTCCATGAAGTCATGGTGTTCAAGAACTTGAATGAGCTCCATAAACCCCTGATCACTTTTAGCTCCACGCCGGAGTCCTGCTCTGACAGGCAGGGTCTCCAGCATGTCTCTTCACTCACCCGTGCTGTGGTCAGTTCTTCCCTTCCCCACACTCTGCATAGTCCTCTGGCTATGTTCTTAGGGCACGTGCGCTGGACCCCGGATCCTGTCCATGTACCAGATGCTTTGCAGACAGAAAGATGCACAGAAAGAGATGTCCATTCAGTTGCAGTCCTGAACCACTAAGTTGGAGGCCTTAGACATCCCTCCAGAGTTCCAGCATGTTCAAGCAGCTGCATCTTCTCCAGAGACTTCCCAGCCAGTCTGCTTAGTTCAAGATCCAGTTCCCCGACTTGCAGCCCCATCACGTTTTGACGGCAAGCTCTGTCGCGAGTTCATCAATCAGTGCCAGCTACACTTTGAACTCCTTCCTCATCACTTCCCATTAGACCGAACAAAGGTGGTATTTCTTATGTCACATTTTGGAGGTGAGGCCCTGGCGTGGTTTTATCCATTATGAGAGAGAGGACCCTATCATCTCCAATTTGTCCGTATTCTTGTAAGCCTTCCACAAAGTATTCAACAAACCTGGGCAAGCCATCTCTGCAGCTTCCCCTCTTCTTCACTTACGCCAGTCCAACTCGTCTGTGGGACAATATGCGGTATGCTTCTGAACTCTGGCGTCCGAGTTTGGTTCATCTGTAATGAAGCGTTGGTGGCAAAATTCTTGAAGGGCCTCTCTGGAAACATAAAGGATGAGCTAGCTGGTCAAGACTTACCAACTACCTTCGACGACCTGATCTCCCTCGCCATCCATATTGATCTTCGTTTCCATGAGCGTGCCTGTGAGGTGGCGTGTGAAAGAGGACCGCAGCACCTGGCTCCGTCTTTTCAAATGCTGTTTGTTCCATCACCCTCCCTTGTCGAGGACTCATCTGAACCCATGCAGATCGCCCACCTGGCCCGTGCTAGACAGTGATCAACGTGCTAAAATCCAGTGCCTGTATTGCTGAGACATGGGTCTCTCCATTCGAGTCTGTCCGGTAAAGCCGGAGAAGCTCCGGCATCTAGCATCGGTAGGAGAGGGCTTCCAAGACGGAAAAGACATCTCCCTACCCCTGACCCTTACTGTGACCGTGACAACCGGTGAATCCCAGTTTGTTGAGTAAGCATATTTGAATTCGGGGCAGCCGGAAATTTTATCCTCCAGGCTGTAGTGGATTGGTTCCAAATCCCAGTTCATCCGCTCAAGAACCCCCTGGCAAAAACATATGTCGATGGGAGAACTCTTCGAGAGACCGTTTGTCTGGCTACTGAGCCGCTTATGGTCCGTATTGGGATGCTTCATACTGAGAGGATTGCCTTCTATGTTCTTTCCCACATTTCTCACGCCTTTCTCTTAGGCCTACCATGGCTACAGCAGCATGAACCTGTGTTGGACTGGAGAACTGGAGAGGTGCTTTGCTGGGGACATTCCTGTCATGAGAAGTGTCTGGCTCCAGTACGTGTGGCTAAGGCCCTGTCTTGTCTGGCATTGCTGCCTGGTTTGCCATCTGCCTATTGGTCCTTTGCCAATGCTTTTGACAAGAAGGATGCAGAGACTATGCAGCCACACAGGCTGTATGACTGCCCTATCGACTTGATTCCCGGACCTACACCCCCTAGAGGACGAATTTACCCTCTGTCCCCAGCTGAGACTCGAGCTCTGTTGGACTATATTCAGGATAATTTGGCCGGGGGTTCATTTAGAAATCCTCCTCTACTGCTTGGGCCGGGATTTCTTCGTTAAGAAGAAGGATGGATAACTCTGACCCTGTATTGACTATCGAGGTCTTAACCAGATCACGGTGAAAAATAAATACACTATCCCACTGATTCCTGAGTTGTTCGACTGATTAAGAGGTCATGTCTGCCCAGAGACTTAATCCACGCCAAGCTAGGCGGTCTTTGTTTTTTGCTAACTTTTTTGCTTTCTTTTACATTTCAGGTCCGGTGACAAGAATGTCAGAGCCGATGCCCTCTCTCGCTCTTTTCTATCTAAGGATCAAGAGGAGGATGCATAATTTATCATTGAACCATCCAAGATGGTCACTGTTGCTCCAGTCAGTCTGTCACGAATTCCCCCAGCGAAGACCCTTGTGGCTGAATCTGAGAAGGAGCAAGTTTTGTCTTGGGGCCACTCATCCAAGGTGGCTGGTCACGCGGGACAAAGGAAGACTCTACAGTTGATTTCTTGCCACTACTGGTGGCCGTCCATGAGGAGACAGATCTATGCTTACTTGGCTGCCTGTCCGATTTTTGCCCACAATAAAGTCCCCAGACGACTTCCTGACGGTTCTCTCCTGCCATTACCCGTACCATCGGGTGCATCACAGCACATAGCTATTGACTTCATTACGGATTTGCCAGTATCTGAGGGTTGCACTGTCATCTGGGTTGTCGTGGATTGCTTCTCCAAAATGGGGCACTTTACCCCGTTATCTGCTCTTCCGTCCACTCCTAAACTGGCTGACAGCTTCATCAAACATATTTTCTGCCTGCACGGATTTCCTCGTCAGATTGTGTCTGATCGAGGTTCACAGTTCACTTCCAGATTCTGATGAGCTCTCTGTAAACATCTGGATATCGCCTTGGATTTCTCATCAGCCTATCGCCCCCAGTCACCCCAGTCCAATGGGCAAGTGGAGCGTGTCAACCAGGTCCTGGGCAATTACATGCGACACTTCATCAATGCCCACCATATTGATTGGGTGAAGTTGCTTTCCTGGGCTGAGTTCTCGTACAACAAACACGTTGGTGAAGCCTCAGGAGAATCACCGTTCTACATTGTGTTAGTTCGGCAACCCAAGGTTCCCCTCCCGGTGACGGTTCCTTCTGATGTCCCTGCGGCGGATGTAAGTTGTGGGAGAACACCAAAGGCACTTTGGAAGCATCCTCTGCCTGTATGAAGAGACATGCAGACAAAAGGTGTCTGGATCCTCCGTGCTTCCGTCCTGGTAACAAGGTATGGCTCTCGTCCAGGTACGTTCTACTGAACATTCCTTCTTACAAGTTGGGTCCTCGTTTTATCAGGCCTTTCGAGGTGCTGAAGTGGATCAACAAGGTCTCCTATAAATTGAAGCTGTCTCCTTCTTTATGGATTCCAAATTGCTTCCATATATCTCTACTAAAGCTGGTCATCCTGAGTCCCTTCTTCAAGGATCCCAGGACCACACCCATGCCAACAGCCTCGGATGATGTTTTTGAAGTGGAGAACATCTTGGCCATGAAGAGGGTGAAAGGCAAGACCTTCTTCATCGTTGACTGGAAGGGATTTGGTCCCAAAGAGAGATCCTGGGAGCCAAAGGAGAACATTCACGCTCCGATTCTCCTACGGAAATTCCTTGATGGCCTGAAGAGGAGGGGGCATAAAGGGGGGTACTGTTAGCACAACGCCGGAGTCCTGCTCTGACAGGCAGGGTCTCTGGTGTGTCTCTTTCCCCACCCGTGCTGCAGTCAGTTCTTCCCTTCCCCATGCTCTGCATGCTTCCATCCGGTCTTCTGGCCATGTCCTTAGGGCATCTGCACGTGGCACTCCCGCCCTCTTAAAGGGTCAGGGCGTGCACTTGCTATTTATGTATATACTGCTTCCTCCCCATTGGGGAGGTGCCTGAGCAACCTTCCTGTTTTGCAGTCTAAGTTGTGTAAGGTTGCACACCAGTCCCTGCTGCACTCTGGTGCAAATCCTGCCTGCTGCACCCTGATGCAAATCCTGCCTGCCTGCACTCTGATGCAGATCCTGCCTGCTTCACTCTGATACAAACACTGCCTGCTGCACTCTAGAGTAGATTCTGCCTGCTGCACTCTGGTGCAAACTCTGTCTGCCGATTCCTCCAGACTATCATAGTAACATAGTAACATAGTAACATAGTTAGTAAGGCCGAAAAAAGACATTTGTCCATCCAGTTCAGCCTATATTCGATCATAATAAATCCTCAGATTTACGTCCTTCTACAGAACCTAATAATTGTATGATACAATATTGTTCTGCTCCAGGAAGACATCCAGGCCTCTCTTGAACCCCTCGACTGAGTTCGCCATCACCACCTCCTCAGGCAAGCAATTCCAGATTCTCACTGCCCTAACAGTAAAGAATCCTCTTCTATGTTGGTGGAAAAACCTTTTCTCCTCCAGACGCAAAGAATGCCCCCTTGTGCCCGTCACCTTCCTTGGTATAAACAAATCCTCAGCGAGATATTTGTATTGTCCCCTTATATACTTATACATGGTTATTAGATCGCCCCTTAGTCGTCTTTTTTCTAGACTAAATAATCCTAATTTCGCTAATCTATCTAGGTATTGTAGTTCTCCCATCCCCTTTATTAATTTTGTTGCCCTCCTTTGTACTCTCTCTAGTTCCATTATATCCTTCCTGAGCACCGGTGCCCAAAACTGGACACATTACTCCATGTGCGGTCTAACTAGGGATTTGTACAGAGGCAGTATAATGCTCCCATCATGTGTATAGAGACCTCTTTTAATGCACCCCATGATCCTGTTTGCCTTGGCAGATGCTGCCTGGCACTGGCTGCTCCAGGTAAGTTTATCATTAACTAGGATCCCCAAGTCCTTCTCCCTGTCAGATTTACCCAGTGGTTTCCCGTTCAGTGTGTAATGGTGATATTGATTCCTTCTTCCCATGTGTATAACCTTACATTTATCATTGTTAAACCTCATCTGCCACCTTTCAGCCCAAGTTTCCAACCTATCCAGATCCATCTGTAGCAGAATACTATCTTCTCTTGTATTAACTGCTTTACATAGTTTTGTATCATCTGCAAATATCGATATTTTACTGTGTAAACCTTCTACCAGATCATTAATGAATATGTTGAAGAGAACAGGTCCCAATACCGACCCCTGCGGTACCCCACTGGTCACAGCGACCCAGTTAGAGACTATACCATTTATAACCACCCTCTGCTTTCTATCACTAAGCCAGTTACTAATCCATTTACACACATTTTCCCCCAGGCCAAGCATTCTCATTTTGTGTACCAACCTCTTGTGCGGCACGGTATCAAACGCTTTGGAAAAATCGAGATATACCACGTCCAATGACTCACCGTTGTCCAGCCTATAGCTTACCTCTTCATAAAAACTGATTAGATTGGTTTGACTGGAGCGATTTCTCATAAACCCATGCTGATATGGAGTTAAACAGTTATTCTCATTGAGATAATCCAGAATAACATCCCTCAGAAACCCTTCAAATATTTTACCAACAATAGAGGTTAGACTTACTGGCCTATAATTTCCAGGTTCACTTTTAGAGCCCTTTTTGAATATTGGCACCACATTTGCTATGCGCCAGTCCTGCGGAACAGACCCCGTCGCTATAGAGTCCCTAAAAATAAGAAATAATGGTTTATCTATTACATTACTTAGTTCTCTTAGTACTCGTGGGTGTATGCCATCCGGACCCGGAGATTTATCTATTTTGATCTTATTTAGCCGGTTTCGCACCTCTTCTTGGGTTAGATTGGTGACCCTTAATATAGGGTTTTCATTGTTTCTTGGGATTTCACCTAGCATTTCATTTTCCACCGTGAATACCGTGGAGAAGAAGGTGTTTAATATGTTAGCTTTTTCCTCGTCATCTACAACCATTCTTTCCTTACTATTTTTTAAGGGGCCTACATTTTCAGTTTTTATTCTTTTACTATTGATATATTTGATGAACAGTTTGGGATTAGTTTTACTCTCCTTAGCAATGTGCTTCTCTGTTTCCTTTTTGGCAGCTTTAATTAGTTTTTTAGATAAAGTATTTTTCTCCCTATAGTTTTTTAGAGCTTCAATGGCGCCATCCTGCTTTAGTAGTGCAAATGCTTTCTTTTTACTGTTAATTGCCTGTCTTACTTCTTTGTTTAGCCATATTGGGTTTTTCCTATTTCTAGTCCTTTTATTCCCACAAGGTATAAACCGCTTACAGTGCCTATTTAGGATGTTCTTAAACATTTTCCATTTAATATCTGTATTCTTATTTCTGAGGATATTGTCCCAGTCTACCAGATTAAGTTGTATCTGGTAGACTGGGTACAACTGCTGCAGGTCCATTGGTCTGTCTTGGAGTGGCACCTGGCATTCATCGGGAGTCTCTGACCTCACAAAGGCTCTTCTCGATGAACTGGCATAAATTCTCATAAACGGTCTCCAACATTTTCTAGAACCTTCCCAGAAGAGTGAAATCTGTTAGAATCTCAAAGTGGGCACAAATTCCATATTACCATATTACCTTTGGAAAGGGAAGTCAAAAAACTGTGGGTGTAATGAGCAAGTGTAAAGTGCAGGTGTCTCAGTACTTTTGTCCATATAGTGTATTTAACTACATGGAAACAACTTTTAGGTGAAGACAATAATGTAATTAGAAGGCTTTTACATGATGTGGAAAATTTTAGAATAGTAGAAGAGGTTATCATGTTACATTGTAAGAGCATTAGTGACTGACATCATAACTCTGCTTAATTAAAGTGCTGGCAGTTCAGGATATGCAAACCACCATCAAGCTATGAGAATGTCTTTTATTCCCTCCTGAGACTTGGCCACATTTCTTTCAGTTTATTTTAATTCCTTTAGGCTTTAAGTGAGCCTCTAGTGAGACATTTTACTATAACAGCAAGCAATCACCGCCAGGGAGAAAATTACAGAGGTCTAAGGACTGGTTTCCATGGTAATGAGTGCGATAAACTTGCAAAAATATCTGTGTCATTAACGTTATGGATGAATTCCCAGTAACTTTATTTAAAGCACTAAGGCTACGTTCACATTAGCGTTGCGCGCCGGTGCGTCGGCGACGCAACGCACGACGCACAAAAAAACGCGCGCAAACGCACGCAAAAACGCTGCGTTTTGCGACGCATGCGTCGTTTTTTGACGAAAATCGGACGCACGAAAAATGCAACTTGTTGCATTTTCTTGCGTCCGACGCTAGCGTCGGAAACGACGCACATGTCGGAAAACGCAACCAAAAAAACGCACGCGTCCCCCATGTTAAACATAGGGGCGCGTCGCCGCTGCGTCGCCGCTGCATCGCCGATGCAACAGCGACGCACATTAGCGGAACGCTAATGTGAACGTAGCCTAAACATTATCATATGCAGAAAGCAGCAATATACTGCATTCAGTCAGTTTTGTCCCACCTTTATTTTTTCCTATGATTCTTCTCTTACTGAACTTAAAGGGGTTGTCTGGTCTTCTGATGAAAGTCTGCAGGAACTCTATGTGGCTGCAGATTTCTGAATCCCTACAGTGTGCACGTTGTCAGGATTCTCTGGTGTTGTATGTGACAGTGGGCAGTCATGTGACAGCAAGCATGCGATTTGTCCTTTCTCAATAAAAGTGCATTGAAAGCGGACAATAACGTCTAGTTGGAATGTAGTTGGAAGTATGCACATTGCAGCCACGAGATCACCCTCTCTCCCTGGAGAATCCTGTCAGCGTGCGGAGAGTGCACAATTCAGAAGTCTGCAGTCACCCAAAGTAACTGCAGGCTTTTAAAGGGAATTTGTCACCCCAAAAATGGCATATAAACTAAGGCCACCGGCATCAGGGGCTTATCTACAGCATTCTGTAATGCTGTAGGTAAGCCCCCGATGTATCCTGAAAGATAAGAACATCAGGTTATATTATACTCACCCAGGGGCGTTCCCGCTGCGGTCCAGGTCCGGGACCTCCCACCTTCATACGATGTCGTCCTCTTCTTGTCTTCTTGCCGCGGCTCCGGCGCAGGCGTACTTTGTCTGCCCTGTTGAGGGCAGAGCAAAGTCCTGCAGTGCGCAGGCGCCGGGAAAAGTCAGAGAGGCCCAGCACCTGCACACTGCAGGACTTTGCTCTCCCTTCAACAGGGCAGACAAAGTACGCCGGCGCTGGAGCCGCAGTGTGAAGACAAGAAGAGGACGTCATCTGATGAAGGTGGGAGGCCCCGGACCGGACTGCGACGCCCATCTGACCGGACCACAGTGGGACCGCCCCTGGGTGAGTATATTATAACCCTTTTTTCTTATCTTTCAGGATACATCAGGGGCTTATCTACAGCAATACAGAATGCTGTAGATAAGCCCCTGATGCCGGTGGCTTTAGTTTATAGGCCATTTTTGGGGTGACAGATTCCCTTTAACCCCTTTACCCCCAAGGGTGGTTTGCACGTTATGGACTGGGCCAATTTTTACAATTCTGACCACTGTCCCTTTATGAGGTTATAACTCTGGAATGCTTCAACGGGTCTCGGTGATTCTGACATTGTTTTCTCGTGACATATTGTACTTCATGATAGTGGTAAAATTTCTTTGATATTACCTGCGTTTATTTGTGAAAAAAATGGAAATTTGGCGAAAATTTTGAAAATTTTGCAATTTTCCAACTTCCAATATTTATATCACAGAGATATGTCACACAAAATACTTAATAAGTAACATTTCCCACAAGTCTACTTTACATCAGCACAATTTTGGAACACAAATTTTTTTTTGTTAGGGAGTTATAAGGGTTAAAAGTTGACCAGCAATTTCTCATTTTTCCAACACCATTTTATTTTAGGGACCACATCTCATTTGAAGTCATTTTGAGGGGTCTATATGATAAAAAATACCCAAGTGTGACACCATTCTAAAAACTGCACCCCTCAAGGTTCTCAAAACCACATCCAAGAAGTTTATTAACCCTTCAGGTGTTTCACAGGAATTTTTGGAATGTTTAAATAAAAATTAACATTTAACTTTTTTTCACAAAAAAATTACTTCAGCTCCAATTTGTTTTATTTTACCAAGGGTAACAGGAGAAAATGGACCCCAAACGTTGTTGTACAATTTGTCCTGAGTATGCCGATACCCCATATATGGAGGTAAACCACTGTTTGGGCGCATGACAGAGCTCGGAAGCGAAGGAGCGCCATTTAACTTTTCAATGCAAAATTGACTGGAATTGAGATGGGACGCCATGTTGCGTTTGGAGAGCCACTGATGTGCCTAAACATTGAAACCCCTCACAAGTGACACCATTTTGGAAAGTAGACCCCCTAAGGAACTTATCTAGAGGTGTGGTGAGCACTTTGACCCAACAAGTGCTTCACAGAAGTTTATAATGCAGAACCCTAAAAATAAAAAATCATTTTTTTTCACAAAATATATCTTTTCGCCCCCAATTTTTTATTTTCCCAATGGTAAGAGAAGACATTGGACCCAAAAATTTGTTGTACAATGTGTCCTGAGTCCGCTGATACCGCATATGTGGGGGTAAACCACTGTTTGGGCGCATGGGAGAGTTCGCAAGGGAAAGAGCGCCGTTTGACTTTTCAATGCAAAATTGACAGGAATTGAGATGGGACGCCATGTTGCGTTTGGAGAGCCACTGATGTGCCTAAACATTGAAACCCCCCACAAGTGACACCATTTTGGAAAGTAGACCCCCTAAGGAACTTATCTAGAGGTGTGGTGAGCACTTTGACCCACCAAGTGCTTCACAGAAGTTTATAATGCAGAACCCTAAAAATAAAAAATCATTTTTTTTCACAAAATATATCTTTTCGCCCCCAATTTTTTATTTTCCCAATGGTAAGAGAAGAAATTGGACCCAAAAAGTTGTTGTACAATTTGTCCTGAGTACGCTGATACCCCATATGTGGGGGTAAACCACTGTTTGGGCGCATGGGAGAGCTCGGAAGGGAAGGAGCGACGTTTGACTTTTCAATGCAAAATTGACAGGTATTGAGATGGGACGCCATGTTGCGTTTGGAGTGCCACTGATGTGCCTAAACATTGAAACCCCCCACAAGTGACACCATTTTGGAAAGTAGACCCCCTAAGGAACTTATCTAGATGTGTGGTGAGAACTTTGACCCACCAAGAGCTTCACAGAAGTTTATAATGCAGAGCCGTAAAAATAAAACAAACATTTTTTCATACAAAAATTATTTTTTAGCCCCCAGTTTTGTATTTTCCCGAGGGTAACAGGAGAAATTGGACCCCAAACGTTGTTGTGCAATTTGTCCTGAGTGCAATACCCCGTGAGCGCGGCTGATCGCCCTGGACGTACTATTCCGTCCTTGGGAAGTAGGGCCCACCCCACATGGACGGAATAGTACGTCCAATGGCAGAAAGGGGTTAAGCAAAGCCTGATCAACCCTTTTAGAGGGGTTGTCTAACATAGAAACATGATACCATCAATGACTTGTCCCTCCCCAGCACCAGTAGCAGTCGTTCACCCCACATAAGGACACTGACACCACTATGTTTCACTGTAGTCAACATGTATTTTTCTTTCTACTCTCCACCTTCACACTATGCAGTTGTAGTGCCATCATATCCAGGGCTGGTTTCAGACAAAGTTGGGCCCTGGGCAAAAGTTTAAAGTGGGACCCCAAATACTCACATATTGCACCATCACACCGAAAAATTTCTGTTGCATTTACATTTGCTGAGTTCAGGCCACTAAATGAGCGTGATTGACAATATTGAAGTTGTTCAATGCTTGTTTCCCAGCCTCTTTACACCAGCTGAGGAAGAATGATGGGTACAGATAGTCCTCGATACAGTATAATGCAGGTCTCATATAGAATACTGCAGCACCCCTCATAGACTATAATGCAGCACCCTTGTTAGGTGTCGAGTTCCCGCCTCTGCACAGGGGGAATCTCGAACCATCTCTGCTGCGGTCTCCCTTTCTTCTTCAGCCACAGTGGAGTCTGCTCAGTGGAGACGTCGGTCCCAGCATCTAGCTCAGGCTGATACTGGACGACTGGTTACTACTGCCTTTCCAGGCTCTGTCCTTGTAGCCAGCAATGTTCAGCAGCGAGCAGGTCTTTCTGGGACTAAGTCCTGCTTTTCACATACTGAGCATGCCCACAGGACGACCTCCCATTGGAGGTCAGGGGTCACATGCTCAAGTCCTGTTGCGGCTCCTATTGGTCCATCTGGAAGGTCTTGTAGCACTACCGCTATAAAAGGTTCACATGGCCGCTCGGCCATGCGCTAGTGTACACTTGTGAACGTGTGTGTGTTGATGAAAGTTGCTCTTTAATTATCTCCTCCCTTGTGTTTGACTGCTGGCGAAAGGGGATGATTGCTATCTAGCGCCTGACTTGTTATCTGCACTAGAACACACGAAACAGCGTCTATTTGCTGTGACCGCCAGTGTGGCGCTGGGCGCTATCACAGGGCTTTCCTAACCCAAGTCTGCGTGGTTAGTGGTGTCCGCCAGTGCGGCACCGCATGCACTCTCGTGCATCTTAACTATTATTTCTGTTACTCTGACACCCCAGTTGCGGTGTCGAGCGCAAGAGGTTTAGTTGTACTCTTTCACGAGTCTTGGGGTAGAGTTCTGTGACTCCTTGCTTGCGCTCTTTGTGCGGTACTGCGGCCCTGTGACGCAACAGGGTTCGCTTCTTTCATACAGGGTGAAGTTAACCCATGTGTGAATCCATATTATACTGCCATATAGTCCGTTATTACTTAGCAGCAGGTTCCATCTCTGCGCGGTGGACCCCGTGCTGCGAACGCACCTTACACTATCTTTCTAATTATTTGGTGTGTTCCGCTAGCCCTAATACCCCTCAGAGTATAATGTACTCCCCTCAGAGCATAATGCAACCCCCCTCAGAGTATAATGCAGCCCCCCTGACAGTATACTTCAGCCCCCTCAGAGTATACTGCAGTCCCCTCAGAGCATAATGCAGCCCCCCTCAGAGTATAATGCAGCCCCCTGAGCGTATAATACAGTCTCCTCATAGAGTATAATGTAGTCCCCTCATAGAATATAATGCAGCCCCCTCAGAGTACAGTGCAGCCCCCCACACACAGTATAATGCAACCTCTTCAGAGTATAATGTAGACTCCTCAGAGTATAATGCAGCCCCCCTGAGTATAATGTAGTCCCCTCAGAGCATAATGCAGCCCCCTCAAAGTATAATGCAGCCCTCCTCAGAGTATACTGCTGATCCGCACACACAGTATAATGCAGCCCCCCAGATTATAGTGCACCCCCACACAGAGTATAATTCAGACCCCTCAGAGTATAATGAAGCCACACACGCAGTATAATGCAGCCCCCCACACAGTATAATGCAGCCCCCTCCTCTCACAGTATAATGCCACCCCCACACACATTATAGTGCAGTCCCCTCACACACACAGTATAGTATATCCTATAAGAAGGCCAACACCCACAACCAATGTGAATTAACAAAGATGGGTAGAGCAGGTTCAGTGCTAAATTGTATAAAGATCATAAAGGAGCAAGCACCAAAAAGAACCAAGTAGTAAAAAATAGAAACTTTATTGATTACAATAAGTAAAATCATAAAACTAGTAGTACATAGGGATGTGACAGTGGTAAGCTAAAAAAGGGATGGAACCACAAGCAGGGCAGGTAGCCAAAAGGTATATAAAAATAAACACTTTAGCTCAAATATTGCACATACATGATAACAATATGACATATCTACTAATAGCCTGGGAAATCATTAACCAGACCGTAAAGTGCGAGAAGTATCCAAGAGGGCTGTAAACCACATCTCAGGAAAGCGGTGCAGAGCAAAGAAAAAATAGCAAGAGATATTAATTACCTTAATGGTATCTGACACTCTATGGTGCCACCTGCCCCAACGTACGTTTCGGCAATGTGCCTTCTTCTGGGGGAGTAGTTAGCTGGTTCACTCCTGACCCATAAACTGTAGACTTTTTTTGCCCAGGAGAGGTGACAAAACAGGACAGTGACCCAATTACAAAGGACGCCTTAACATGGCAATTGATCTCACATACATTGGCCAATTTATGGGCGAAGTACCTTCCTTTCTTAATAGCAATTTTTGCAGATAAATATTTCATGTGTACATTATTTAGCGCTCTTTTCCTATTTTCTATGGCAGCAATGCATTTTCGATGTTCTAGAGTAATCATTCTTGGTAAATAAAGGTGCAACCTTTATTGTTTTTCAACTTATATGTTTTTTTGGTTGGCGCCTGTTCACACTAGCTTGGATATGCTGGTCTTTTTCTCTATTTGTATTAAAGGGAACCTGTCACCCCGAAAATCGCGGGTGAGGTAATCCCACCGGCATCAGGGGCTTATCTGCAGCATTCTGTAATGCTGTAGATAAGCCCCGATGTTACCTGAAAAAGGAGAAAAAGACATTATATTATACTCACCCAGGGGCGGTCCCGCTGCTGGTCAGGTCGGATGGGCGTCTCCGGTCCGCTCCGGCGCCTCCTATCTTCTTTCCATGACGTCCTCTTCTGATCTTCAGCCACGGCTCCGGCGCAGGCGTACTTTGCTCTGCCCTCTTGAGGGCAGAGGATAGTACTGCAGTGCGCAGTACTGCAGTGCGCAGGCGCCGGGCCTCTGACCTTTCCGGCGCCTGCGCAGAGCAAAGTACGCCTGCGCCGGAGCCGTGGCTGAAGATCAGAAGAGGACGTCATGGAAAGAAGATAGGAGGCGCCGGAGCGCACCGGAGACGCCCATCCGACCTGACCAGCAGCGGGACCGCCCCTGGGTGAGTATAATCTAACGTCTGTTTCTCCTTTTTCAGGTAACATCGGGGGCTTATCTACAGCATTACAGAATGCTGCAGATAAGCCCCTGATGCCGGTGGGATTACCTCACCCGCGATTTTCGGGGTGATAGGTTCCCTTTAAGCCTTTTTGGACATGTGCTGTTGTGAATTCCGCTCTTGGGCTCCCTCCGGTGGTTGTAAGTGGCACTTTTGTGAGTTCTGCTCTTGGGCTCCCTCCGGTGGTTTTAAGTGGAATGGCTGCTCCTTGGATTTAGCAGTCTGCAGCTGCTTCCACTGATTGTCTTTCTGCTTGGCTATTTATGCCTGGCTCTTCCCTTCAGCCAGTGCCACTTGTCAATGGTTCCTGGTTGGATTCACATCTCTCTTGGATTTCCCTGATACCCTGACCAGTTCAGCAAAGATAAGTCCTTTCTTTGCTCTTTTCTGTCCACATGTTGTGGACTTATTCGTTCTGTGCATTCTATGTTTTGTCCAGCTTGTCTGTATGGATTAATTCAGTTAAGCTGGAAGCTCTGGGAAGCAGATTTACCCTCCACACCTTTAGTCAGGTGTGGAGATTTTTGTAAACTCTGTGTGGATTTTTGTAGTTTTTAATACTGACCGCACAGTATTCCGTCCTGTCCTATCTATCTAGCTAGACTGGCCTCCTGTGCTACATCCTGGTTTCATTCTACGTATGTCTTTTCCCTCTCCACTCACAGTCATTACTTGTGGGGGGCTATCTATCCTTTGGGGATTTTCTCTGAGGCAAGATAGTTTTCCTGTTTCTATCTTTAGGGGTAGTTAGTTCTCAGGCTGTGACGAGGTGCCTAGGGAGTGACAGGAGCATCCCACGGCTACTTCTAGTGTTGTGTTGAGCTTAGGAACTGCGGTCAGTACAGGTACCACCTCCTTCAGAGCTCGTCCTATGTTGCTCCTAAACCACCAGATCATAACAGTACAAGCGGCCAAAAATGAATTAAATGCATCTCAAAAGAAGGAAAAAAAAATTCTGAGCCATTTTTTTTTCTGTGCTCTGTTTTGTCTTTTTTTTCCTCTTGATCTCTGGGTGGTTCAGGATTTATGCTCTGGCATGGATGTTCAGGGTTTCTTTTCTCGTGTGGATCAACTTGCTGCAAGAGTACAGAGTATCCAAGATTATGTTGTCCAGACTCCGGCTTTGGAGCCTATAATTTCTACTCCTGATTTGTTTTTTGGGGACAGATCCAAGTTTTTGAACTTTAAAAATAACTGCAAATTGTTTTTTGCTTTGAAACCCGTTCTTCTGGTGATCCCATTCAGCAAGTTAAAATCGTCATATCCTTGCTGTGTGGTGACCCTCAGGACTGGGCATTCTCCCTTGAATCAGGGGATCCGGCATTGCTGAATGTAGACGCATTTTTTCAAGGGCTCGGATTATTGTATGACGAACCTAATTCTGTGGATCATGCAGATAAAAACCTGTTGGCCCTGTGTCAAGGTCAGAAAGCGGCACAATTATATTGCCAGAAATTTAGGAAATGGTCTGTGCTCACTAAATGGAATGAGGATGCTCTGGCTGCTATTTTCAGAAAAGGTCTTTCTGAAGCCCTTAAAGATGTTATGGTGGGCTTCCCTACGCCTGCTGGTTTGAGCGAATCTATGTCTCTAGCCATTCAGATTGATCGGCGTCTGCGCGAGCGCAAAGCTGTGCACCATATGGCAGTGTCCTCTGAGCAGAGTCCTGAGCCTATGCAATGTGATAGGATTTTGACTAGAACAGAATGGCAGGAATTCAGACTTCAGAATGGGCTGTGTTTTTACTGTGGTGATTCTGCTCATGTTATTTCTGATTGCCCTAAGCGTACTATGAGGGTCGCTAGGTCTGTTACCATCAGTACTGTACAGCCTAAATTTCTTTTATCTGTGACCCTGATTTGCTCATTGTCGTCCTTTTCTGTCATGGGATTTGTGGATTCAGGCGCTGCCCTGAACTTAATGGACTTAGAATTCGCCAGGCGCTGTGGTTTTTCCTTGCAGCCTTTGCAGAGCCCTATTCCTTTGAGGGGCATTGATGCTACACCATTGGCCAAGGATAAACCTCAGTACTGTACGCAGATGACCATGTACATGGCTCCTGCACATCAGGAAGATTGCCGTTTTCTGGTGTTGCATAACCTGCATGATGTTGTGCTGGGTTTTCCATGGTTACAGGAGCATAATCCGGTGCTGGATTGGAAAACTATGTCTGTGACTAGTTGGGGTTGTCAAGGGGTACATAGTGACGTTCCTTTGATGTCAATTTCCTCTTCCCCCTCTTCTGAGGTCCCTGAGTTTTTGTCGGATTTCCAGGATGTATTTGATGAGCCCAAGTCCAGTTCCCTTCCTCCACATAGGGACTGTGATTGTGCTATTAGCTTGATTCCAGGTTGTAAGTTCCCTAAGGGCCGACTTTTCAATCTGTTTGTGCCAGAGCATGCCGCCATGCGGAGCTAAGTTAAGGAATCTTTGGAGAAGGGGCATATTCGGCCGTCTTCGTCACCATTGGGAGCGGGTTTCTTTTTTGTTGCTAAGAAGGATGGCTCCTTGAGACCCTGTATAGATTATCGTCTTCTTAATAAGATCACGGTCAAATTCCAATACCCCTTGCCTTTGCTTTCTGATTTGTTTGCTCAGATTAAGGGGGCTAGTTGGTTTACTAAGATTGACCTTCGAGGGGCATATAATCTTGTTCGTATTAAACAGGGTGACGAATGGAAAACTGCATTTAATATGCCCGAAGGCCATTTTGAATACCTCGTGATGCCATTCGGGCTCTCTAATGCTCCATCTGTGTTCCAATCTTTCATGCATGATATTTTCCGCAATTATCTTGATAAATTCATGGTTGTATATTTGGATGATATTTTGATTTTTTCCGATGATTGGGAGTCTCATGTGAAGCAGGTCAGGATGGTATTCCAGATCCTTCGGGATAATGCTTTATTTGTGAAGGGGTCTAAGTGCCTATTCGGAGTTCAGAAGGTCTCTTTTTTGGGTTTTATTTTTTCTCCCTCGTCCATGGAAATGGATTCTGTTAAGGTCCAAGCTATTCATGACTGGATTCAACCCACATCTGTGAAGAGCCTTCAAAAATTTTTGGGCTTTGCTAATTTCTATCGCCGTTTCAATGCCAACTTTTCCAGTGTGGTTAAGTCCCTTACTGATTTGATGAAGAAAGGCGCTGATGTGACGAATTGGTCCTCTGTGGCTGTTGAGGCCTTTCGGGAGCTTAAACGCCGATTTACTTCTGCCCCTGTGTTGCGTCAGCCGGATGTTTGTCTTCCTTTTCAGGTTGAGGTTGACGCTTCTGAGATTGGGGCAGGGGCAGTTTTGTCTCAGAGGGATTCTGATGGTTCTTTGATGAAACCATGTGCTTTTTTTTCCAGAAAGTTTTCGCCTGCGGAACGCAATTATGATGTCGGCCATCGGGAGTTGTTGGCTATGAAGTGGGCGTTTGAGGAGTGGCGACATTGGCTTGAGGGAGCTAAGCACCGCGTTGTGGTCTTGACTGATCATAAGAATCTGATTTACCTCGAGTCGGCCAAGCGGCTGAATCCTAGACAGGCTCGATGGTCCCTGTTTTTCTCCCATTTTGATTTTGTGGTCTCGTATCTTCCGGGATCTAAGAATGTTAAGGCTGATGCCCTCTCTAGGAGTTTTTTGCCTGATTCTCCTGGAGTCCTTGAGCCGGTTGGCATTCTTAAGGAAAGGGTGATTCTTTCTGCCATCTCCCCTGATTTGCGGCGGGTGCTTCGGGAATTTCAGGCTGATAAGCCTGACCGCTGTCCAGTGGGGAAGCTGTTTGTTCCTGATAGATGGACAAGTAAGGTAATTTCTGAGGTTCATTGTTCAGTGTTGGCTGGTCATCCTGGGATTTTTGGTACCAGAGATTTGGTTGCTAGGTCCTTTTGGTGGCCTTCCTTGTCGCGCGATGTGCGTGCTTTTGTGCAGTCCTGTGGGACTTGCGCCCGGGCCAAGCCTTGCTGTTCCCGCGCTAGTGGGTTGCTTTTGCCTTTGCCGGTCCCTGAGAGGCCCTGGACGCATATTTCCATGGATTTTATTTCGGATCTTCCTGTTTCCCAGAAGATGTCTGTTATCTGGGTTGTTTGTGACCGGTTCTCTAAAATGGTCCATCTGGTACCTTTGCCTAAGTTGCCTTCCTCCTCAGATTTGGTTCCATTGTTTTTTCAGCATGTGGTTCGTTTGCATGGCATTCCGGAGAATATTGTGTCTGACAGAGGTTCTCAGTTTGTCTCTAGGTTTTGGCGGGCCTTTTGTGCTAGGATGGGCATTGATTTGTCTTTTTCTTCGGCGTTTCATCCTCAGACTAATGGCCAAACTGAGCGAACTAATCAGACCTTGGAAACCTATTTGAGATGCTTTGTGTCTGCTGATCAGGATGATTGGGTGGCTTTCTTGCCGTTGGCCGAGTTTGCCCTTAATAAGAGGGCTAGTTTGGCTACTTTGGTTTCACCTTTCTTTTGTAATTTTGGTTTTCATCCTCGTTTTTCTTCGGGGCAGGTTGAGCCTTCTGATTGTCCTGGTGTGGATTCTATGGTGGACAGGCTGCAGCAGATTTGGACTAATGTGGTGGACAATTTGACGTTGTCTCAGGAAAAGGCTCAATGTTTTGCTAACCACCGTCGGTGTGTTGGTCCCCGGCTTCGTGTGGGGGATTTGGTTTGGTTGTCTTCTCGTAATGTTCCTATGAAGGTTTCTTCCCCTAAGTTTAAGCCTCGGTTTATTGGTCCTTATAAGATTTCTGAAATTATCAATCCAGTGTCTTTTCGTTTGGCTCTTCCAGCCTCTTTTGCCATTCATAATGTTTTCCATAGATCTTTGTTGCGGAGATATGTGGTGCCCGTTGTTCCCTCAGTTGATCCTCCTGCCCTGGAGTTGGTTGAGGGAGAGTTGGAATATGAGGTTGAGAAAATTTTGGATTCTAGTTTTTCGAGGCGGAGGCTTCAGTATCTTGTCAAGTGGAAGGTTTATGGCCAGGAGGATAATTCTTGGGTTGTTGCCTCTGATGTCCATGCCGCCGATTTGGTTCGTGCTTTTCACTTGGCTCGTCCTGATCGGCCTGGGGGCTCTGGTGAGGGTTCGGTGACCCCTCCTCAAGGGGCAGGTACTGTTGTGAATTCCGCTCTTGGGCTCCCTCCGGTGGTTGTAAGTGGCACTTTTGTGAGTTCTGCTCTTGGGCTCCCTCCGGTGGTTTTAAGTGGAATGGCTGCTCCTTGGATTTAGCAGTCTGCAGCTGCTTCCACTGATTGTCTTTCTGCTTGGCTATTTATGCCTGGCTCTTCCCTTCAGCCAGTGCCACTTGTCAATGGTTCCTGGTTGGATTCACATCTCTCTTGGATTTCCCTGATACCCTGACCAGTTCAGCAAAGATAAGTCCTTTCTTTGCTCTTTTCTGTCCACATGTTGTGGACTTATTCGTTCTGTGCATTCTATGTTTTGTCCAGCTTGTCAGTATGGATTAATTCAGTTAAGCTGGAAGCTCTGGGAAGCAGATTTACCCTCCACACCTTTAGTCAGGTGTGGAGATTTTTGTAAACTCTGTGTGGATTTTTGTAGTTTTTAATACTGACCGCACAGTATTCCGTCCTGTCCTATCTATCTAGCTAGACTGGCCTCCTGTGCTACATCCTGGTTTCATTCTACGTATGTCTTTTCCCTCTCCACTCACAATCATTACTTGTGGGGGGCTATCTATCCTTTGGGGATTTTCTCTGAGGCAAGATAGTTTTCCTGTTTCTATCTTTAGGGGTAGTTAGTTCTCAGGCTGTGATGAGGTGCCTAGGGAGTGACAGGAGCATCCCACGGCTACTTCTAGTGTTGTGTTGAGCTTAGGGACTGCGGTCAGTACAGGTACCACCTCCTTCAGAGCTCGTCCCATGTTGCTCCTAAACCACCAGTTCATAACAATGTGCACTCCCATTCCCAATAGCCACAGGTGATTTTTAGTAGTTAGCTGGTCCACTCCTGACCCATAAATTGTAGACTTTTTTTGCCCAGGAGAGGTGACAAAACAGGACAGGGACCCAATTATGAAGGACGCCTTAACGTGGCAATTGGGCTCACATACATTGGCCAATTTATGCGCGAAGTACCTTCCTTTTTTAATAGCAATTTTTGCAGATAAATATTTCATGTATACATTATTTAGTACTCTTTTACTATTTTCTATGGCAGTAATGCATTTTCGATGTTCTAGAGTAATCATTCTTGGTTAATAATGGTGCAACCTTTATCATTTTTCAACTTATATGATGTTTTTTTGGTTGGCGCCTGTTCACACTAGCTTGGATGTGCTGGTCTTTTTCTCTATTGGTATTAAGCCTTTTTGGACATGTGCACTCCCATTCCCAATAGCCACAGGTGATTTTAAGTAGTTAGCTGGTCCACTCCTGATCCATAAATTGTAGGCTTTTTTGCCCAGGAGAGGTGACAAAACAGGACAGGGACCCAATTACGAAGGACGCCTTAACATGGCAATTGGGCTCACATACATTTGCCAATTTATGCGCAAAGTACCTTACTTTTTTCATAGCAATTTTTGCTGATAAATATTTCATGTGTACATTATATAGCGCTTTATTCCTATTTTCTATTGCAGTAATGCATTTTCAATGTTCTAGAGTAATCATTCTTGGTAAATAATGGTGTAACCTTTATCGTTTTCCCCTTATTTTTTTTTTGGTTGGCGCCTGTTCACACTAGCTTGGATGTGCTGGTCTTGTTCTCTATTTGTATTAGGCCTTTGATGGAACAGCAGTATGTATTGCCGCGCAGAGGTCTATGTGCTGCTATACACTTCATCTGCACAGGATGCACATCCAGTTGCAGTTTGTGATGCCATTGGCAGACTCTTTACCTGCACAGGCCTGGTCGCAGTCTTTAAGACCGTGGTTGTTACCCCCTGGTATTGGGCATATATTGTGTATGTACTGGTCATGTGTTAACTATGTATTGGTCATACAGTATATTGGATATTTGTATCAACTATGTATTGATCATAAATTGGGTATGTACTGGGCATGTAATAACTATGTAGTGGTCATATATTGGGTATTGTGAGGCAGTAACTGGTGTTACATGTGAGGGTCACTGTGTGTTCCCCCCAGGATACGCACAGAGGCGTACTGAGGCCATGGGAGTGCATTGCAGTCACAGGTGTAGCTGTGATTGCAATGCAGAATAAAAGTGAGAATTGGTCCTGGGCATGCTATGTGTACAGGGCAGATTTAGGGAAAACCTGCTCTGAGCTTTTTTGTTTTGAAACAAACTGCAGGATGGTAGTGTGGCAGTCTGTTTCATTCCCAACCTGGGTTTTCCGTGTGGCCCATTGCCACAGATTCTAGTTAAAGTCCCTACAGTAAAGGGTTTGGGTGTGTCAGGGCCAGAGTCAGTTTGGTGTTTGCTAGAGTGCAGAGCAGTCAGCTCTGCAGAGCTCCACCTGTGTGAGGCAACACGGGCGAGCGGAGCCAAATAGCCAAGGGAGCTGAGAAGTCTGACACCCAGAGTATACACAGCGGTGCAGTCGCCCACGGCATCTGGTCTCGGAGGTGGACTGGCGATCCAGAGGATGTCATGTGCTGTGCATTATTTGTGAGTTAAACATTAAAGGGAACTTGTCACCCCCCCAGGGCGTTTTTAAATAAAAGAGCCATCTTCAGTAGCACTAAGGCTGCATTCTGTGAAGGTGGCTCTTATGCTTAGAATCCCTAGGAATGCTGAAATAATCACTTTTATAAATTTGGCGCCATACCTCTTCACAAATCTCATGAGACTTCGGCACTATCTTCAATGGAGCATGGTGACCCACTCCACTGCGCAGGCGCCAGATTCCCAGCCCCACAGTGCGGGGTGGGATCTGGGGTCTCAGCTACACGAAGGCGCCGGTGGCATCATGACAGAGAGGAGGCAGTGCCTGGTGGCATGATGGACGGCTGCGAGGCGCTTGAGTAAGGGAGAAATCATATCTCCCTGAATCAGTAGAGGTATGGCGCCAAATTTATAAAAGAGATTATTTCAGCATTCCTAGGGATGCTAAACATAACAGCCACCTTCACAGAATGCAGCCTTAGTGCTGCTGAAGTTTGCTCTTTTACTTAAAACTCCCTGGGGGCGTGACAGTTTCCTTTTAAAGAGACTTTTGTTTTGAACTTTGCTTGGTCACTGCCTCATCACTACAGTATGTGCAGGGCATTAGCTATGCATTGGTCACATATTGGGTATGTACTGTTCATATAGTAGCTATATATTGGGTATACTAGCTGTTTCCAGCCAGCTAACGCTCGGCACGCTCATTGCTATCTAATATAAACCTTGTGATATCTCTCTCTGTCCTTATCAATCTGCTCAGGTGTTCGTTGCTGATAACCAATCCTACGATTTTGTCGATATTGTTGTTGTTGATCAGCTACTGCATCGTTGTCCGGATTTTCCTACGGCCTGTGAGATGGACCTGGCGACTTTTCTTGGCTCATTTTGTTTGGGAGAATGCGGATGCAATTAAATGTACATTTACCTTGGCTGAAGTGGTTGAATTACATAGAAAGGAAGTGCTGCTTGTGGTAATGTGGGGGGCGGAGCCTCATGTGGTAATGTGTGGGGATGGAGCCTCATATGGTAATGTGTGGGGACAGAGCCTCGTGTGGTAATATGTGGGGACGCAGCCTCGTGTGGTAATGTGTGAGGACGAAGCCTCATGTGGTAATGTGTGGGGATGCAGCCTCGTGTGGTAATGTGTGGGGACGGAGCCTCGTGTGGTAATGCGTGGGGACGCAGCCTCGTGTGGTAATGTGTGAGGACGAAGCCTCGTGTGGTAATGTGTGGGGGCAGAGCCTCGTATGGTAATGTGTGGGGACAGAGCCTCGTGTGGTAATGTGTGGGGACAGAGCCTCGTGTGCTAATGTGTGGGGAAGCAGCCTCGTGTGGTAATGTGTGAGGACGAAGCCTCGTGTGGTAATGTGGGGGGACAGAGCCTCGTGTGGTAATGTGTGAGGACAAAGCCTCGTGTGTTAATGTGGGGGGACAGAGTCTCGTGTGGTAATGTGTGGGGATAAAGTCTTGTGTGGTAATGTGTGGGGACAGAGCCTCGTGTGGTAATGTGTGGAGACGCAGCCTCGAGTGGTAATGTGTGGGGATGCAGCCTTGTGAGGTAATGTGTGAGGACGAAGCCTCATGTGGTAATTTGTGGGTGGTGATGGGTGGGGGGCGGGATTGTGGGTGGTGATGGGGTGGGGGGCGTTATTGTGGGTGGTGAAGGGGTGGGGGGGCAAGATTGTGGGTGGTGATGGGTTGGGGGGCGGGATTGTGTGTGGTGATGGGTTGGGGGCGGGATTGTGTGTGGTGATGGGTTGGGGGCAGGATTGTGTGTGGTGATGGGTTGGGGGGCGGGATTGTGTGTGGTAATGGGTTGGGGGCGGGATTGTGTGGTGATGGCTTGGGGGCGGGATTGTGTGTGGTTATGGGGTGGGGGGCATGATTGTGTGTGGTGATGGGTTGGGGGGCGGGATTGTGTGTGGTTATGGGGTGGGGGGCAGGATTGTGTGTGGTGATGGGTTGGGGGCAAGATTGTGTGTGCTGATGGGTTGGGGGGGTGTGATTGTGTGTGGTGATGGGTTGGGGGGGCGGGATTGTGTGTGGTGATGGGTTGGCAGGGCGGGATTGTGTGTGGTGATGGGTTGGGGGGCGAGATTCTGTGTGGTGATGGGTTGAGGGGTGAGATTGTGTGTGGTGATGGGTTGGGGGCATGATTGTGTGTGGTGATGGGTTGGGGGGCGTGATTGTGTGTGGTGATGGGTTAGGGGACGTGATTATGGGTGGTGAAGGGGTGGGGGGACAGGATTATGGTTGATGAAGTGGTGGGGGGCGGGATTATGGGTGGTGATGGGGTGGGGGCAGGATTATGGGTGGTGAAGGGGTGGGGTGGGGGGCGGGATTATGGGTGGTGATGGGGTGGGGGCAGGATTATGGGTGGTGAAGGGGTGGGGGTGGGATTATGGGTGGTGACGGGGTGGGGGGCGGGATAATGGGTGGTGATGGGGTGGGGGCGTGGGATTATAGGTGGTGAAGGGGTGGGGGGCGGGATTATGGGTGGTGATGGGATGGGGGTGGGATTATGGGTGGTGAAGGGGTGGGGGTGGGATTATGGGTGGTGACGGGGTGGGGGGCGGGATAATGGGTGGTGATGGGGTGGGGGCGTGGGATTATAGGTGGTGAAGGGGTGGGGGGCGGGATTATGGGTGGTGATGGGATGGGGGTGGGATTATGGGTGGTGATGGGGTGAGGGGGCGGGATTATGGGTGGTGAAGGGGTGGGGGGGCAGGATTATGGGTGGGGGGTGGTATTGTGTGTGGTGATGTGGTGGGGGGCGGGATTGTGGGTGGTGATGGGGTGGGGGGCAGGATTGTGGGTGGTGATGGGGTGGGGGGCAGGATTGTGGGTGGTGATGGGGTGGGGGGGCAGGATTGTGGGCAGTGATGGGGTGGGGGGGCGGGATTTTGCGTGGTGTTGGGGTGGGGGGGCGGGATTGTGGGTGTTGGGGTGGGTGGTGGGATTGTGGGTGGTGTTGGGCTGGGGGGGCGGGGTTGTGGGTGGTGTTGGGCTGGGGGGGCGGGGTTGTGGGTGGTGTTGGGGTGGGGGGGTGGGATTGTGGGTGGTGTTGGGGTGGGGGGGGTGGGATTGTGGGTGGTGATGGGTGGGGGGGGCGGGATTGTGGGTGGTGATGGGGTGGGGGGGCGTAATTGTTGGTGGTGATGGGTTGGGGGCGGGATTGTGTGTGGTGATGGGTTGAGGGGCGAGATTGTGTGTGGTGATGGGTTGGGGGGCGTGATTGTGTGTGGTGATGGGTTGAGGGGCGAGATTGTGTGTGATGATGGGTTGGGGGCGGGATTGTGTGTGGTGATGGGTTGGGGGGGCGGGATTGTGTGTGGTGATGGGTTGAGGGGCGTGATTGTGTGTGGTGATGGGTTGGGGGTCGAGATTGTGTGTGGTGATGGGTTGGGGGGCGAGATTGTGTGTGGTGATGGGTTGGGGGGGTGATTGTGTGTGGTGATGGGTTGGGGGGTGTGATTGTGTGTGGTGATGGGTTGTGGGGCGAGATTATGTGTGGTGATGGGTTGGGGGGCGGGATTGTGTGTGGTGATTGGTTAGGGGGCGGGATTGTGTGTGGTGATGGGTTGGGGGGCGGGATTGTGTGTGGTGATGGGTTGGGGGGCAGGATTGTGTGTGGTGATCGGTTGGGGGGCGGGATTGTGTGTGGTGATGTGTTGGGGGGCAGGATTGTGTGGTGATGTGGTGGGGGGCGGGATTGTGTGTGGTGATGTGGTGGGGGGCGGGATTGTGTGTGGTGATGAAGGGGGGGCGGGATTGTGTGTGGTGATGTGGTGGGAGGCGGAGCTACTGTGCAGGGGGTGGGACTAGCGAGTAATCACGATGCCTCTTATATATATAGATACTGGGCATTTATTAGCTTTGTTTTGGGTATATATTGGGTAAGTACTGGGCAAGGGCATTGCTAGGGTCCTAAAATATCAAAGGCCCAAGCCCAAAAGTACATGTCTCCTCATATGACCTCCCCGCCAATTAAGAGAGGATCTATACACATATAATTACAGTATACCACTGTTGCTAACCCTAAAACACACTATACAAAAAACAATATTATCAAAATTACTACTATACAAGGTCAAAATAATACCGCTACACAATGTCCCGTGAAATTACCACTACACAGTTAGTACATAATATTATATATGACCATTAACTCTGCATAACAAAACATAATATACAAAGACCAATAGTGCCAATATTGACATACACCTACCGCTTCATAATGACTGAGATGCATAAGGCTGTTATTACATAAAAAAAATGCTATTATAAAGACTGATATTACCACCATATAGTGATGGATACCAGTCCTGCTGACTATATTACAGAGAGTACAGTACAGATATATATAGTATAAGGTTTTACAGCTGATGTTCTTTCTGATGCAGTCGTTCACTTTTTCCTTCTTTTCCATCTGGCTCAGACCGACAAGACGTCTTCTCCAGCCACCACTCGTCTGCAGAAATTACAATAAAGTCACATTTGACTTCTCATATTTCCAGCACCATTTCTATCTTGCACATCCTCCCCATGCTGCCTGCTCTTCTGGTGCAGAAGAACGACCTTAATACTTTAAAAAATTGCCGTTACCATGATTACCCCTCCACCAATTAATTCTACGAAGACAGCATGCCAGATAGTTAGCCTCTAAAAACAATTGTCCCATAGAAAGTAGTAGTGCCCTCACTGTGCTACCTAGCAAGTTATAATGCCCGATATGTTACCTTGAAAGTTATAATATCCCAAGTCCCACCTTCAAGCAACAGTGTTCCCTTTAAGTAATAATACCACACGCCCAAAAAAGTAATAATGCCCCTGAAAGCCCCAATCAAAGCTAATAATGCACCTATTTAAAATGAATAATATGCTGAGTGCCACCACAAGCTCCCTATATACTGTATGATATTCCCACAGCTCACTTTATAACTTGTATGATGGTCCCCACAGCCCTATATACACTGTATTATTGTCCCCACAGCCCGATTCCTACTCTATTGTGGCCCCAACAGCTTATATACTGTATTATGACCCCAACAACCCCTTGTATGCTGTATTACGACCCCATAGCCCAGTATATTATTATTATTATTATACATTATTATACATTTTTATAGCGCCATTTATTCCATGGCGCTTTACATGTGAATACTGGGCAAGTATAGACAAATACATTAAACATGAGCAGATAACAAGACACACAGGTACATAAGGAGGGAGGACTCTGCCCGCGAGGGCTCACAGTCTGCAGGGGATGGGTGATGAAACCCTAGGAGAGGGTAGGGCAGGTTGTGCGGCGGTTCAGTAACTTCAGGATCACTGCAGGCTGTAGGCTTGTCGGAAGAGGTGAGTCTTCAGGTTCTTTTTGAAGGTTAATATGGTAGGCGAGAGTCTGATGTGTTGGGGTAGAGAGTTCCAGAGTATGGGGGAAGCACGGGAGAAGTCATGGATGTGGTTGTGGGAAGAAGAGATGAGAGGGGAGTAGATAAGGAGGTCTTGAGAGGATCGGAGGTTGCGTGTAGGTAGGTACCGGGAGACCATGTCACAGATGTATGGAGGAGACAAGTTGTGGATGGCTTTGTATGTCAGTGTGAGGGTTTTGAACTGGAGCCTCTGGGCGATAGGAAGCCAGTGAAGGGCTTGACACAGGGGAGAGGCTGGGGAATAGCGGGGAGACAGGGAGATTAGTCGGGCAGCAGAGTGTAGGATGGATTGGAGTGGTACCAGAGTGCTAGAGAGTAGGAGGTTGCAGTAGTCGAGGCGGGAGATGATAAGGGCATGCACTAGCGTTTTTGCAGTGTTGCGGTCAAGGAAAGTGTTCTGTCCCCACATGAGGCGAGTGGAGGTGTAGTTGATTAATAAGCATTGTGAGAGAAACGTACCTTCCATATTTTCCTCCACGTGAGGCAGACAGGACCAATGCTGCTCAGCGTCTGAAGAGATGATGCACTCCAGGGATTGTGTAATCCAGACTTGTTTATTTTGTATATCTGGACATACAGCATATAACTGGTAATACAGTACTTTCTCCAGAAATGCAGATGTAGACAATGTACAGTATGATGTAGCACCAAGTATGTCTGCAAGTGTGAGCAAGAAAGGGCAGCAAGAGGTCGAAAGACTGATGCCTTCCTAAGCCAGTTAAAGTGTGTCTTCTCACAACAGAAAGTAAACTGGAAATGGCTGCCAGAGGAAGAGAAGATTTGACCCCTGAACCGGAAGTAAGACATGCCCACAAGAAATAATGAATAACAAGCTGCCATACGGAAAAAGGCCATTGGGTGGCAGCAGAGTAAAATATAACAACATACATGGAAACCGAGGAAGATACATGGAAACATATGTGGGACAGCACCGAAAGCACGGATCCGGGAAATATTTTTGAGTTTAAGACGACAGGAGGAGGCAAGGGCTTGGATATGTGGCTTGAAAGAGAGGGCAGAGTCGAGGATCACCCCGAGGCACCGAGCGTGCGGGATCGGGGAAAGTGAGCAGCCATTGACATTGATGGATAGGTCTGGTGGAGGGGTAGAGTGAGATGGGGCAAAGATGATGAATTCTGTTTTGTCCATGTTCAGTTGTAGAAAGCGAGCAGAAAAGAAGGCTGAAATAGCAGACAGACAGTGCGGGATTTTGGTAAGTAAGGAGGTGAGGTCAGGTCCAGATAGGTAGATCTGCGTGTCATCAGCGTAGAGATGGTACTGCAAACTGTGGGATTCTATGAGCTGTCCCAGGCCGAAAGTGTAGATGGAGAAGAGTAGGGGTCCTAGAACAGAGCCTTGCGGAACACCGACAGACAAGGGGCGAAGTGAGGAGGTGGTGTGGGGGAGGGAGACACTAAATGTTCGGTCTGTCAGATATGACGAGATCCAGGAAAGGGCCAAGTCTGTGATGCCAAGAGATGAGAGGATTTGTAGCAAAAGGGAGTGGTCCACAGTGTCAAAGGCAGAAGACAGGTCCAGGAGAAGGAGAACAGAGTAGTGTCGCTTGCTCCTGGCAGTTAGTAGGTCATTGGTGATTTTAGTTAGGGCAGTTTCAGTTGAGTGATGGGAACGGAAGCCTGATTGTAACCGATCAAAGAGGGAGCAGGAGGAGAAGTGGGAGGACAGTTCAAGATGGACGTGTTGCTCCTGCAAATTGGAGGCATAAGGGAGAAGAGATATCGGGCGATAGCTAGACACAGAGGATGGGCCAAGGGAGGGCTTTTTGAGGATGGGTGTGATCTTGGCATGCTTGAAGGATGAGGGGAAGACACCTGTTGTGAGTGAAAGGTTGAACAGGTGTGTTAGGGTTGGGATGAAGACCGTGGAAAGGTTAGGGATGAGGTGGAATGGGAGCGGGTCAAGCGTGCAGGTGGTGAGGTGTGATCTTGACAGGAGGGTGGAGAGCTGATCTTCTGTCATGGTGGAGAAGCTGGTTTTGGAGGAGCAGGGTTGAGCACCTAAGAGGGGCAGTGGGTGCTGTGGGCCAAAGCTTTCTCTGATCGTATCGATCTTCTGTTTAAAGAAAGAGGCAAAGTCTTCAGCAGAAATGAGGGTATATAGTGTATTATAGCCCAACAGCCCCTTATATACTGTATTATGGCCCCATATAATACTGTGTTATGGGCCCCACAGCCCCTTATATACTCTATTATGACTCCCAACAGACCCAGTTATACTACAGTTCTGGCAAAATTTAAGAGACCACTGCAAAATTGTCAGTTTGGCGGATTTTTCTCTTTATTGGTATATTTTTGAGTACAATGTAAATGGTTCTTTTAGTCTATAAACTACTGACAACATGTCTAAAGTTCCAAGCAATAAATTTTGTATTTATTTTCTGAAAATGAGAAATGGTCAAAATAACAAAAAAATGCATTGCTTGCAGACCTCAAAGAATGCAAAAAAAACAAGTTCATAATCATTTAGAAACAGCAATACTATTGTTTTAACTCAGGAAGAGTTCAGAAATCAATATTTTGTGAAATAACCATGATTTTTAATCACAGCTTTCATGCGTCTTGGCTTGCTTTCCATCAGTCTTTCACACTGCTTTTGGGTGACCTTATGCCACTACTGGTACCAAAGTTTAAGCAGTTCTTCTTTGTTTGATAGCTTGTGACTATCCATCTTCCTCTTGATTGCATTCCAGACGTTTTCAATGGGGTTCAGGTCTGGAGATTGGGCTGCCCATGACTGGGATTTGATGTGGTGGTCCTTCATCCACACCTTTATTATTCTAGCTGTGTGGCATGGTGCATTGTCCTGCTGGAAAAAACAGTCCTCAGAGTTGGGGAACATTGCCTGAGCAGAAGGAATCAACTGTTTCTCCAGGATAACCTTGTATGCGGCTTGATTCATTGCATCCTTTGCAAAGATTAACCTGCCCAATTGCAGCCTTGTTGAAGCATCCCCAGATCATCACCGATCCTCCACCAAATTTCACAGTGGCTTGTACGCCTCTCCAGGTCTCCGTCTAACCATTAGACGACCAGTTGTTGGGCAAAGCTAAAAATTAGACTCATCAGAGAAGATTACCTTACTCCAGTCCTCTAAGGTCCAATCCTTATGGTTTTTGGCAAACTTCAGCCTGGCTCTCCTTTGCTTCTCATCGATGAAAAGCTTTTTTCTAGCTTTACATGACTTGAGCCCTGCCTGTAGGAGCCTGTTATGAACTGTTCTTGCCATGCACTTCACCCCAGCTGCCATTTGTCATTCCTTTTGTAGGTCACTTGATGTCATTCTGCGGTTGCTGAGTGACATTTGAATAAGATGACGGTCATCCTGGTCACTAGAGAGTCGTTTTTGCCCTCTGCCGGTCTGTAGCTTTGTTGTCCCCAATATCTGCTGCTTGACCTTGTTGTAATGGACTGCCGTCTTATAAATTTTAAAGATGGAGGCAACATGACACTCACTGCTAGTAAAGCCAGAACTGAGCCCTTCTTTTTCTCACTCAAAACTTTTCTTTTCAACTTCTTTGGCATGGTTAAAAGTTATTTTTTCATTCCTATTACTTTTGGGATATTACTAGCACTTGTTTTGCCATCAAGCTTGTCCTATTGCAAGAGGATTGTGAACACCACAGCAGTGTTTTTAATACGTTCCTTCATTAAATGAGATTTGGGTCAGGTGATCACCTACTCAGAAGCACATTAAGTAGAATGAGGTGTACTCTGGTTGGAATTCAACTGACACTGGAACCGAATGGCTGTCAGGCATGTATAGAAGCTGATTTTTATAAAATTGTGCCGTGGTCTCTTAATTTTTGCAAGAGCTGTATATATCCCCCATCCTGGTATTTGTCCTCCATTCTGCCGCAGTTGTTTAATGTATGTTACCTATGCCGCTTCTCGGCATCGTCGCTCCTCCGCTGCTCTGTCCGGGCGCCGCGGCTCTCGTCGCTCTGTCCCCGGGTCTGCCCCTGCCCGTCCTGCTCCTCGTAGCACCGGATCCTTCTCTGCCGCAGCGCGCTCCCGGCGTTCCACTTCCAGGTCTGCGCGTTCCTGTGCTCCCTCTGCATTTCCGGTGTCCGGGTCCTCGGCTGGTGCGCTCTCTTTGCGCAGGCGCCCTAGCTTTCCTCAAGGACACAGGCGCAGGTTCTCCGTTACCTCTTCCTGAGGTCATAGGTCAGTCTTCTCTTAACCAATCCTGTTCCAGCCTCTACTATAAGAGGTAGGCTCTCCGGTTCTCTGGTGCCAGATTGTTTTATTGTCTTTGGCTCTCCCAGGTTTTCCCTGCTCCGTGCTCTCCGTTTTTGTCTGTGGATTCGCCTTCCCTCTGTTCCTGCCCTCTTTTGGTTTTGCCCCTTTCCTCTGCTGGTCTTTCCGCCTTTGTTGTTTAATCCTTCTTTGTTCTTTTGTTTTGTTCCTCAGCGTCCTCTTCGTTTCAGCTTCCAGTGTTCCGGTTTATCCAGCCTTCTCCTTCCCTTCTTCCTGGAGCCGTCCCTTCTGGTATCTTCACCGTGGGCAAGTGACCTCTGGGCCTGCCCCTAGCGGTCCCTGTATAGGGGTCGTCTTCCACCTTAGGTTGCTCGCCCAGGGGTAGGTCTCCTCACGGTCCAGAGAGTCCACTCTAGTTTCCTCTCAGATCGCTACAGTACAATCTGGCCATGGACCCCGCGGGTACCCCTTTTTCGGCTCAGAAGGAGTTAGCGCTTTTGCGTGAGAATCAGCAGCGCATAATGGCTTTTTTTAAGTCCTTGGAGTCACGCTTAACCTCCATTCAGACCTCTGACCCTGTCAACGCCACTCAATTGGCTAGTCTCCAACAGGAGCTCTCTCAGCAACGGGATACTCAGACCCGCATGCTGAGCTATATGGCTTCTATCGATGACCGCTTGTTCAATCTCCAGTCTGCCCCCGCTGCAGCTGTGCAAGCTCCCTCTCTCGCTCCCACTACCGTGTCTACTCCGCCCCCTCGCTTGGGTAAACCTCCCAGATATTCCGGCGATCCTAAGCTTTGTCGGGGGTTTCTAAATCAATGCCGTCTCCATTTTGAGCTTCTACCCCTTCAGTACCCCTCTGATCGGGCTAGGGTGGCATTTATAGTATCTCACCTGGAGGGAGAGGCGTTGGCTTGGGTGAATCCCTTGTGGGAGCGTGATGACCCCGTAGTCTGCCACCTGCAGGATTTTCTTGAGACCTTTCGTAAAGTTTTTGATGAGCCCGGTCGTCTTGCCTCTACTACCGAGTCTCTCTTTAATTTATGTCAAGGCTCCTCTTCTGTTGGACAATATGCCATTCGCTTCCGTACTCTGTCCTCAGAACTGGGATGGAACAATGAGGCACTTGTGGGCGCTTTCTGGCGGGGTTTGTCCAGCCGGATTAAGGACGAGCTAGCCGGTCGTGATACCCCAACTTCTCTTGAGGATCTGGTCTCCCTCGCTACCCGGATTGATCTCCGCTTTCAGGAGCGGTCTCGTGAGTCAGCTAGAGAGAGAAGACCTAATCCCATCCTTGCTACTTTCCGTCAGCCTAGCAGCTCTCGTGCTTCCGTTTCTGTTCCTTCTTCTGTGCCCACCTCTGAACCCATGCAAGTGGATCGAGTAAAAATGACGGAACAACGCCGCAAGGAGAGGCGCACCAGGGCCTATGCTTTTACTGTGGCAGTGCCGCTCACTTGCTCCGCAGCTGTCCTGATAGACCGGAAAACTCTTCCGCCTAGGACAGGTAAGAGAGGCCTCCCTAGGTGTTCGTGTTTCCTCTCATCCTTTAACTCTTAATGTACTTTTTGTCTCCAATCAGTTTCGGTCTTCCGAAGTGGCGTATGTGGATTCAGGCGCAGCAGGCAATTTTATCAGCCTTGAGGCGGCTCGGAGGCTTCGCGTTCCTGTAATCTCTTTGGACTCTCCCTGCCTGATTGCTTCGGTGGATGGAAGACCTTTACAGGAGGAGATTTCTTTTGTTACAGAGGAGGTGGAGATTCAAATCGGGGCTCTGCATCAAGAGAGGATCGCTTTTTATGTTTTACCTAACCTCTCTCACGCCTTTTTGCTTGGTCTTCCCTGGCTTCGAGTTCACGAACCTACCCTGAATTGGCGCACAGGAGACGTGCTTCGGTGGGGTCCTTCGTGTCATGGTCGCTGTCTTCAGCCTATATGTCCTGTTTCCCCTTCTCAGCCTACTGGAATTCCTGTTGGTTTACCTACTCCCTACTGGTCGTATGCTGATGTCTTCAATAAGAAGGAGGCTGAAAATCTTCCTCCCCATCGTTCCTACGATTGTCCGGTAGATATTCTTCCCGGTTGCTCTCCACCCAAAGGGAGAATTTATCCACTTTCTGCAGCGGAGACCAAGTCTATGTCTGAGTACATACAAGAAAACCTGGCTAAAGGATTCATCCGCAAGTCCTCTTCTCCTGCCGGAGCTGGGTTCTTCTTTGTGAAGAAGAAGGATGGTTCCTTAAGACCATGTATAGACTACCGAGGATTGAACAGTATCACGGTCAAAAATAGGTATCCTCTGCCCCTTATACCGGAGCTCTTCGACCGCCTTCGAGGTGCTCGTATTTTTACTAAGCTTGATTTACGAGGTGCCTACAATTTGGTCCGGATCCGCGCAGGCGACGAGTGGAAGACTGCCTTTAACACCCGAGATGGACATTACGAGTACTTAGTTATGCCCTTCGGCCTCTGCAATGCTCCCGCGGTATTCCAAGAGTTCGTTAACGACGTGTTCCGGGATCTTCTCTACTCTTGTGTTTTGGTTTATTTGGATGACATTCTTGTTTTTTCTTCCGATCTTCCTTCGCATCGCAGGAGTGTTCGTGAGGTCTTGCAACGCCTAAGAGACAACCACTTGTATGCCAAGTTAGAGAAATGTGCGTTCGAGCAGACCTCTTTGCCATTCCTTGGATACATTGTTTCGGACTCTGGTCTTAAGATGGATCCTGAGAAGTTGAATGCCATAATTAACTGGCCGCGGCCCTGCGGAGTGAAAGCCATCCAACGCTTCATTGGATTCGCCAATTACTACAGGCAATTCATCCCGCATTTCTCTACTGTAATCCGTCCTCTTTCCTCTCTCACTCGCAAGGGTTCCAGTTCCAAGGAGTGGACTCCTGAGGCAGAGGAGTCCTTTGCTCTACTTAAGAAGTCTTTTTCTTCCGCACCTGTCCTGCATCACCCGGAGAAAAACAAGCCATTTATTCTGGAGGTTGACGCCTCTTCCACAGGTGCAGGAGCCGTGCTCTCTCAAAAGACCCCAGAGGGTCGAATGGCTCCATGCGGCTTCTTCTCTAAAGCCTTTTCGACTTCTGAACGAAATTATACCATTGGAGATCGAGAGTTGTTGGCCATCAAATTGGCCTTAGAGGAGTGGAGATACTTGCTTGAAGGGTCTGTTCATCCTTTTATAATCTTCTCCGATCACAAGAATCTTACTTACCTACAAACTGCGCAAAGATTAAAACCACGTCAAGCCAGATGGTCTTTGTTTTTTGCTCGTTTCGAGTTTGAACTTCGTTTCCGGCCCGGCAACAAGAACA
Organism: Ranitomeya imitator; assembly: GCF_032444005.1. Lineage (NCBI taxonomy): Eukaryota > Metazoa > Chordata > Amphibia > Anura > Dendrobatidae > Ranitomeya > Ranitomeya imitator. The sequence goes on along the minus strand of NC_091286.1, from coordinate 451,160,885 downwards.
TAAAAGCTGACGCCTTGTCCAGGTCTTTTCTATCGTCAGATGCTGTGGAGGAACCAGCATACATCATTGATCCTACTAAAATTGTAACCGTCGCTCCACTTCAGATGTTCCGTCCTCCACCGGGCAAGACGCTAGTCTCGGATGAAGACACTAGAAGGGTTTTATCGTGGGGCCACTCCTCCAAGTTGGCCGGTCATGCAGGCACCAAGAAAACTTACCTTCTCATCTCTCGGTACTATTGGTGGCCTACTCTACGTCTAGATGTTAAAGAATTCGTAGCTTCATGTCCCTCATGTGCCAGGAACAAGGTACCTAGACGACTACCACTTGGGAATCTGCTTCCTCTTCCAGTTCCATCTGCTCCGTGACAGCATATTGCCATGGATTTCATCACCGATCTTCCTTGCTCCTCCGCATGTACAGTCATCCTTGTTGTAGTGGACAGATTCTCTAAGATGGCTCACTTTATTCCGCTGGCTGGTTTACCTTCTGCTCCTGAGTTGGCAAACATTTTTATTCAAAACATCTTTAAATTCCATGGACTACCGCAGCACATCGTGTCTGATAGAGGGGTACAATTTACTTCTCGCTTTTGGAGAGCCTTGTGCAAACTTTTGAAGGTGAACCTGGACTTCTCTTCCGCATATCACCCGCAAACCAACGGTCAGGCGGAACGAACCAACCAAACTCTTGCTATTTATCTCCGGCATTTCAACTAATGCTCATCATAATGACTGGGTCAATTTGCTTCCTTGGGCAGAGTTTGCCTACAACAACCACTTCAGCGAGTCCTCTGCAAGGACTCCGTTTTTCATTGTTTTTGGACAGCACCCCTGTGTACCCCTACTAGTCTCTCCTGCCTCTGGTGTTCCAGCAGCTGACTCTATGGCTCTCAAGTTTTCTTCGATCTGGGACGAGGTCAATGAGACACTAAAACAAGCTTCGTCTAAAATGAAGAGACAAGCAGACAAGAGGCGTTTAGATTCTCCTCCTTTCTCTCCTGGTGATATGGTCTGGCTTTCTTCAAAATTCATCAGACTCAAGATTCCTTCCTACAAACTTGGTCCACGTTTCATTGGTCCTTTTGAGATTCTGCGTCGAGTCAACGATGTCGCTTACAAGCTGAGATTGCCTGCTTCGCTTCGTATACCCAATACGTTTCATGTCTCTCTTCTCAAACCAGACATCTTTAACCGTTTTCATCCCTCCTCTGGTGCCCCTTCTCAACCAGTCAGCACTGGCAACGTCTTTGAGGTGAGGGATATCTTGGCTGTTAAGAAAATTCGGGGAAAGGAGTTTTTCTTGGTTGATTGGAAGGGTTTTGGTCCTGAGGAGAGGTCCTGGGAGCCTTTGGAGAACATCGATGCTCCTCGTATTCTTAATACATTTTTTGCTGCTTTACGTAGGGGGGGTGTAAGGAGGGGGGTACTGTTACCTATGCCGCTTCTCGGCATCGTCGCTCCTCCGCTGCTCTGTCCGGGCGCCGCGGCTCTCGTCGCTCCCGACGTTCCACCTTCGGGTCTGCGCGCTCCTGTGCTCCCTCTGCATTTCCGGTGTCCGGGTCCTCGGCTGGTGCGCTCTCTTTGCGCAGGCGCCCTAGCTTTCCTCAAGGACGCAGGCGCAGGTTCTCCGTTACCTCTTCCTGAGGTCATAGGTCAGTCTTCTCTTAACCAATCCTGTTCCTGCCTCTACTATAAGAGGTAGGCTCTCCGGTTCTCTGGTGCCAGATTGTTTTAGCTCTTTTGCTATTGCCTTTGGCTCTCCCAGGTTTTCCCTGCTCCGTGCTCTCCGTTTTCGTCTGTGGATTCGCCTTCCCTCTGTTCTTGCCCTCTTTTGGTTTTGCCCCTTTCCTTTGCTGGTCTTTCCGCCTTTGTTGTTTAATCCTTCTTTATTCTTTTGTTTTGTTCCTCAGCGTCCTCTTTGTTTCAGCTTCCAGTGTTCCGGTTTATCCAGCCTTCTCCTTCCCTTCTTCCTGGAGCCGTCCCTTCTGGTATCTTCACCGTGGGTAAGTGACCTCTGGGCCTGCCCCTAGCGGTCCCTGTATAGGAGTCGTCTTCCACCTTAGGTCGCTCGCCCAGGGGTAGGTCTCCCCACGGTCCAGAGGGTCCACACTAGTTTCCTCTCGGATCGCTACAATGTATGGAAAAAGCAAACAATTATACTCACGTTCCCTCTCCTACCCCTATGCGGGGGTCCTTGTCTGAAGCTGATAGTTTATATCCGTTAAATGGATAAGCCAGACACATAGCGATCACCTGCTGTGCGGTTTATGTCCGGTCCAGACCACACATCTGCTCGGAATCCCCTTCTGCAAGTCTCCTGTGCTCCATGACATCAGGAAGGGAGATGTGGCCATGCAGAGCATGATGTGTGCCACTAACTTGGCAGTGCCGCACATTTAAAAGAGTAGTGCCTGCCCACGGCTACTAAAACAGCAGACCCTCAACAGCTGATTTGGGATCAGTCTTCCTCTGCTTGGCATTATGTTGACGTCGACACAGTTAAGTGTGGCGGTTGCAGGAGTTCTAGGGCCCTGTCCAAGAAGTTTGGGGCCGAATCCCTGAATCTTTGATGCTGGCGACACCTAGTAACAGGTGAGGGCAATCTGAAAATTACACCTGAAACCAGATAAAAAGGGAAGAAGTTTACTCAATCTTTGCATTGTGTGTCTGTGTGTGCCACAACAGTTTCAGCCAACACTTTCGGCCATGACGGTATACTGGGCATGTAATAGTTATTGTAACATCCCTGCCGGCATCACTGCATGGCTTCCCATCTCCCTTATTACTCACCACTCCGGGCCATGCTGTGAGTCCTGTCCTCTGCCGGCTCCATGCTCTGGGCCTCATATCCTTTATTGCTACATACTTCCTGGCTGTATGCTTAGGGAGGCGGCCCTGGCACTTCCTGTTTCTTATACAGACTGTGTGCACCTTTCTAAGGTGTCCCCAGCCAATTGCCAAGAGGCATCAGGTACTTAAAGCATCTCCACCCCTAGGGGGATGCCTGAGCAAAGTACTTTCTCAGTTACTGTCTTGCTGCTGAGTTGCCAGGTCCTGTCTTGCTTTATCTCTCATGTCTGCCACCCTGGGGGCTTCGTACCCTGGTCTGAATCCTTGTTTCTGTGTCTTGTCCCATACCTGACCCTATCTGAACTAAGTCTTATACCTGTGTCCATTTGTATCCCTGTCTGTAGCCTTTCCTATCCCGCTATGTTTCCTTGTGTTCACTCCCGTATTGCCACCTGTGGCTCTGCTCTTTGCTCCGCAACCTGTGGCTCTGCTTTTTGCTCCACAACCTGTGACTCTGCTTTTTGCTCCGCAACCTGTGGTTCTGCTCTTTGCTCCACAACCTGCAGCTCTGCTCTTTGCCCCGCAACCTGTGGCTCTGCTTTTTGCTCCGCAACCTGCAGTTCTGCTCTGTGCTCCGCAACCTGCAGCTCTGCTGCGTATCCTGTGTTTCTGCTTTGCACCGCATCCTGGGGTTCTGCTCTGCACCGCATCCTGGGGTTCTGCTCTGCACCGCATCCTGCAGTTCTGCTCTGCACCACATCCCGCGGTTCTGCTCTGCTCCCGCTCCACGCCCTGTGTGTCCTTGTCCCTCCTGTCTGAACTGGTTCCTACCCACTCCTTTATCCTACTCATTCTTACCTGTGTTCCCGTGTCTCCAGAAGCAGTTCCTGTCCCTCCAGTCTGAACTGTTCCCTGCTCGTTCCTGCTTGTGTTCCTGCCGTACCCGTTACCATCCCGATTCCTTCAGTGTGTTCCGTGCTTGCCTGCCTGCCAAGAGTGCCAGCTGTGCCCGCCTGCCTGCCAAGAGTGCCAGCCGTGCCCGCCAGAGTACCAGTCGTGCCCGTCTGTGCTTGCGTGCACCTGTTATCAGAGTTCAGTCCCTCAGTGGGATTAGGTGCCATAGGCAGACACCGCCCTGGAGTGGTACCTGGCAGCTACCTGCCTCACAAGCCTGACCTCACCATCAGAGGCTCCAGTGAACACCAAGGTAGCTGCTTTGTCACGCTCCTTCCAGGGTAGTCTGGTTTGTGGCACAGTGGGGCCACAAGCCCTTCGCTCACGCCACCCAGTAAGGGTGCGAGCGTAACACATATATTGGTCATATATCGGGTACTGCATGTATTATATATATATATATATATATATATATAGTATGTACCGAGCATGTATTTGATATTCCTACGCAAGGCTAGAGAGACAAAGTATCGCACAATCAGTCCAAGGTGCCGGTTATGTCCCAATGGAGAAACAAGCAGTTGCCCAAGCGGTATCCGGGTGCAAACTCAGAAGTAAATAAGTTTTTCCACAGAAAAATCAAGTAAGAAAAGAGACCACTCACCAACCGTTGTGATCGTCCTTTACTTTATTGTGGCGTTAATGCAAACATATCAAAATGCGGCAGGGAGAAACTGTGGTTCCTTCAGACTACGGCCGTTTCGCGCCGGTTGCGCTTCAACGGGTCTTAACCAAAGACCCGTTGAAGCGCAACCGGCGCGAAACGGCCGTAGTCTGAAGGAACCACAGTTTCTCCCTGCCGCATTTTGATATGTTTGCATTAACGCCACAATAAAGTAAAGGACGATCACAACGGTTGGTGATGTATTTGATATTATTTATTTTTAGAGTACCATTGATTCCATGATGCTGTACATGAGAAGCGGTTACATACATAAGAAAACATATAAAATATGAACAAACTAACAATGACAGACTGGTACAGATGGGATAGGGTCCTGCCCTTGTGGGCTTACAACCGACAGGGTAATGGGGAAGGAGACAGTAGGTTAGGGAGAATGCTGCAGCTTTGGTGGTGGTGAAGTGGCAGTTGGGTCATTGCAGGCTGTAAGCTTTCTTGAAGAGATGGGTTTTTAAGTTCCGTCTGAAGGTTCCGAGGGTGGCAGCAAATCGGATGTGTTGGGGCACAGAATTCCAAAGGATGCGGGACACTCGGGAGAAGTCTTAGAGGCTATTTGGTGAGCAACGTATCAGTGTTGAGGAGAGGAAGAGGTCTTAGGAGGACGGGCGGGTGTGTGTAGGAAGGTATCGGGGGATTATTTAGGAGATAGAGGTGCTTCTCACAAAATTAGAATATCGTCAAAAAGTTAATTTATTTCACTTCTTCAATACAAAAAGTGAAACTCATATATTATATAGAGTCATTACAGAGTGATCTATTTCAAGTGTTTATTTCTGTTAATGTTGATGATCATGGCTTACAGCCAATGAAAACACTAAAGTCATTACATCAGTAAATTAGAATACTTTATAACACCGGCTTTAAAAATGATTTTAAAATCCGAAATGTTGGCCTTCTGAAATGTATGTTCAGTAAATGCACTCAATATTTGGTTTGAGCTCCATTTGCATCAATTACTGCATCAATGCGGCGTGCCATGGAGGCGATCAACCTGTGGCATTGCTGAGGTGTTATGGAAGCTCTGGTTGCTTTGAAAACAGCCTTCATCCCGTCTGCATTGTTGGGTCTAGTGTCTCTCATCTTCCTCTTGGCAATATCCCACAGATTCTCTATGGGGTTAAGGTCAGGAGAGATTGCTGGCCAATCAAGCACAGTGATACTGTTGTTTTTAAACTAGGTATTGGTATTTTGGCAGTGTGGACAGGTGACAAGTCCTGCTGGAGAATGAAATTTCCATCTCCATAAAGCTTGTCTGCAGAGGGAAGCATGAAGTGCTCTAAAATTTCCTGGTAGATGGCTGCGATGACTTTGGTCTTGATAAAACACAGCAGATCTACACCAGCAGATGACATGGCTCCTCAAACCATCACTGATTATGGAAATTGTGGAAATTTCACACTAGACCTCAAGCAGCTTGGATTGTGTCTCTACTCTTCCTCCAGACTCTGGGACCTTGATTTCCAAATGAAATGCAAAATTCACTTTAATCTGAAAATAGCACCTTGGACCACAGAGCAACAGTCCAGTTCTTTTTCTCCTTGGCCAAGTAAGACACTTCTGGCTGTTGTCTATTAGTCATGAGTGGCTTGATGCAAGGAATGCGACAATTGTAGCGCATGTCCTGGATTTCTCTGTGTGTGGTGGCTCTTGAAGCAATGACTCCAGCAGCAGTCCCCTCCTTGTGAATCTCCCCCAAATTTTTAGTCTTTTCTTAACAATCCTTTCAAGGCTGTGGTTATCCCGGTTGCTTGTGCACCTTTCTTTACCACACTTTTTCCTTCTCACTCTACTTTCCATTAATATGCTTGGATACAGCACTCTGTGAACAGCCAGCTTCTTTAGCAATGACCTTTTGTGGCTTATCCTCCTTGTGGAGTGTGTCAATGACTGCCTTCTGGACATCTGTCAAGTTAGGAGTCCTTCCCATGATTGTGGAGCCTACTGAAACAGACTAAGGTCCTTTTAAAACACTTAGGAAGTTTTTGCAGGTTTTTTTTTGTTAATTATTCTAATTTACTGAGATAATGACTTTTGGGTTTTCTTTGGCTGTTAGCCATAATCATCATTAACCGTTCTGTCATGTGCTGCTCCCATCCTGCGCCACCATTCTGTAATTTGCTGCTCCCATCCATATGCCCTATATGCTGCTCCATAAAGGTTGATGGCCCCCATAAGATGCTCTATAGTATATACCCCGTATGCTGCACCATTATGGTTGATGGCCCCCATAAGATGCTCCATAGTATATGTCTCATATGCTGCACCATTATGGTTGATGGCCCCCATAAGATGCTCCATAGTATATGCCTCATATGCTGCTCCATTATGGTTGATGGCCCCCATAAGATGCTGCATAGTATATGCCCCGTATACTGCTCCATAAATTTGATGGCCCCCATAAGATGCTCCATAGTATATGCCTCATATGCTGCTCCATTATGGTTGATGGCCCCCATAAGATGCTACATAGTATATGCCTCATATGCTGCTGCATTATGGTTGATGGCCCCATAAGATGCTCCATAGTACATGCCCCGTATGCTGCACCATTATGGTTGATGGCCCCCATAAGATGCTCCATAGTATATGCCTCATATGCTGCAGCACTATGTTTGATGGCCCCCATAAGATGCTCCATAGTATATGCCCCGTATGCTGCACCATTATGGTTGATGGCTCCCATAAGATGCTCCATAGTATATGCCTCATATGCTGCACCATTATGTTTGATGGCCCCCATAAGATGCTCCATAGTATATGCCTCATATGCTGCTCCATTATGGTTGATGGCCCCCATAAGATGCTCCATAATATATGCCTCATATGCTGCTGCATTATGGTTGATGGCCCCCATAAGATGCTCCATAGTATATGCCCCGTATGCTGCTCCATTATGGTTGATGGCCCCCATAAGATGCTCCATAGTATATGCCCCGTATACTGCTCCATAAATGTTGATGGCCCCCATAAGATGCTATGCCCCGTATGCTACTCCATTATGGTTGATGGCCCCCATAAGATGCTCCATAATATATTCCCCGTATACTGCTCCATAAATGTTGATGGCCACCGTAAGATGCTCCATAGTATTATATGCCCCGTATGCTGCTGCGATATATATAAAAAAAAAAACATACTCACCTATCATCGCTGGGCGCCGAGTGCTGGGGGGCCTGAGCAGGCGGGGACACCGGTGCGCTGTGGGGGTCAGATGCCGGAGTCACCGCTAGCTCAGACCCCCGACACTTGCTATAGTCACCTGTCCCCGTTCCAGCACTGCGTGCCGCTCCGTGTTCCGGGTCCTCTGGCTGTGACAGTTCAGTCAGAGGGCGGCGCGCACTAAGCGCGTCATCGCGCCCTCTGAACGTCACAGGCAGAGGACCCGGAAGACGGAGCGGCACGCAGCTCTGGAACGGGGACAGGTGAATATAGCTTATACTCACCCTCCTGGCACGTCCCTGCTTCTCCGTTGGAGATCGCGGCGTGCGTTCAGTGTTTACGCACACCGCGATCTCCTGGGCTGCGCCGGCTCTTGCTCTTACGCAGTCTATAAACACTTCTGACAGAATGACGCTCCCAGCGTTATATTATAGATATTTCGGGCATGAATTAGCAGTTTATTGCTGTTATGAGCTCTGTAGTTGATATCTATTGTGCATGCATCATCTGTGATAGTCTCGTCTGTATTTCTCAGCAGGGGAGAGGACCCCATTTCCTCTGGAGACGCAGCTCTCTCTAGTGACTCTCCATCTCCCAGCCTGTATTTGGCGGAGTATTTGGGTGTGACCAGTGTATGTCGCGACACATAACACACGGAGGGAGGACAGGAGAAGTCAGCACACGCTGCGCGAGAAGGCGGCGGTCACATGACTCAGTGATGTCACTGGTAGGTCCGGTCACATGGCTGCTCGCTTACTAATGTTGCTGGCGCGGGCAGCCACGTGACCGGGAAGTGATTGGCGCGGTTTTGGCGCGCTGGCTGCCGGAGTTGAAGCCGAGAGCGGCGGTCGTGCAGTGTGCGGCGGTCAGCGCGTCCCTCGCCTCCAGCAGGAGAATGCAGGCGTTTCTGAAAGGCGGGACGTCCATCAGCACGAAGCCACTGAAGGAGAAGACTTCAGCCTCCACATCTGGCGCTGACGGCAAGAAGCAGAAGCCAATTCCTTGGGTGGAGAAATAGTGAGTTTTCCCGGCAGTCTGCCAGTCACAGCCCTCGTCGCCCCCATGTCAGTCATTTCTAGCGTCTGCCGATCATGTAAATGGCTATAAAGCAGCGGCCACTTCCAGGGGTCTTCACTGCTAGGACAGTATCCTATCCATCCCTGATACTCCTCTCCCCGGGTCCAGTGCTGAGTCTCCACCGCTGCTCCCAGTGTCTCCTGTTGTCCCCAGCGCTGCAGACAATCACTGAGCTCAGCGGCTTTCCCCAAGTAGTTAGTACGAACCTCTCTGAGCCACTGAGTTCACTGATTGGCTGCAGCGCTGCTGACCATTACAAACACTGGGATCAGTGGGAAAACTCTGAGCGCCCTTCTCATTTCCAGTGTTCCCTCATACTGCCCCACAGTGGCACCTGGGCTTGTGTGATGGTATGCCACATGACCCCAACAGCCAATCAGCGACCACTATCACCCAGCATCGCAGAGGGAGGGAGCTCCTATCAGCACAACGTGTCCCGCTGGTTAACCCCTTCAATAAACACTAGTAAAAAAAAATAAATGATGCTTTATCATCAAACCTTGGAATAAAATGTGATCAAAAAGACAAATGTAAATAAAAAGGAAATCTCTGAAAACATCATCTTGTCCCGCTAAAAACAAGTCATCATACAGCTCCTCCAGTGGAAAAATAAGCTCTAGCTCTCAGAATAAAGCAAGGCAAAAGTAATTGTTTTTTTTTTTTTTTTTTTTTTACCATAAAATATTTTTTGTGTAAAAGCACCAAAATATAAAAAAAAAAAAGCTATATAAATGGGGCATCGCTGTAATCGTACTGACCCGAAGAATAAAGCTGCCTTAATGGGACTCGGTCACCCCCTCCAGCCGTTATAAACTAAAAGAGCCCACTTGTGCAGCAGTAATGCTGCATTCTAACAAGGTGGCTCTTTTAGTTTTTGGTGCATGTATTCCCAAAATAAAGCATTTTATAACTTCTCCAAAATACCTGTCTTTAGCCAGGGAGGCTGGTCCTCACCCCCTGCTTGAACCGCCACTCTGCTGTCACTCAAATATTTAGGGGCTTCGGGCGCCGCCCCCTCCGTGCTGTTTTCCCATGAAATCCGGCGCCTGCGCTGTGTAGTACTGTCTGTTGGAGGCGCAGTGAGCTCTGGCCATCTGACGTCCCAGCCAGGCTTGCAGACTACGCCTGTGCGGCCACCCACCTTGGGAATCCCAGCCCCGCAGTGTGTTATGCATTATGCACAGTGCGGGGCTGGGATTCATAGGCAGGGCGGCCGCACAGGCGCAGTCTTCAAGCCTGGCTGTGATGTCAGACGGCCAGAGCTCTTTGTGCCTGCCCCACACAGTAGTGCACGGCACAGGCACCGGATTTCAAGCGAAAACAGCGCGGAGGGGGTGGCACCCGGAGCCCCTGAATATTTGAGTGACGGCAGAGTGGCGGTTCAAGCTGGGGGGTGAGGACCTGCCTCCCTGGCGAAAGACAGGTATTTTGGATAAGTTTGAAAACGCTTTATTTTGGGAATACATGAACCAAAAACTAAAAGCCACCTTGTTAGAATGCAGCATTACTGCTGCACAAGGTGGCTCTTTTAGTTTATAACGGCTGGAGGGGGTGACAGTGGCCCTTTAAAGGGAACCTGTCACCCCCCCAACCAGGCGTTTGTAACTAAAAGAGCCACCTTGTGCTGCACTAATGATGCATTCTGTCAAGGTGGCTCTTTTAGTTGGGGTCCCTTCCACCGCTGAAAGAATCCCTCCGCCTCTTTCCTACTGTGCAGCGTCAGAGGCGGAGGGAGAGCCGCAGAGAACTACTGCGCATATCCAAGATTCCCAGCCCCACAGTGTGAATAAATCAGAAGAGACTGTGGGGCGGGATCTCGGGCCACGCGTACACGCAAGCGCGAGAATGAAGACATCATGTGATGTCAGTGGTAGGGCAGTGCTAACTGCATGCCCGAGAAAAAATAATAAAGCGCCGGGGACGTAACTGAACACTGTGTCCTAGGAGGAAAGACATGCCCCCCCTGACAAACTACAGGTTTGAGGGGCAAATTATAAAAATTCTTTCAGCGTTGGAAGGGACCCCAACTAAAAGAGCCACCTTGACAGAATGCAGCATTAGTGCAGCACAAGGTGGCTCTTTTAGTTACAAATGCCTGGGGAGGGGGTGACCGGTTCCCTTTAACAATTTTACCACAACCCGAACGGTATTAAAAAAAACAAACAAAAAAAAAAAACCCACAATTCCTGAATTGCTGTCTTTTGTTAATTCTGACTCTCAAAAATCAGAATAAAAAGCAATCAAAAAATATCATGTGCTTAAAAATGGTACCAATAACAACTTCAACTCCTCTTGCAAAAAACAAGCCCTCATGTGACTATCGGCCAAACTATGGAAAAATTACAGCTATGAAAATATGGTGATGCAAAACTTGTTTTTGCAATAATAAGCGTTTTTTAGTGTGTGATAGAAGCCAAACACTAAAAAAGGCTATAAATCTGGTATAGCTGTAATTGCACAAACCCGAAGAATAGTCATCTAATCACTTATACCACACAAAACGTATCAGCATGCACAAGAGTCAATAAAAACACAGCAAAACTTATTTGTAAGCAGCTTCTTTACTGTCAAGAGAGCAGGTTTTGCCTTCTGAAAAATGCAGCAAAAAACGCGTGTGAGTGTTGCCTTAGAGCAGTGGTCCGCGGTCCCACCCAAAAGCAGTATACCGAGATCCAGGGGTTCCCACCACATTCAGCATTCTCCCATCACGCACTCCTAACAGTCACATCCAGCTTCAAGCACCTCCAGCATCCCATCAATATGTCTTTGACATTTTCCAAATCGGTCAGAAAAAAAACCAAAGCAATGTGTGTGCATGAGAAATGAAATCTCATAGCTTTTGCTGGTACTGTAAAATGCAGCTGAAGATTTGCGTAAAAAATGCAGCAAAAACCCAACTTGTGAACATAGCCTAAATGTGTCCAAAACTAGATGTGACAACTTGCACCAACATGTCGTATTCTGCAAAAAATTCGAGTCATACTACTAATAATGAATCTGCCCTTATGTTCTCCTGCTTGAGTTCCTGTGCTCCAGTTTTACAGCATAGCTGTAGACACTTAACACCATTTTTTTTTTTTTAAATAAATGTAGGTATTTGCCTTTTTTATTGACCTTGCTTCAACTTTGCCACTCCATATTTATCAAAGCTTAATGATAAATTTGATGCAAATTGCTAAGCATGGTAGTACGTGCCTCACTGTTAGGCTGCCGTCACACTAGCAGTATTTGGTCAGTATTTTACATCAGTATTTGGGAGCCAAAACCAGGAGTGGGTGGTAAATGCAGAAGTGGTGCATATGTTTCTATTATACTTTTCCTCTGATTGTTCCACTCCTGGTTTTGGCTTACAAATACAGATATAAAATACTGACCTAATACTGCTAGTGTGACGGCAGCCTTATTAGGCTTCTTTCACACTTCCGTCTGCGTTGCCAAGCAGGAAAGATCGTGAGAGCGCAGTCTGAAACACTGGATGCGACGTACAGAAAAACGTTCCCTTGAACGTTTTTCTGTGACGATGGCCCGCCAAAACCCGACGCATCCAGTGCACGACGGACGCAACATTTGGCCATACGTCGCGATCCGTCGGCAATACAAGTCTATGGGAAAATGCAGGATCCTGCAGATTTTTTTTTGCAGGATCCTGCATTTTCAAAAATCGAAGGATTGCGACGGAAGCAGAAAGACTGAAGTGTAAAAGAGGCCTTAGAGAAAAGATTGAGAATAGTGTGATAACGAAATAATACATTTTGGACAAATTGCAACATTTTTTGACATCCCAATGTTCAAAAGAACAGGTAACCAATATCAAATGGCGCATGGTAGTGTAGACCTTTTGCACAAACTGCTAATTCTTCTGCATGTTAAAAATTATTGCAATACAACGATATCACCTTAAAGGGGTTGTCCACTTCTAGGACAACCCCTTCTTGATCAAAATGTTTGGCCTCCATAAAATAATAAAGCTTATACCCTGCCATGCCGGTTCTTTTCCTGCGGTGTCGGCACTCTGTCTCCCCAGGGCTCCCGTGCAGGTATTGTGCCACATGATGGCGCGCCCAATCATTGATAAAACTGCAGGACACTTGGTGGTCCCATGCAACCTGTCCATTAGTGTCCTAAATTAAATTCAATTGAATTAGGAATTATCCTGTTGACTTTAATTTTTGTTATTATTATAAATTAGTTGTGGCTTTGAGAAGTAATACAGTCAGCTTGTGCTCGCCTCCCCGGGTCTTTTCTGCTACTGCTCTGGTGATTTTTGTAAAGGCTGCAGAGGTGACATGTGTACAGTGCTGCAGTCAATCGGTGTGAGCCCAGCAGCTCTGCCAATGTAGACCACACGAGTCAGTGAGCTCAGTGATTGGCTGCAGCGCTTTAATAACCATATGCACCATATTACTGCTTTTATTGTTGGGAGAATGAGGAGCTCGCCTAGGGTTTATAGGTAGTTCATTACAAGTGGGGGCGCAATTGCCTCCTGGGGTTGCTGAAAACTGCAGAGGACTATATAGCAGGTATTTTTTTGTAGTTAACAACCCGGCACACACAAGATGTTTTATACTGATATTTCACCTGGGATGGTAAGTACACTTTAATAAAGAGCCTTCAATATAGTTGGATAAAGTTACTGCAACATTAATAACTAGATTGGATTTGGTAGGAATATTCATTAAAGCGGATCAGAATAAAGATGCCTGGAATATCTAAAACTGATTGCTTTGTAAACCTACTTTATCAGCTTTACTCTTGGTGCCTTCTGCGTTTGTGACATGACTAAATTTAGAGAGTATTTTCCAAATTGGTGTAACTAGACTGTAATCACTTCTGAGGAGAGATATAACTGGATGTAGCCAGAGACGAGGACACACAAGTTGAAAGCGACTGAAGCGCATCAAGCAAAGGCAGGCTCCCAGTGCTGATTTACTGGTCAGTGTCACACAGCTTTGGTGGAAATGTGTTAGGGCTTGTGCACACGTTGCAGATTTGTTATCAGAACCTGAAGCAAACCTGATGCCAGAAAAGTGAATGAGAATCCTGAAGTGCTTATTTTTTTTGACTTGCAAATTTGGTGCAGAAAATAATCTGCGCCATTTCAATTTTGTGTGTTTTTTTTGCCCTGCGTTTTTCACTATTGACTTCACTCAAATCAGTCAAAAGCGCAGGGCAAAAATACACGTTTTTTGGGAGCTGCGGTTTTCCTGCTGAGAGATTAGAAATTGTGCTGAATTTTCTAAACATGGGCACATAGCCTTACACCGTTACATTGTTTTCCAGTTCTGTAAATTGTTGCCTGATCCTGAAGATAAGCCATCGTTATCATTAGATTGGTGGAGTCCTGACTTTATACACCACACAGCGGAGCCAGTCTAGTGTCACTATGACTTGGGCTGCATTCACACATCCGTTATTCTTTGTGTGCGGACTCGTCCTGACGGCATACAAACCTATAGTTTCTTCAGTCTTTTCACATAAATAGATGAGAAATGGAAACACCCGTTTTACTACTATTATTGGATCCATTGTGAAGTTTTAAAAACTTCTGAGGAAAAACATAAAGAAATGTTCTGTTTTTCACGGATATAAAAAAACCTTGTGTGACTTTGGCCTTAAATATATTCTGGTTCCAGAAAGTGTTACTCCTTGTAGAATGAAAATTCCTAAGATTGTTTGATATTTTTTCTATATCAATCTTTCACTGTTTTCGTAATGTTTGTATATGCCCTTTCTGATGTAGGATGCAAGCCTGTGGAGGTGGTAAGCCAAACCTCCAACCCCTCAATTTCCCTGACTCCGACTCCCCCAGCACTGGTCACTACTGAGCCTGTACATAAAGTGCAGCACAGATTCATCTCCGCAGAACAGACATTTATAGGACATTTCATAACTTTCCCAAATTCTTATAAAAATATTTACAGCACATTCTGCATTGTACTGCTGTACCCAACTTATTATATATTTTGGGAGTCCATCCATTTTATACCGACTCCAACAGAATGGACACCGACACCACAGTTCCCGGTAGGATGTAGCAGTGCAATCTATATTGGGTACTAGAGCTGAGCCCATTCCATACACAGTGTGTGCCGGCTGTGCTGTGCAGGAGGCATCCATTGATAACTGCAGCACTGTGCGCACTTCACATGTCTGCAGACTTTCATGATAAACCTTGAAACCCCTTTAACAAATTGCACTACTGTTATCAATAAAAGTTTTCATCTTGAATCTTTTGTTCTTTCAGAGACTGTTGGACTGTTGGATTTATTCATTCCTTTTACTTCAGTTGTCGTCTTTTTTTTTTTGTGTAATGTTATCCAGACCGCTTAATTTGGAGATGACCATTTCATTAACACTATGTAAATCTGTTTGTGTACTAAGGATACACTTTATACTACTTGAGGTGGTTGATGTTTTTTTTTTTTTTTTTTTTCATTATTGGCATCCACCTCGGTATCATGAGATTTGTTTTCACAAAGTATTTGCTGTACTGATTAAAAGTCCTACGTCTTTTTGGATTTGCTGGTAATCTGGTTTGCTTTCTTTGTTTTGTTTTTTTTTTTGTTTCACATTATCTATTTGGTGTAATGTTTGTAGTTGTCCATATGAGGGCACTCTAACGTAACATTTTATTACCTTTACAGTATCCTTTATTGTACGGTAATTGTCTTTTTCTTTTTCTTTGATTTTATAAACCTTTTAATACTCTACTCGACTAATGCAATTGACTACAAAACCTACATTAGTTTTGTGACAGTAAGATGCATGGCTTGAATTCCTGATTGTGATTGCATATCGTGCTTTTTGTTTCATCTTGTATTCATCATATGGTTTCTGTGCAGCCGTCCCAAATGTGTGGATGAAGTTGCTTTCCAAGAAGAGGTGGTGGCTGTGCTGAAGAAGTCACTGGAAGGAGCTGATGTAAGTAAGTCATATCATAGAGAGCTTGTTTTGGATTACCAAAACAATATATTCACAAGTATCTTTAATGCATACTAAAACACAAGGACAGGCATAGACAGCGACATGATTTTCCTGCAAAATCCACAGGTTGTGTACAGAGATATGGATTTTTAGTTCTATCAGCCACTGTAGTCAGTGAGACCCAAACACACAAATATTCAGGGTTTTTTTTTCTGTTTTTTCCCCTTTCTCCATTTGAAATGTATGTCATCTCCAAATTGTTTTTCTTTAAGGAGGTAGTCTTTTGCAAAAGCTTTCACGCCCTTGGCATTTTCTGTCTCTTGCTACCTCACAACCTGCAATTTCACGGTTTCGTTATTATTTTTTTTTTTTTTTTTTTTTGAGGGTTTGCATCAGTTCATGTAAATAACATGCCTACAACTGTGAACATTTGATTTTTTTTTTTTTTATTATTGCAAAGCAAACAACAAATAGGACAAAATACCTGAAAACGTATTTGTGCATTTCGCCCCACCCCGCCACTAAAGTCAGTACTTTGTAGACCCTCCTGTTGTGGCAATTTACAGTTGCAAGTCGCTTTTGATACGTCTCTGAGCTTTCCACATCTTGTCACTAAAGGTACCGTCACATTTAGACGGTATAGACAACGATGCCGATCGCTGCAGCGTCGCTGTTTGGTCGCTGGAGAGCTGTAACACAGACAGCTCTCCAGCGACCAACGATGCCGAAGTCCCCGGGTAACCAGGGTAAACATCGGGTTACTAAGCGCAGGGCCGCGCTTAGTAACCCGATGTTTACCCTGGTTACCATTGTAAATGTAAAAAAAAAAAAAACACTACATACTTACATTCCGGTGTCTGTCGCGTCCCTCGCCGTCATCTTCCCGCACTGACTGTGAGCGCTGGCCGGAAAGCAGAGCGGTGACGTCACCGCTGTGCTCTGTTTTACGGCCGGCGCTCACAGTCAGTGCGGGAGGCTGAAGGCGAGGGACGTGACAGACACCGGAATGTAAGTATGTAGTGTTTTTTTATTTTTTTTTATTTTAAACATTTACAATGGTAACCAGGGTAAAGATCGGGTTACTAAGCGCGGCCCTGCGCTTAGTAACCCGATATTTACCCTGGTTACCAGTGAACACATTGCTGGATCGGCGTCACACACGCCAATTCAGCGAGTGATCCAGCGACGAAATAAAGTTCGGGACTTTCAGCTCCGACCAGCGATGTCACAGCAGGATCCTGATCGCTGCTGCGTGTCAAACACAACGATATCGCTATGCAACGTCACGGATCGCTATCGTTATCGTTCAAAAGTTGCTGAGTGTGACGGTACCTTTAGATTTTGGGTTATTCTTCAATGCAAAACTGCTCCAGCTCCTCCTTTCCTCTGGTGAACAGCAATCAAGTCTGGCCATAGATTCTGAATTGGATTAAGGTCTGGGCTTTGACTAGGCCACTCCAAAATATTTACACGTTTCCTCTTAAATCACTCTCCAATCACTGACAAATTAAGACAGATTTTGATCAAGGATATCCCTCCATTTCGCCCCATCCACTTGCCCCTCAACTTGGGCCATGTTCTCTGTTCCTGCTGCCGAAAAACATCCCTGCACCCTGATGTCCCCACCATGTTTCACTGTCGGGATGGTATTATTGGGGTTATGAACTGTGTTGGTTTGATGCCAGATATAGCGTTTACCTTGGTGGCCTAAAATTAAATTGTGGTCTCCTCTGACCAGCACCTTTCTCCATACATTTTGGGAGTCTCCCACATGTCTTTTAGCAAACGCAAAGCAAGCCATACACACACAAACTGTAAGTAAAGACTTTTTTCTGCTCACTCTCCTATAAAAAGCCACCTCTATGGAGCGTACGGCTTATTGTGGTTGTTTTGGTGGGCGGCCCTCTCTTGGCAGGTTTGTTGTGGTACCATGTTTTTTCCATTTGATGGTGCTCCGGGGGATCATCAGAGATGGGGATATTTGTATTACCCCACCCTGACTTGTACGTTTCAGCAACTTTGTTCCTGACTTGTTTGGAGATCTCCTTGGTCTTCATGGTGTTGTTTGGTTAGTGGTGCCTCTTGCTTATCCCCCTTAGGATTGTAGATATGCCTTTTTAATGGTTGGTAGTTAAGGGTACTTATTCCTCAGCGCTGCTTTTTAACGGTGCTGAAAAATGAGGCTATAGCCCCCGCCGTCGGAAAATCTCTGGGGTCTTGGCTACCGGGGGTTACTGAGATCCTAGAGAACATGATCAGGGTTGATCCCCGTCCTGTGATTGCCATTATATACCGAATAATGGCAGTCACAAAAAAGGCCTGATTTATCACTCCTCTGACTATGATCTAACATCAGAGAAGAGAGAAATACCTTCGCCGTCCTCCGTCATCTTTTTTTAATTTTTTATTTCTAAATGTAGAGTGCACGCTCAGTGCGTCCACAGAGATCTGCATTCATGACAACAGTAGGGAACTTTTCCTATAGGTTCCTTTTGATGGCTGGGGTAGATCATAGGTCTAGGGTTGTGATGGGGTTAGGGTTAGAATTGGGGTTGTTTTCAAAAGTAAAACAAATGACAATATAGCGGCTATTGCTGAGCGCAAGTGCTCCCTACTTGAGTTTGCATCAGGTGCTCGGGTATGCACATGGTATGGCGGTTCCCCCGGATTTTTTTATTTTTTTTTGGTGTGTCTAACAACCGTGAAACATGCAGGGCAGGGACTTAAGACAAAATTTGATAACATTAAATTATCTGTGGGTTAAAAATGGTCACTATACCCCTTTAGGCGTCTGGTATTCAAAATGGCATAACTTGTAGGGAGTTTAAACTGTTCAGGTACATCAGGGGCTCTCCAAACGCGACATGGAGTCCGCTCGCGATTCCAGCCAATTTTGTGTTCAAAAAGTCAAACGTTGCTCCTTCCCTTCTGAGCCCAAACAGTAGATTTCCCCCACAAATGGGGTATCGCCGTGCTCAGGAGAAGTAGAACACCACATTTTGGGGTCCATTTTCTCCTGTTAATCTTGTGAAAATAAAAAAAAGTTTGGGTTTAGAGTACCGTATTTTTCAGACTAGAAGACGCACTTTTCCCCCCCAAAAAAAATTGTGAGGAAAATGGGGGGTGTGTCTTATAGTTCGAATGCAAGCTTACCGTTGGTTACGGCAGAGGTGCGGTGATGCGGTGGGCGGTATGGCGTGCCACCTGAGCAGGGACCCTTTCTCAGGCGAGGTGACGCTGCAGCCCGGTATCCAAGGCGAGAGGCAGAACCGGGTGAATTCACGGGTTTCTTGGCAGTGGCCATCTTACTGAGGCCGCGGCGGCCATTTTCCTGAAGCAGAGTTTGCAGACTGAGATCTTGGCTTCAGGAAAATGGCCGCCGCGATCTCTATCTGTGCACGCGCTGCTTCCTGGAGCCCTGGGAAGCAGAGTACTCAATCTGCGCACGCGCGGCCTCAGGAAGATGGCCACCGCCACCGAGAAACCAGTGATTAACCCAGCTCTGCTGATCGCCTTGGATACCGGGCCGCGGCGTCACTTCACCTGAGGAAGGGACCCTGCTCTGGTGCACGCCGTACCGCCCACCGCTCCTCAGCATCACTGCACCTTTGCCTCCACTATGCCTCCTGTGACCCTGCTGTGACCCTGCTGTACCACCACCAGCCCTAAGGTAGGATACCTTAAATTTGGACAAAAAGACCGACCCCGTTCTTTTTTCTTTTTTTTTTTTTTTTTCTGCTTTTTTCACCCCAAAATTTGTGACGTGTCTTATAGTCCGAAAAATACGGTAAATGTCTTATGAAAAAAAGTTAAATGTTCCTTTTTTTTTTTTTTTTTTTTTACTTTCACGTTGCTTCAGTTCTCGTGAAGCAACTGAAGGGTTAATAAACTTCTTGAATGTGCTTTTGAACACCTTGAGGGGTGCAGCTTTTAGAATGATGTCACTTTTGGGTACTTTCTGTCATATAGGCCTTTCAAAGTCACTTCAAAGGTGAAGTGGCCTTAACGACCGCCGATACGCCTTTTAACGGCGGCAGTTAAGGGTACTTAAACCACAGCGCCCCCAGAGTCCGATTTTTCTCTGGGGTCTCGGCTGCCGGGGGTAGCCGAGACCCCAGAGAACATGATCGGGGTCGGTTTTACCGATCCCTGTTTTGCGATCGCCAGTAATTAACGGTTTACCGGAGACCGCAAAAAAAAAAAAAAAAGAAGTAATGTGTAATTCTCTGTCCTCTGATGTGATCGCACGTCAGAGGACAGAGAAATAGGGGGATTCGTGGACCCTATTATACTTACCGGTGTCCCTGGGTCCTCCTGCGTCCTCTCCTGCCCGCCGGCGTCTTCATGGGGAAAGAAAATGGCGGGCGCATGCGCAGTGCGCCCGCCATCTGTCGCCATCTGCTGGCCGGCAGGAGAAGAGCAGTTGGGGCTAGGGTTAGGGTTGGGGCTAAATTTAGGATTAGGCTTCTTTCACACTTGCGTCGGTACGGGGCAGTCGCAATGCGTCGGCCCGACATACCGACGCACGTTGTGAAAATTGTGCACAACGTGGGCAGCGGATGTAGTTTTTCAACGCATCCCCTGCCCAATCTATGTCCTGGGGAGGAGGGGGCGGAGTTACGGCCACGCATGCGTGGTCAGAAATGGCGGACGCGACGTACAAAAAAAACACATTACATTGAACTTTTTTTTGTGCCGACGGTCCGCCAAAACGCAACTGATCCAGTGCACGACGGACGCGACGTGTGGCCATCCGTCACGATCCATCGGCAATACAAGTCTATGGGCAAAAAAGGCATCCTGCGGGCACATTTGCAGGATCCGTTTTTTGTCCAAAACGACGGATTGCGACGGATGCCAAACGACGCAAGTGTGAAAGTAGCCTTAGGGTTGGGGCTAAAGTTAGGGCTAGAGTTGGGATTAGGGTTGGTATTAGGGTTAGGGTTGGCATTAGGGTTGCGCTTGGGATTAGGGTTAGGTTTGGGATTAGGGTTAAGGTTAGGGTTGTGATTAGGGGTGTATTGGGATTAGGGTTAGGTTTGAGGTTAGGGTTGAGATTAGGATTAGGG
Source organism: Ranitomeya imitator (assembly GCF_032444005.1). Taxonomy (NCBI): domain Eukaryota; kingdom Metazoa; phylum Chordata; class Amphibia; order Anura; family Dendrobatidae; genus Ranitomeya; species Ranitomeya imitator. Next base: position 451,140,228 of record NC_091286.1, on the reverse strand, counting down.
GTGTGTTGGATTTAGGGTTTTGATTAGGGTTATGGTTAGGGTTGACATTAGGGTTGTTTTGGGGTAAGGGTTGTGATTATCGTTAGGGTTAGTGATTAGGATTATGGATCGGGTTAGGGGTGTGTTGGGGTAAAGGTTGGAGCTAGAATTGGGGGGTTTCCACTGTTTAGGTACATCAGGGGGTCTCCAAACACGACAGCCAATTTTGCGCTCAAAAAGTCAAATGGTGCTCCCTCCCTTCTGAGCTCTGCCGTGCGCCCAAACAGTGGTTTACCCCCACATATGGGGCATCAGCGTACTCAGGATAAATTGGACAACAACTATTGCAGTCCAATTTCTCCTGTTACTCTTGTGAAAATAAAAACTTGGGGGCTAAAAAAATCTTTTTTGTGGGAAAAAAAAAATATTTTTTTATTTTCACGACTCTGCATTCTAAACTTCTGTGAAGCACTTGGGCATTCAAAGTTCTCACCACACATCTAGATAAGTTCCTTAAGGGGTCTAGTTTCCAAAATGGTGTCACTTGTGGTGGGTTTCTACTATTTAGGCACATCAGGGGCTCTCCAAACGCGACATGGCGTCCAATCTCAATTCCAGCCAATTCTACATTGAAAAAGTAAAACTGCAGTCCTTCTCTTCCAAGCTCTGCTGTGCGCCCAAACAGTGGTTTACCCCCACATATTGGGTATAGACGTACTCAGGAGAAATTGCAGAACTTTTGTGGTCTAATTTCTCCGGTTACCCTTGTGAAAATAAGAATTTGTGGGCGAAAAGATCATTTTTGTGTAAACTAAAGCGATTTTTTATTTTCACGGCTCTACGTTATAAACTTCTGTGAAGCACTTGGGGGTTCAAAGTGCTCACCACACATCTAGATAAGTTCCTCAAGGGGTCTAGTTTCCAAAATGGTGTCACTTGTGGGGAGTTTCCACTGTTTAGGCACATCAGGGGCTCTCTAAACGTGACATGGCGTCCAATCTCAATTCCAGCCAATTCTACATTGAAAAAAGTCAAACGGCGCTCCTTCACTTCTAAGTTCTGCGGTGCGCCCAAAAAGTGGTTTACCCCCACATATGGGGTATTGGCGTATTCAGGAGAAATTGCATATCATAATTTATGGTTACATTTCTGTTTTTACACTTGTGAAAATAAAAAAAAAAATGGTTCTGAATTAAAATGTTTGCAAAAAAAGTTAAATGTTCATTTTTTCCTTCCACATTGTTTTAGTTCCTGTGAAGCACGTAAAGGGTTAATAAACTTCTTGAATGTGGTTTTGAGAACCTTGAGGGGTGTAGTTTTTAGAATGGTGTCACACTTCATTATTTTCTATCATATAGACCCCTCAAAATGACTTCAAATGTGATGTGGTCCCTAAAAAAAAAAATGGTGTTGTAAAAATGAGAAATTGCTGGTCAACTTTTAACCCTTATAACTCCCTAACAAAAAAAATTTTGTTTCCAAAATTGTGCTGATGTAAAGTAGACATGTGGGAAATGTTATTTATTAACTATTTTTCGTGACATATCTCTCTGATTTAAGGGCATAAAAATACAAAGTTTGAAAATTGCAAAATTTTAAAAATTTTCGCCACATTTCCGTTTTTTTCATAAATAATTGCAAATAATATCGAAGAAATGTTACCACTAACATGAAGTACAATATGTCACGTAAAAACACTCAGAATCAGCGGGATCCGTTGAAGCGTTCCAGAGTTATAACCTCAAAGTGACAGTGGTCAGAATTGTAAAAATTGGCTCGGTCATTAAGTACCAAATTGGCTCTGTCACTAAGGGGTTAATTTACAAAACCAAATTTATTTTTTTTGGGTTGTTGGAAAAATGAAATTGCTGATAAACTTTTAACAAAAAACATTGTTTCCAAAAATGCTCTATGTAAAGTAGAAGTGTGGGAGATTTTATTTATGAACGATTTTGTGACATAATTTTTGTGCCTTTAAATCAGTTAAGTTTGAAAATCACTTTTTTTATTTTTTCTTTTTTCCCATAAATAAACACAAGTCATCTACTATATAATTGTCTAAGGGTCACTTCCGTCTGTCTGTCACGAAAATCCCGCGTCGCTGATTGGTCGTGGCCCGAGGCCGCGACCAATCAGCGACAGGCACAATCCGTCCGCAAATTAGCCCCTCCCTCCTCCCCTGCAGTCAGTGCCCCCTCCCTACTCTTAAGCCCCCTCTCCCTCCCAGTCAGCGCCCACGCTAGCGTTAACCGGACTGCCTTACACCGCGGCATAACACTGTGTAAGGCAGTCCGTTAACGCTGCCATTAACCCTCTGTGTGACCAACTTTTTATTATTGATGCTGCCTATGCAGAATAAATAGTAAAAACATATAATGTTCAAAATAATTAAAAAAAAAAAAAAAAAAAATCATTACATACTCACCCTCCGACGGCCCCTGGATCCAGCCCAGGCATTTCCCGCTCCTCACACGCCGCTCCAGTCCCCAGAATGCATTGCGGCAATGACCGGAGATGACAGAGCGGTCTTGCGGGACCGCAGCATCATCACGTGTTATTGCCGCTTGGGATCGGAGCGGGAAAGGCCTTGGCTGGATCCGGGGGCCATCGGAGGGTGAGTATATGACTTTTTTATTTCAATTCTTTTTTTTTTTTTTTAACAGGGATATGGTGCCTACATTGCTATATACTGCGTGGGCTGTGTAATATACTACATGGCTGTGTTATATACTGCATTGGCTCTGCAATATACTGCGTCGGGTGGGCTGTGCGATACGCTAGGTGGGCTGTGCTATACACTAGGTGGGCTGTGCGATACGCTAGGTGGGCTGGGCTGTGCGATACGCTAGGTGGCCGGCCGCAAACAATCAGCGACAGGCGCAGTCCGGCCGCGAATTGGTGCGGGATTTGAACCACGCTTCGCTAATTGGTCGCGCCCGGCCAGCCGAATTCTGTGTATTCATGGATTGTATTATTCTGAAATCTTCATAAATAAACTACACATATATTCTAGAATACCTGATGCGTTAGAATCGGGCCACCATCCAGTACCTAATAAAATTTGCCACCATCATGAAGTGCAATGTCACGAAAAAACAATCTCAATCAGTGGGATTCTTTGAAATGTTCCAGAGTTAAAACCTCATAAAGTGACACTTGCCAGAATTGTAAAATTTGGCTTGGTCATACAGGTCAAAATTGGCTTGGTCACTAAGGGGTTAATGGTGTAGTGGCCTTTAAAGAAAAAAAAATGTGTGCTTACTGACAGACCATGTGGCACTTTGCACACACTTCCTTGAATTATCTAAGCTTGTGACTTATGTAGGTAATTGCTTGCATCAGAAATTTTTAGGGGCTTCATATCAAAAGGGGTGAATACATATGCACAGGCCAATTTTTAGTTTTGATCCCAAAAATGTAATTTATGCTTTCATTTTTCTCACTCCACAAACATAGACTATTTATTGCTGATGGATCACACACAAATTGGAGAACAAAAATATTTAAACACAGGTTGTAATGTAGCAAAATAGTTAAAAAGCCAAGGGGGTGGACGGCGAATACTTTAGCAAGCCACCATATATTCTTCCTAATAGATCAGTACATGTCCCTACCAATGTGAATTTTCTGCTTTGATACCTGGAGACAACCTCCTTTAACAAGAGAAATGGGTATACTGTAGTGTACAAAGGTTTTGGGCCGGTGTGGGGAAAAATGCTGCATAGTACAAATTTGTTTTGGTTATTGATAAAATTAAACAAGCTAGTGATCAATCATGAGAACTGTAAAATGAATCAATAGCTGGTGTCGCCGAACTTTGCCTTCTGAACAGCATCAATTCTTCCAGTTTGCACTTAAACACAGCTTTTGAAAGAATTCGGCAAGGAGGTTATTCCAAACATCATGGATGCAAGCTTGTACAAGTCGTTTTATTTCTTCACGTAATCTGAGACAGAAATGTTGAGATTAGGGCTGTGTTTTCAGCTTCCTGATCAGGCCAAATTTTCCAATTCTGACCAGTCATTTTGTGCTAATAACTCTGGAACACGTCAACGTATCCCAGAGTTTTTTAGGATGTTTTTTTTGTTAAACATTGTACTTTATGGTAGTAATAAATTTAGGTCAATATTTTTTGTTTGTAAAAATATTGGAAATTTGGCAAAAAAATCGCAGTTTTAACATATGCCCTTAAAACAAACGAGTTATCACACAAAATAGTCATAAATAACATTTACCACATGTCTGCTTTACATCTGCATCATTTTTGTTGTTAGAAGTTAACTCTTATCTTCCTATCAGCAATTTTTTTTTTTCCCCCATAAAACTTGAAAAACCAATTTATTTTTTAGGCATCTCGTCACGTTTGCAGTGACTTTGAGGGGCCTATAAGAAATGTTAAGTCCTTCTCAGTCCCTGGCTTACTAGAGGTAGGGATCCTGAGTAAATGACACGCAAACAAGGTATTGTGTGATCATATACAGGGGAAGCCCAGGAGCACATCTCTCTCTCTCTGGGCTTTGCCCTTCCTTTATATAGAAAATAATTATTCTTTTACAGACATGCGCACAAGCGCTCATATTTCACTATCTCTTACATAAACAATCTATACCAGTCTTTATCAGTAGAAAGTTACATCATCTGGAAGGTGAATGAAAGGCTGCTATTGAAAGAAGGAATGCACACATGATTACTTCCATAAAAGGAAATGTCAAGTCAGCAGAAATGTATCTTGTTGTAAGCGAGATTTCTCAGGAAGAAGACAAGATGGATTCCTTTAGTTCAGTCTGATCTCCACAATTCCCCCCTTTGACATTTTCTTTTATTTATTTTATTTTATTACCACAGGGCCAAAGACAAAGCCTTTATTTGGTATTACACATGTACATGCTTGTATTCAATAAGAGAATCAAATCTAGTATTAATTCTTCCGTTTAACTCTCGCAACCTTTTCTTTGTTTTGCAATAAGTACAGATATTACAAAGGGATAGCAAAATAAGCGCAATAATCAGTATTAGCAAAGGATAACATAAGAGAAGAAGGAAAAAAAACTTTATACTCTTGCATCTATTACACAAAGTTTATCTGTGCATACTGAGATACTCTTGAGCACAATCTGGAATAGTACGTATATGACTACAATAATCATAACTATATGTATTATGCTCTGCATAATCCCAGCAACCCACCCACCGATTCCTCTGAACCAGTTGGCTGGGTTAAGAAAAGAAAAGGTATCTGACCACCAGCTATCCTTATTCTGGTCATTGTCTTTGTCATACTGATCTCTGAGTCGTTGTACGTCCTTTAATTTAAATGTCATACTCATAGTACTATTCGGGTCTATATAATGACAGCAGGTGGGTCCGATGATTTGACACATACCCCCTTGTGAGGCAGTTAGGTAATCCAATACCAGGGTATGTTGGTTAGTGACTATTATAAGCTGATTCTGTACAGCTATACTAGTGTTTAGTATATCCAATATATCCCAGATCTGATCATCTAGATAATCCGTGGCTCTAACTAATTTATCCCACATCTGTGTTAACATAGGATAAATAAAAATGGTACTAGCAATTTTGTTAGGAATTCCCATTTGTACTATATGTGGCCTCCCCGAGGGACGTGGTGAGTTATCTGCAGCTCTTTTATACAGTGTGTGCTTGGGCACGGCTCGCATATTCACTTGTTTATTTGAAATTATGAATGTAGCCGGGGTTAGGCGTCCTAATGTACAAGTACCCTTTATACCTACGGGAAGCCATTTATATGCTCCTTCTCCGCATATCCAAAATGTACCTTCAGGCAGATCCCATAGAGCTGAGTGCTGCAATACCAATCTGTGAGCCAAGTCCACAAATCTAGATACATTCTGAAGCATACACCAAGAGGGTTTTTGTCCCAAGGGGCTACAGTACCCGGCTGCGGGATTCCCACATACAGGCATTCCTTTGATATACTCATCGGATTTATTACAAACCAGGTTCCCCAGCTTACTTGTACAACTGTTTGCATCACCTTGGGGGAACAATTTAGAATGTTTCCATTTTCTATTATGTATGTATCTTTCCAATACTACAGGTTTGAAAGCATCAGAGGGGGGGACGGTTGTACTGAAACTAAGCTGTAGATTTTCTGTGGGGACCTGTCCTAAATTGGTTAATCCAGTCTTATTTCTAGGTACCCATTTTCCTCCCCTAAATGCTAAATATTGTAGATGTGTGTTACTCCCTGAGAGATTACCCTGCCACCAAGGAAATTCTACCCATCCCACAATTGGTATGGCGATTGTAGTATTCCACAGCCTAGCATTACCAATTTGGTTGTTGGCCAGGTTGTCTGAACAATTAGGCCAAGCGAATATTTCTTCTGCTAATACGGGAACTGCTAGAAAAGGTATACTTGTGGCTGATACCGGCGAATGGGTACAGATCCAACAATCTGTCAGGGTTTGTGTATTGTTTAACAAGTCATGCACTAATTTTCTATGATGTTGTACGAATCTATTGTTCAAAGGGGCTAGAGAATTCAGTCTATCCCACGCCTCCGTTGAGGTTATCATTATTAACATCAATATCATGAGTTTATACTGCTTTTCTTGCAATGGCTTGCATGTATCCATGATGCCTTTCCTTCAAGCTTGACTGATGTAGGTGTTGTCAACAGGACTTGGAAGGGTCCGTCAAACCTTGGTTCTAGAGCCTTTCTGGTGTGTCTTTTTACATAGACTTGATCACCTGGTTCCAACTTGTGACTTCCTTCTGTGTTGTCAGGATCTGGAAGGGAAGCAAAAACTTGTGCATGCACCTTAGTTAATTGTTTCTGAAGATTTTGCACATAAGAAGTCAATGACTCAATATTTAACACAAGTTGCTGTGGAAAATAACATCCTAAATTGGCAGTCCTGCCAAACAAAATTTCATATGGAGACAGTTTAGTCTTACCCCTTGGGGTATTGCGTATTGAGTAAAGGGCCAGTGGAAGGCATTCTGTCCAAGGCTTTCCTGTTTCAGCCATGGCTTTCTGTATTTTTAATTTTAAAGTTCCATTCATGCGTTCCACCTTACCAGAACTTTGAGGATGGTACGGAGTGTGTAACTGACTTTCAACACCCAACATTTTCAGTACATTTTGAAATATTTCTCCAGTGAAATGAGTACCCCTATCTGACTCGATCACTTCAGGGAGACCGTAACGGGGTATCAGTTCGGCAACTAGCTTTACAGCAGTGTTTTTAGCTGAAGCCTTCCGAACTGGATAGGCCTCTGGCCACCCCGAGAACATGTGTACACATACCAACACATACTCATACCCATTACTTTTTGGCAGCTGGATAAAGTCTATTTGTAATCGCTGAAACGGGTAGAGAGGTCGGACGTGGTGCTTCATAGGGGTCTTTGTTGTCTGTCCGGGATTATGTGCCAGGCATATAGCGCATGCAGCACAATAGTCTCTTGCATAGTTGCCAAAACCTGGAGCCAACCAGACTTGCTTTGCCAGTAGTGTCATTGCATTTGCAGACACATGAGTAGGGTGGTGCAGTCCACCAACTACAATCGGATACCAGGCTCTAGGTAGACATATTAGTCCATCTTTCTTCCAAATTCCCGCTTGTTCTTCTGCCCCTTCCTTTTTCCACCTGTCCCTCTCCTCTTCTCCTGCATCTTCCTGTGCTTGTCTCAGTCTATCTTCAGTATTTTCTGTGGGGTTTACAGTATGAACCTGTTGTAAGGGTTTGACAGCTGCTGCTTTGGCTGCTTTATCAGCCCTATCATTTCCCCTAGATTCCCTAGTGTCGAGTCTCACATGTGCAGCTACCTTGATTACTGCTACTTCTTTTGTTTCTTGTGCAGCCTCTAAGATCTGTTTGATCAGAGAAGCATGTTTTACAGGTTGTCCTGACGCTGTCATGTAACCTCTAGCTCTCCAGATTACTCCAAAATCAAACACAATACCATGTGCATACCTAGAATCAGTGTATATATTAGCTGTCTGGTTCTCAGCTATTTTAAGAGCTTCAATCAATGCTGTTAGTTCTGCTTCTTGTGCAGACTGTTTCGGTGGAAGTGGTTCTGCTTTGAGAGTTTCAGATTCTGACACAACTGCATACCCTGTATGGAAGTTACCTGTGTCATCTGCAAACCTACTACCATCTATAAACAGCTCTAAATCTGGATTTTGAAGTGGTGTTTCGGATACATTGGGTAAGCCTACCGTTTCTTGTAAAATGAGCTCTGTACAATCATGTGTGTCTGTAGGGAAAAAATTTGCGTGTGGATCAGTGTCCTTATTCCCCCCTTCAGACTCGAGAGGTAGCAGTGTAGCTATATTGAGAGTCTGAAGCCTAGCAAATGTGATAGTAGAGGGGAGCAACAAAGAACACTGTAGCCGCAAATGTCTGGCCATGGAAATGTGTTTTGGTTGGACCTGGTTTAATATCCCATAAACATCATGTGTAGTTTGAACTGTGAGTGGATACTCTAGGACAATTTCTGATGCTTTGTCCAACAATAGTGAGACAGCAACAACTACACGTACACAGGTTGGCGCTGCTCTAGCTACGGGATCTAACCTTGCTGAAAGATATGCAATTGGTCTTTGTTTCCCTGCATGCTTCTGGGTAAGAACTCCTGTAGCATGGGAATCAACTTCTGCAGCCATAAGCTGAAACGGTTTGGTGTAGTCTGGTAGCCCTAACGCTGGAGCTGAAACAAGGGCATCTTTTAATTGTTGGAACGAAATCTGACCTTCTTTTGTCAACAAATAAGGTTCACTTTTTACACAGTCATACAGTGGTTGCATTAGTTGACTGGCATGTATAATCCATTGTCTACAATGAGACACTATTCCTAAAAATGCTCGTAGCTGTTTGATTTCTAGGCTCATTCATCTGTCTTATTGCTTCAGTTCTTTGTGGTGTAAGATGCTTTTTACCTTGAGAAATGCAATGACCTAGAAAGACCACTTTGGTCTGACAAACTTGTAGCTTTTGTCTATTCACTTTACACCCTTCTTTTTCTAAAAAACATAGTAAACTCACAGTGGACCTTTCTGCAGTTTCTAGATCTGGGCAGCAAAGTAGTAGGTCATCCACATACTGCAAAATTACTACCTGTGGTTCGGGTTCAAACCTCTGAAGGACTGTTTGTAGGGCATTTGAATAAAGAGTAGGGGAGTGTATCATTCCCTGTGGAAGGCGTGTCCACGCCAACTGTTTGCCCTTAAATGTAAATGCAAACAAATGCCAACTATCTTGGTGTAAAGGAACCGAGAAAAATGCATTTGAAAGATCTATTACAGTAAATACTTGAGAACTGGCTGGTATCTGTGATAGTAACGTATGAGGATTGGGTACAACTGGGGTGATTGGATCTAGAACTTTGTTTATTTCTCTTAAATCATGTACCATACGATATTTGGGCATAGAACTCTTATCAAGAGTTCTCTTTTTGACTGGATACAGAGGAGTGTTAGCAGGTGATTGTATCTCTACCAAAACTCCTTTCTCTTTATATCCCTCTATCTGTTTTATAATCGCTAGTTCCTGCTGGGCACTCACAGGGTATTGTCTGAGCTGTGGGAGAACAGTTCCTGGTTGCACAGATAGTTTTACAGGAGAGATATGCAATAGTCCCACATCGGTGTCACCCTGTGCCCACAGTGTTTCTGGGACCATTGAGAGGTCTAGATCTGTGGTGTACTCTTTTTCTTCAGCATAATCCTCAAAAGCCTGAATTCTAACATATTGTTCTAATGTTTCTGCATCATCAGGGATAGTCAGTATAACTGTGCCATCTTCCCTAAAATTGATGTTAGCTTCTAATTTCTTTAGGACATCAGTTCCTAACAAACATGTTGGGGCACCTCTGGCATACAAAAATCTGGATGCAAAACATTTAGGTCCTAATGAGACCTCTAGGGGCACAGTATATGGCAGTGTTCGAATTACCCCATCATAACCCTCAGCAAAAGTTGTTTGTTCTGAAATATCTTCCGGATTCGGAAGAAAATCTTGATTCAAAATTGAGGAAGTTGCACCTGTATCTATCAAAAATGGAATCTCTCTCCCCCCCACATTCACCTGTATCATAGGTCTTCTAGCTGGTAGGGAAGTTTGTAACACATCGAGTCAATCTGAATCTGGTATGGGACCATCTATGATGGTAGATTTCTGCTGGTTGTCCGTTTGGGGAGGGTTATTTCTGGGAACAAATTTGCCTGACTTTATATCTGCCAACTTCTTCCTGCACTCTCTTTGGAAATGACCTGGCTTTTTACAGTAGTGGCAAGGAAAGTTGTGTCTCACTCTTCCTCCTGTATTAGCTTGTGCTATTCTAACAGGCTTACGATTCTCTCTCATATCCATGACTATTCCTAAACATCGTTGTTTCACAATATTTGGTTGTTCAATTGTTCTCCAATCTGGAGTAGAGGATTTAAATTTTTCTCTGATTTTCGGATCTAGCCCCTCTATTAATTGTTTTGTAAAAAGTCTCCTTACTGAAGCATCAGTCAAATCCAATCCTTCATCCCTAAAGCTATTTTCTAATTCTTGACTATATTCTTCAATACTTTGCCCAAATTTCTGCATAATCACACCCGTAGATCCCCTTTCCCTCTGTTTTTCTCTCATGAAAATTATTAATGCCTCTGTGAACTGGGTACCTGATGCTTCTGTCTGTAAGGCACCCCCTTCTGCCACTGGTCTATTGGGCTGTAGGTGTGTCAATAATTCCTGAAAAAGTCCGGGGGACATTTTCATTCTACATAATTCTTCCCCGTCCGCCCAGACCCCAGCATGAGTCTGCATGATTTGTTGTATGTATTGTGCAAATCGGATGGGATATTGAGTGGGATCAGGCGCATTATGCAGGAGGGACATACCTTCAGCAGGGGACCAAGGAAAATACTGTCGGGTCTGGTGATATCTAGTTCCCATTACCCCGTCAGCACCAGGTTCCCTAAAGGGTCTTGGTACTACCCTAACAGGGGCAAGTACAGCGCCATGTCTAGGTGTACCACAGACTAGGCAATCATTTCTCCAATCTGGATTTTGTTGTCCACAGTGTGAACATACCCATCCTCCTACCCCACCAAGATTGGGATACAAGGCTGGAAATTGTTTTCCTCCTTCTGCTCCTCCAGATGGTACAAATGATTGGGCTTTTGGATCTAGGTAAGGTGGTGGGATTATGTCACAACTTTTTCCCTTCCCCATAATCCATTTGGAAGTGTCTGGATCATACTTCCAATTCTCCTCTTTAGCTGTTTTTGAGACCTCTATCATACAGTGTATGATTTCTTCCCACCCATTGTCTTTGATAATTCCACCTCGTTCTTTACTCAGTTTTTCCCATTCTGTACTGAACATAAGTGCTTCTGAAATTCCCAATTTTTCTCTTACCCTTCTAATCTGACTTCTGACTGTCTTCCCACATCTTTCCTGTATGATATCTGCTGCTTCCACTTGTCCTAAGACGGTTTTTGTCTGTTTATTTCCCATTTTTCTTTTTTTTTTTTTTTTTTTTCAATATTGGCTATTTCTACCCCAGGTGACGTTTGGACAATCACTTATCCTAGGTGATGTCTCGTTGCCTTCTCTCCTAGGGAGCTAAAATATTGAAGGGCTGATCTGCTCCATTCTTTCTAATGTGCAGAATGTACTTAAGTGCTATTATGCACGCAAACAGACCCAGCAACACCATACAGATCACAAAACTTTCTGTCAGTTAGCATACTTGTCCCAGGCTCATGGACCCGCGTCCTGGGCTCATTCTATCAAACCTTATCCAGAAATGAAGGAGGTTAAGCACTTAAATGAGAGTCAAGCATGGGCGGAGGTCTCCCCGAAAGGACGCAACCACATGACCCAGTTAGGCTGACTTCCGTGTATAAGGCTTATACCCCAACTATTTCGGCTTATTTTTCTACGCACTTTTGCTCTTCTTTCACAACATACCACAACCTTCACACTGTTCACACACTGCCAGGGACAGGACTCATAAATCTATACAATATAGTAACCCGAGTTTTATAGGTATCTACTCACTACTAGACTAACCCAGCGTGACACGGCTCATAGAGATCTTTCGGATAATACAAGGCAGATAAAAGAGAACTAATAATGTCTCTTACCTGGCCAGGTTTTTCAGTTCATTTGCCGTCCATTATCCCAGATCTCCATTGTCCGTATCTGCAGGTGAATCTCGAGCAAATACTCTCATCTCGGGTCCCTGTTCGGTGCGCCAAAGAAATGTTAAGTCCTTCTCAGTCCCTGGCTTACTAGAGGTAGGGATCCTGAGTAAATGACACGCAAACAAGGTATTGTGTGATCATATACAGGGGAAGCCCAGGAGCACATCTCTCTCTCTCTGGGCTTTGCCCTTCCTTTATATAGAAAAGAATTATTCTTTTACAGACATGCGCACAAGCGCTCATATTTCACTATCTCTTACATAAACAATCTATACCAGTCTTTATCAGTAGAAAGTTACATCATCTGGAAGGTGAATGAAAGGCTGCTATTGAAAGAAGGAATGCACACATGATTACTTCCATAAAAGGAAATGTCAAGTCAGCAGAAATGTATCTTGTTGTAAGCGAGATTTCTCAGGAAGAAGACAAGATGGATTCCTTTAGTTCAGTCTGATCTCCACAATGACTATACCCATAAGTGACACCATTTTAAAAACTGCACCTCTCAATGTGCTCACAACCACATTCAAGAAGTGTATTAACCCTTTAGGTGCATTGCAGGAATTGGAGCAATGTGGAATGAAAAAATATTAATACATTTTCCCACAAAATATTGAGTAATCCCCAAATTGTTCATTTTCACAAAGATGACAGAACAAAATGGACCCCCAACTTTGTTGTACAATTTCTCTTGAGTACACTGATGTGGGGAAAAAAAATATTGTTTGGGCACATGGCAGGGAAGGAGCACCATATGACTTCTTACACGTAAAATTGGTTGGGACAGATGAGGGAGCCATGTCGCGTTTGTAGAACCACTGACGTGCCTAAACAGTGGAAACTCTCAAAAGTGACACCGTTTTGGGAACTGCAACCCCCTTCCCCAGGAACGTGTATAGAGGTGTGGTGAGCACCTTGAATCCACAGGTGCGTTAGAGAATTTGATAAAGTTGAGCTATGAAAATAAAAAAAATATAGATATTTTTCACAGAAGAATGGTTTTTGGCACCACATTTTGCATTTACACAAGGGTAACAGGAGAAAATGGACCCTGAAATTTGTTGTGCAATTTTTCTTGAGTACGCTGAGGCCACATGCACACGTTGCGAAAAGTGGTGCAGATTTTTCCAGACTGATTTTGGTAAATCCGCCGGTAAACCGCACTGTGGATTACCTGCGGAATCACGGCGGATTTGCCGCATTTTTTGTGCGGATGCCACCTGCGGTTTTACACCTGCGGATTTCGATTATGGAGCAGGTGTAAACCGCTGCGGAATCTGCACAAAGTATTGACATGCTGCGGAATAAACAATACTACATTTCTGTGCGTTTTTTTTTTTTTTCCACAGGATGTGCACTGCGGATTTTGTTTTCCATAGGTTTACATAAACTCAGGGAAAACTGCGAATCTGCAGCGTCAAAACCGCTGCGGATCCGCAGCAAAATCCGCAACAAGTGCGCATAGCCTGATTTCCCATATGTGGGGGGAAAACTATTGTTTGGGCACCTGGCATGCCTCCGGAAAGGAGTGACATTTTGGAACGCAGACTTTGATGGAATGGTCTGCGGGTGTCATGTCGCTTTTGGAGAGCCCATCATGTGCCTAAACAGTGGAAACCCCCCCACAAGTGACCCCATTTTGGAAACTAGACCCTTCAAGGAATGTGTCTATAAGTGTGGTGAGCACCTTTAACCCCCAGCTGCTTCACAGAAGTTAATATAGAACCGTGAAAATAAAAAAATAAAAAAAAACATTTTTCACACATCTCTTCTTCTAGCTTGAAATTTTTTTTATCTTCACGAGGGGAACAGGTCAAAATGGACCCCAAAAATTGTTGTGCAATTTATCCTGAGTACGCAGATACCCCAATTGTGGTCGAAAACTACTTTGGAGGTACAGTGCAAATGTCAGAAGGGAAGAAGCGCCAGATTTTTCTGCACTGGTTTGAGGTTGCGATGTCACATTGGCAGATTCCCTGAAGTGCCAGAACAACCGAAATTCCCCAGTCGGTGACATCATTTTATAAACTACCCTTCTCAATGAGTTCATCTTTGGGTGCAGTGATCATATTAACACCACAAGTGTCACAGAATTTTATACCATTTGGCAGTTAAGAAGAAAAAAAATTACATTTTTTTACCACCAAAAAGTAAGTTTTTGCACCAGATTTTACATTTTCACAAGGTGAAATGGGCAAAAATAGCACCAAAATTTGTCCCACAAAAATTTCTGCCGAATTTAGAAATACCCCCATATGTGCCTGTACAGCGCGTATGGATGTGCCAAGGTCGTAAAGGGGTTAAATCCTAATTCTGTGGGTGTACTCTGAGGTACTCAAGCAGCTTGTACAGTTTAATTCCGTATCTGGCCCTCTTATGGGGCAGGTATTGTCAACATTTTAGCTTCTCTTTTGAAATGAACCAGAGATTCATCTATCAGGAAATTTTCTGCTGAAGTGGTCCACTATTGGCCACATTTTGTTTAGATGATCAAAGTTGGGATATTCTCAGGAAGGGCACTGCACATTATCACTATCATGCAAACTTTTTTTGGAACGCCTCAAATTGTGTTCTTGTCATGGCTATATGGAATACTGGTGTGCTGTACAGTATATCAGTACTTCAATATTGCCAAAGCTCTGGTTTTCTGACTATGCCTATATGCAGCACAATGCCCCAAGATGCCATAATTTCTGCATTTACTGGGGTCCATCTGGCACATGATGACATGGGATTTTGGGTGAAAAATTGGGCATATAAATTTGTCTGGGCCACAATAAGATTTATTGTATCCTCACTGAAGAATAATTTGAAAAAGTCAATTTCAGTGAGGCGTGCAACGTCAAATTGGGTTCTTGAGCTGCCTATGAAATCTGAAATAAGAGGCTAATAATTTCCAGGGGGGATTCCATATGAGCTCAATTGTTGAAGTGGTTGCCTCTGTCCTAGGACGCCTTGCAGAGGGTCCCTCCTCACTAGAGGAGAAGCAAGAAAAAAAAAAAAAAAAAAAGTGGGATCTTCCTCACTGCCTATGGGCAGTCCCACACGTCCAGATAATTCCGGTACTGGAAAAATCGGTACCGGAATTATCCGTGTCCGTGTGCCGGTGCGTTTCTGTGGTACATCAGTGTGGCACACGTGCGGAACACGTGTGCTGCCCGTGTGCCCACTGGGTACCACAAGCACCGTGCCGGAGACGGCGCTAAAGTTTAGCGCTGTCCCTGGCATCGTGCTGAAGCCCCATTCATATCTTCCCTGCAGCAGCGTTTGCTGTAGAGAAGATATGAATAATAGTGTTTAAAATGCAGATCCAGGTCCCTCCCCCCGCTCTGATTAAAATACTCACCTAGCTTCCGGATCCCTCGCCGCAGCGTCCTCTCCTGGCCGCAGCTTCTCCTGTATGCGGTCACGTGGGGCCGCTCATTTACAGTACTGAATATGCGGCTCCACCCCTTTGGGAGGTGGAGCCGCATATTCATGATTGTAATCGCCAGCCACACGTGACCGCATACAGTACATGGTGCGGCCAGCACAGGACGCTGCGGCGAGGGATCCGGAAGCTAGGTGAGTATTTTAATCACAGCGGGGGGGGGGAAGGGGGGGCGCACAGGGGGTGGGACACCTGGATCTGCATTTTAAACACTAATATTCATATCTTCTCTACAGCAAACGCTGCTGGAGAGAAGATATGAATCGCGGCTTCAGCACTAGTGGGGGGGACAGCGCTTAACCCCTTTACCCCCAAGGGTGGTTTGCATGTTATGGACCGGGCCAATTTTTACAATTCTGACCACTGTCCCTTTATGAGGTTATAACTCTGGAACGCTTCAACGGATCCCGGTGATTCTGACATTGTTTTCTCATGACATATTGTACTTCATGATAGTGGTAAAATTTCTTTGATATTACCTGCGTTTATTTGTGAAAAAAACGGAAATATGGCGAAAATTTTGAAAATTTCGCAATTTTCCAACTTTGAATTTTTATGCAATTAAATCAGAGATATGTCACACAAAATACTTAATAAGTAACATTTCCCACATGTCTACTTTACATCAGCACAATTTTGGAACCAAAATTTTTTTTTTGTTGGGGAGTTATAAGGGTTAAAAGTTGACCAGCAATTTCTCATTTTTACAACACCATTTTATTTTAGGGACCACATCTCATTTGAAGTCATTTTGAGGGGTCTATATGATAGAAAATACCCAAGTGTGACACCATTCTAAAAACTGCACCCCTCAAGGTTCTCAAAACCACATTCAGGAAGTTTATTAACCCTTCAGGTGTTTCACAGGAATTTTTGGAATGTTTAAATAAAAATGAACATTTAACTTTTTTTTCACTTCAGCTCCAATTTGTTTTATTTTACCAAGGGTTACAGGAGAAAATGGACCCCAAACCTTGTTGTACAATTTGTCCTGAGTACGCCAATACCCCATAAGTGGAGGTAAACCACTGTTTGGGCGCATGACAGAGCTTGGAAGCGAAGGAGCGCCATTTGACTTTTTAATGCAAAATTGATTGGAATTGAGATGGGATGCCATGTTGCGTTTGGAGAGCCACTGATGTGCCTAAACATTGAAACCCCCCACAAGTGACACCATTTTGGAAAGTAGACCCCCTAAGGAACTTATCTAGATGTGTGGTGAGCACTTTGACCCACCAAGAGCTTCACAGAAGTTTATAATGCAGAACCGTAAAAATAAAAAATAATTTTTTTTCACAAAAATGATCTTTTCGCCCCCAATTTTTTATTTTCCCAATGGTAAGAGAAGAAATTGGAACCAAAAAGTTGTTGCACAATTTGTCCTGAGTACTCTGATACCCCATATGTGGGGGTAAACCACTGTTTGGGCGCATGGGAGAGCTCGGAAGGGAAGTTGCGCCGTTTGACCTTTCAATGGAAAATTGACAGGAATTGAGATGGGACGCCATGTTGCGTTTGAAGAGCCACTGATGTGCCTAAACATTGAAACCCCCCACAAGTGACACCATTTTGGAAAGTAGACCCCCTAAGGAACTTATCTAGATGTGTGGTGAGCACTTTGACCCACCAAGAGCTTCACAGAAGTTTATAATGCAGAGCCGTAAAAATAAAACAAAAATTTCTCTGATCGCCCATGACGTCACCACGGAGAGAAGGGATCCGCCCACCAAGGACAGGAAACCTACGGATAAAAAGGCGGTACCACTCTCCTGCATCAGTTGGTTTCCTGTCCTTGATGGGAGACCTACGGACTTACCAGTTCGACGTTGGAATTCCGGGGCCAACGAGTCCGACTCAGGCAGCTGGGGTCCCTCTGCCTCGGCTGGGGTGGTGACCCGAAGCACCACCGCTGGGGGCTAGTGGGCCTCTAGGGTGAGTGGGGGAGGTGACAAGGAGTTCGCGGTCACCTCCCCAGGTAAGATGCAGGAGCGGCAACATCCAGGGGGGTCCCTCTGTGGTTGCGGGAGGTGCGGCGCGGCCCTCCCCTAGCACGCGTCAGCCTGCACACTGCACTGCCATCGGGCATGCAGAGCCGCGCGGTAGGGTCTGCATAGGACCGGGGGTGCCGGTCAGCAGCGCCATATCTGCACTCTGGGCGGCCATCTTGAGAGTCCGGCGCATGCCCGGAGTTAAGCTGGCCTCGCGAGACGCTGGAGGAACCCGACTGCGCAGGCGTCGGCGTTCGGCGCTCCTCGCCGTTGTTTGGACGCCGCTGCGCAGGCGACGCCGATCTGACGCTTGTGCGTTCCAAAGGCGCCGCAGAAGCGTCTGCGCAGGCGTTCAACGCTCCTCGCCGTCGGCTGAGCGCTACTGCGCAAGCGCCGGCGTTCAACGCTCCTCGCCGTCGGCTCAGCGCTACTGCGCAGGCGCCGAAAAAAAAAAAAAAAAAAAAAGCGGCGGGAGCTTTAAAAGGGAGAATCTACTTCCTCCCAGTGGCTCTGCAGTATTGGCAAGAGCCTTAGGAGCTACTAGTTGTCGCAGCAGCAACGCAGCACGCGTTATTGACAGCAGACCAGCAGCAGTATGAGCGACCCGGCATCTCCCTTGCCTGAATCACCTCCACCTATAGCATCGCCGCAGCAGCCGCAAAAGAGGCGACAGCAGAAAGGTCACCAGGACACCAGCAAAGAACGCCAAAGGTCTCAACACAGCAAGGAGTCCAGCACGGCGTCGGGGAAAAAGCCAGAGGCAGAGAATCCCCAACCGGTATTTATGGGTCCTGGAGGTGGTAAGTTGATCTTCGTGAAAGTTAGAGACATAGGGGAGGAAAAGCGTAGGTAAAACAAAGCACAAAATTTGTGCCATCTGTAAAGAGGATCTTCCACCCGCATGGGAGAAGCAGCTATGTAATTCCTGCATACAGCAGACTTTATCCGAAAGCCTGCCCGGGTTTGCAACAGATCTTAAAAACCTGATTAAAGAACAGGTGGAAGACACCTTTAGATCCCTTTAAAAGGGGAAAAAAACGGAGAAGGACCAGACACAGGTCCCCGTCCCCAGTCTCTAAATCTGACAGCGATAGTGCAAGTTCAGTATCCTCCTCCTCCTCCTCATCTTCATCATCCACTTCTTCCTCAGGAGGTCACAATTGTTTCCCGCTAGAGGACACCGATGGCCTCATAAAGGCAGTGAGGAGTACTATGGGATTAGTAGACTCCCACCCTAAAAAGTCAGCACAAGACATCATGTTTGGGGGCTTGGAACAAAAAAAGAGAAGAGCTTTCCCGCTTAATGAAGCAATTGCAGCGTTAATTAAGAAGGAATGGAAAAAACCCATGAAAAAGACTCTCCTAACTCCAAAAAGGAAATACCCCTTCGAGGATGAATCCTGCTCCTTTTGGGAAAAAGCCCCCAAATTAGATGTAGCAATAGCTAAAGCATCAAAGAAATTCGCTCTCCCGTTTGAGGACATGGGGGTCCTAAAAGACCCTATGGATAAGAAGGCGGACGCCTTCCTCAAGGGCTCTTGGGAGTCAGCGGGAGGAGGCCTGAAACCGGCAGTGGCAGCAGCTTGCACATCCCGCTCCCTAATGATCTGGTTAAATCAACTAGAGGGTCAATTAAAGGGGAAAACTTCCCGAGACTCGATGCTGAAGACATTACCTGTAATAAGGGGAGCTGCGGCTTTTCTGGCTGACGCCTCGGCAGACTCTATCAGATTAGCTGCCAGGTCAGCAGTGTTTGCCAATGCGGCCAGGCGTGCCCTCTGGCTTAAGAATTGGCCTGGCGATCTGCAAACAAAAACAAAACTGTGTACTATCACCTGCGAAGGAGAGTTTTTGTTCGGTTCCACATTAGACGACATCTTGGAAAAAGCAGGGGACAAGAATAAGTCCTTTCTCTCTCTAGGTCTCCCCTCTTACCGGAAGCCCTTTCGGAACAAGAGGTTTTTCCGCAAGAACCCTGGGAGAGGCCAGGGAAAGTGGGAGGATAAGAGGAACAAAAACAAGGGGTTCATCTTTAACAAAAACCCCAGCGATAACAAGAAACCTTCTCAATGAAGGTTCGCCCAGGTGGGAGGGAGATTATCTCTTTCTCCCAGCCTGGAAAAAGATCACCTCCAGTCAATGGATTCTGAATATTATAGAATCACGTCTGAGGCTGACATTCAAAAGACGCCCCCGTCCCTCTTTTACGATGACATCTATAAGATCTTCGGCAGAAGAACAGCTGGCACTGGAAAACGAGGTCATCGGGTTAGTAAAAAAGGGAGTACTCCTGGAGGTTCCCCCACAAGAAAGAGGGCAAGGGTACTATTCCCCTCTATTCCTGAGGAAGAAACCAGACGGTTCCTTCAGGACCATTATAAATCTAAAAAAAACTAAACGATTACCTGGAAGTTCAAGCATTCAAGATGGAAACGATAAAATCATCTATCAAGATGTTGTTTCCCCAATGCTTCATGGTGGTCCTGGACCTAAAGGACGCATATTATCACGTCCCAATACACAAGGATCACCAGAGATTCCTCAGGATGGCAGTTCACATCAGGGGAGTCATAAATCACTTCCAATTTTCAGCTCTACCATTTGGTCTTGCCATAGCCCCGAGGGTTTTCACAAAGCTGATAGCAGAGGTAATGGCTCACCTCAGAGAAGAAAATACCCTAATCGTTCCATATCTGGACGATTTCTTGGTGATAGGCTCCTCCCCGCAACATTGCGAGGATCAACTGGCAATAGTGATACACTCCTTAAAGAATCTGGGTTGGCTAATAAACATAGAAAAATCCAGACTAATGCCTTCGCAGGTCCAGGAGTACTTGGGTCTCACTCTAGACTCCAAAAAGATGGAATGTCTGCTCCTGGAGAACAAGATACAAAAACTAAAAAGTTTAGTATCGAGAACCCAATCTCTCCCCTCCATAACACTCCGTCAGGCCATGTCCCTCTTAGGCTCTATGACCTCTTGCATCCCCGCAGTCCAGTGGGCCCAATTACATTCAAGAGATCTTCAATGGCAGATATTGTCGGAGCAAATCCATCTAGGAGGGCATTTAGACGGGCAGTTAACTCTATCTCCTCGCACCAGTCACACTCTGACATGGTGGAAATCGCAGGAAAATCTTTCCCAGGGAGTCCCATGGGTAATACAGATCTCGAAAGTCCTGACTACGGACGCAAGCCTTTCAGGGTGGGGGGCTCATCTGGGCGACCTTGTAACCCAGGGCATTTGGTCTCCGTCTACAGTAAACAAATCCTCCAACATGAAGGAGCTCCTTGCAGTAAAATATGCCCTTCAGGAATTCTTGGGGGTCCTTCACTCTCACCATGTAAGAGTAATGTCGGACAATCGGGTGGTAGTATCTTACCTTAAATCACCAGGGGGGTACCCGTTCCAAAAATCTAATGGAAGTGACCAAATCAATCCTGCAAATAGCCGAGAGCAACCTCTTATCCCTAACAAGCCTACACATAAGGGGAGTAGACAACTACAAAGCAGACTTCCTCAGCCGGTCCAGCCTAAAACAGGGGGAATGGGAACTAAATCAGGTGATATTCACCCAGATCACAGAAAGATGGGGTGTTCCCAAAATAGATCTCTTTGCGAGTCATCTAAACAAAAAAGTAACCTCCTTCTGCTCCCTATCTCCCCTGGGGAACCCAGTAGCTGTGGACGCTTTCCTGATATCTTGGGGTCACCATCTGGTCTATGCCTTCCCTCCTCTTATTCTGATTCCAGCAGTGCTGAGGAAGATGCGGGAGGACGGGGCGCTGGTCATCTTAATTGCCCCGTTCTGGCCGAAGAGACCTTGGTTCTCATGGATGAGGAAGATGTCAATATCCGACCCTTGGGTATTGCCAGACCACCAGGATCTATTGTCGCAGGGCCCAGTCTGTCACCCTCGAGTCAAGAACTTGCACTTGACAGCTTGGCTTTTGAAAGGAAATTATTAGAAAGCAGGGGGTTCTCTCCAGGGTTAATCTCAACTCTGTTACAAAGTAGGAAGCCGGTTACAACAAAGCAATACGGCAAAGTATGGAAAAAATTTCTGTCTTCTTCAAGTGAAAAAATAGGGAAAGAAATTCCCCTTGCTTCCATACTAGAATTCCTACAAAATGGGTTGGAGATGGGTTTAGCCACTAGCACCCTAAAAGTTCATGTGGCGGCATTGGGAGCTCTATTTAACTTTGACTTGGCTTCAAATAGGTGGGTCTCTAGATTCATCAGGGCGGCAGGAAGATCAAGGCCTCTTCCAGTAAAAGTAGTTCCTCAATGGGACTTAAATTTGGTCCTTAAAGCCCTGACTAGTCCGCCATTCGAACCATTACACGAATCTACAATAAAAAACCTGTCTCTCAAAACAGCTTTATCAGTCGCCCTTACTTCTGGCCGTAGGGTTAGCGATTTACAGGCTCTCTCAGTTAACCCTCCTTACACACAATTTCTAGAGGATAGGGTTATTTTAAAAACAGACCCAGCATATCTCCCGAAAGTGGCTTCTAAATTTCACAGGTCTCAAGAGATATCTCTCCCCTCCTTCTGTCCCAATCCTAAAAATAAGGAGGAACAAACACTACATACACTAGATGTAAGAAGATGTCTCTTACATTACCTAGAAGTCACTAGAGAGAGTAGGGAGGATTCCTCTCTGTGTGTTTCCAGGGTCCCCGGAAGGGGAAAAAAGCATCTAAAGCCACCATAGCAAGATGGATCACGGACGCCATCAGTCTCTCATACTCGGCAAGTGGGATGTCCATTCCCGGGGGGTTAAGGCTCACTCAACAAGGGCAGTAGCGACTCCCTGGGCGGAGAAGGCCGGAGCTTCCATTGACCAGATATGTAGAGCTGCTACCTGGTCCTCACCATCCACATTCTATAGGCACTATAGATTGGACCTAATCTCCTCTTCAGACCTTACTTCTGGTAAAAGGGTTCTGGAGGCGGTGGTCCCTCCCTGAATGTACTATCTATGCAATTCTCTCCGTGGTGCCGTCATGGGCGATCAGAGAAAAATATAGTTCTTACCGATAACGGTATTTCTCTGAGCCCATGACGGCACCCGTACATTCCCTCCCTTCACTTGTGGGTGCTCACATCAAAATAGTGCCATAGTCTACTCATAGTTTTAAAGTCACGCGGTATCTAGTTATGATAAACAGTTAAAATTAACAAATGTTTAGTAGTCTCCCATCATTCTCTATGTAAAACAACTGATGCAGGAGAGTGGTACCGCCTTTTTATCCGTAGGTTTCCTGTCCTTGGTGGGCGGATCCCCTCTCTCCGTGGTGCCGTCATGGGCTCAGAGAAATACCGTTATCGGTAAGAACTATATTTTTTTTCCCACAAAAATTATTTTTTAGCCCCCAGTTTTGTATTTTCCCAAGGGTAACAGGAGAAATTGGACCCCAAAAGTTGTTGTCCAATTTGTCCTGAGTACGCTGATACCCCATATGTTGGGGTAAACTCCTGTTTGGACACACGGGAGAGCTCGGAAGGGAAGGAGCACTGTTTTACTTTTTTCAACGCAGAATTGGCTGGAATTGAGATCGGACGCCATGTCGCGTTTGGAGAGCCCCTGATGTGTCTAAACAGTGGAAACCCCCCAATTATAACTGAAACCCTAATCCAAACACACCCATAACCCTAATTCCAACGGTAACCCTAACCACACCTCTAACCCAGACACACCCCTAACCCTAATCCCAACCCTATTCCCAACCGCAAATGTAATCCAAACCCTAACCCTAACTTTAGCCCCAACCCTAACTGTAGCCTTAATCCTAACCCTAGCCCTAACCCTAGTCCTGACCCTAGCCCTAACCCTAACCCTAATGGGAAAATGGAAATAAATACATTTTTTTATTTTTCCCTAACTAAGGGGGTGATGAAGGGGGGTTTGATTTACTTTTATAGCGGGTTTTTTAGCGGATTTTTATGATTGGCAGCCGTCACACACTGAAAGACGCTTTTTATTGCAAAAAATATTTTTTGCGTTACCACATTTTGAGAGCTATAATTTTTCCATATTTGAGTCCACAGAATCATGTGAGGTCTTGTTTTTTGCGGGACGAGTTGACGTTTTTATTGGTAACATTTTCGGGCACGTGACATTTTTTGATCGCTTTTTATTCCAATTTTTGTGAGGCAGAATTACCAAAAACCAGCTATTCATGAATTTCTTTTGGGGGAGGCATTTATACCGTTCCGCGTTTGGTAAAATTGATAAAGCAGTTTTATTCTTCGGGTCAGTACGATTACAGCGACACCTCATTTATATCTTTTTTTTAATGTTTTGGCGCTTTTTTACGATAAAAACTATTTTATAGAAAAAATAATAATTTTTGCATCGCTTTATTCTGAGGACTATAACTTTTTTATTTTTTTGCTGATGTTGATGTATGGCGGCTCGTTTTTTGCGGGACAAGATGACGCTTTCAGCAGTACCATGGTTATTTATATCTGTCTTTTTGATCGCGTGTTATTCCACTTTTTGTTCGGCGGTATGATAATAAAGCATTGTTTTTGTCTCGCTTTTTTTTTTTTTCTTACGTTGTTTACTGAAGGGGTTAACTAGTGGGACAGTTTTATAGGTCGGGACGTTACGGACGCGGCGATACTAAATGTGTACTTTTATTGTTTTTTTTTTTTTTATTTAGATAAATATTATTCCCATAAATACATTTCTTTATCTAAATAAAAAAAACAAACAATAAAAGTACACATTTAGTATCGCCGCGTCCGTAACGACCCGACCTATAAAACTGTCCCACTAGTTAACCCCTTCAGTAAACACCGTAAGAAAAAAAAAAAATCCTAAATAATGAAAGAAAATAAATAAATATTATTCCCATAAATACATTTCTTTATTTTTTTTAACAAAATGCAAACATTTTTTTTTTATTTTTTAAAGCATTCTTTGCAGCATTTTTTTCTATAGCTGCCTAAAACCTTTGCACCTTATTGTGCATGGATGTGTGTGCATAAGTAGTAGTAGTAGTAATAATGATAAAAAAAAAATAAAAAAAAAATTGTACATATATTCGTATGTCTGTATGTTCGGAGAGAAAATGATATACCTCTTGCACTCTGTCCTTTTGTTTGCTGTACAGAACTACTTTAAAATCTATCCACTGTAAAGGCACAAGTATATTCTCAAGGTAGCTAGTGATACCAATAACCTTTTTGGCTGTGTAAAAATGTTCTTATGGTGATGGTAAAAGACACTGAGCTTTTTGGCTTCTAAAAATATAGTAGGTAGCTATCCAAGACATTTAAGTAAGCTTAGTAGGTCAATATTTAAATGCCAGTTGTAATTTTAGTATTCAGATTTATTTACAAAGTAGTAGAATCTCACTAGCCAAACATCATTCTATCTCTGTTAAATGATATTGTTATTGTGCTACTGCAGGATGCCATGGATGTTTTGACCAAAATTATATTCAGAAAGTGACTTATGGTTTGTTTAAATTACATTTTGTTTAATGTTTTAAAAATGTTGGCAATGTGTTTTTTTTATTTATTTTTTTTTGCTGATCACCGTCTGTCTTTTTGTCACTTTTAATGAGTCCAAATCCATTAAGAAACTGAAATTCTATTGAGGGGGGGGGGGAACTAAAATAATGTGGTTGCAGAATTGTGAACACCCTCTTGTAATTGGGGATGTGATTTTTGCATTTTACAGCAAAAGCCACGGTCCCTAAATGGCTTACCGCACAGTAAGGGTATGTTTCCACGTTTAGGAAACGCTGCGTGGGGGGCAGGGGGGGCAATAACCATGGCCCCTCTCTAGGCTATGAATATCAGCCTGCAGCTGTCTGCGTAGCCTTTCTGGCTATAAAATATAGGGGGACCCCACGTCATTTTTTTTTTTTTGGGGGGGGGGGGGATCCCCCTATTTTAACAGCCAGTAAAGGCTACGCAGACAGCTGCGGGCTTATATTCATAGCCTGGGAGGGGCCATGGGTATTATTCTCTTCCCAGGCTACAAATATTGGCCCCCAGCTGTCGGCTTTCCCCCTTTGACGCAGAAAATTGCGCAGGAGCCCACGCCAATTTTTTTTTTTCAAATTTTTTTTCTTCAAACTAAACATTGAGTTTAAGGCCGGTGTCAATAACCGGCACTGCTGCGGGCACTCGGGTCCGTAGCGTTTAGCTGCATAGAAATACATGCAGCCGCACACTCCGCTCCCGAGTGCCGGTGGCAGTGCCGGGTGTTGAAGCAAGAGACTTGTGTAAGTTTCCCGCGAGTGTGACCCCGGCCTAACTCAGATTTCGCGTGTGTGTCTTTATTTAAGGCCGGGATTACACATGCGAGAAACTCGGACGAGTCTCGCATCTTAATACCCAACACTGCCGCCGGCACTCGGGAGTGGAGCGCGCAGCTGCATAGAAATACATGCAACAGCACACTCCCACTCCCGAGTGTCGGCGGCAGTGCCGGGTATTAAGATGCGAGACTCGTCCGAGTTTCTCGCTTGTGTGATCCATCTATCGTATCCATCTATCATATCAATCATCTGTTTATTTATTTATCGATATATATATATATAGATAGATAGATATATACATAGATAGATAGATATATACATAGATAGATAGATAGATAGATAGATAGATAGATAGATAGATACGATAGATACGATACGATAGATATATAGATAGATACGATAGATGGATACAATAGATAGATATGATAGATGGATATCCCTCTATCGTATCTATTATCTATCATCTATCTATCAATATATCGATATATCTATGTATAGATATATTTATAGATGGATATATCGGTACATAATAGATTTATATATCGATAGATACCATAGATAGATACGATAGATCCATAGATATGATGGATAGATACGATAGACAGATACGATAGATATGTATCATATCTATCTATTGTATCCATCTAACGTATCTATCTATCTATCTAGCGCCGTGTGTATATTCTTCAATGGAGTATGTAAATGAAGAGGTTGGACAAGAAATGACATCACGATTCTTTTTTTTTTTTTTTTTTTGTATATCTTTATTGAGCTTACAAAAACACACACAAATCCGCATGAGAAAAACGCATGAAAAACGCAGGTGACCTCAGGTGCAGATTTTACCTGTCAAATCCTGATGCAATCCTGAACGTGGACACATACCCTAAGGCTGTGTGCACACGTTCCAGTTTTTTCGCTATAAAAACGCGTAAAAAACCATCCACTTTGAGGGAAGTTAAATATCTTCAAAGTGGAGCAGAAAGATTCAGTGTTATTTCCCAGGTTAAATTGTAGTTTATTGCATTAACACCGAACAGAACATAATACAGTTCTCTATCCCTCATTAGAGCACTAATTGACTTCCCATTATTCTCTTTAGGCCGGGGTCACACTTGCGAGTGCAATGCGAGAAACTCACACGAGTCTCTTGCATCAATACCCGGCACTTGGGACCGGAGTGTTCAGCTGCATAGAAATACATGCTTCCGCATGCTCCGGTCCCGAGTGCCGGTGGCAGTGCCGGGTATTGAAGAGACTCGTGCGAGTTTCTCGCATTGCACTCCGGAGTGTGTCCCCGGCCTTATTCTAGTGCTATAACATGAAGGGCTTTTCTTTAGGATAGGCCACAGTATTAGACTATTGGGAGAATGCTTATCCTCCTTTCCTTCAGTAAGCTGTTTGAAAAAGCTGTGGGGTGTCTAGGAGGCAGATGTTTTCCCTTCATGTTTATGGTGCCCTGTACTGCATAACTTTGGTGGCTGAGCGGTTTGGCAGCTTTATTGTATTGGCTTGAAGAGGACAAAGGTATAGGACGAGGCACAGCCACTACAATGACTAGAGGACACAGCTTGCAGCTGGTCAATGGACACCACAAATCTAAGGGTATGTGCACACGTTGCATATTCTCTGCGGATCCGCAGCGTTTTTTGCGATGCAGAAACCCTGCAGATCCGCAATTGATTTACAGTACAATGTAAATCAATGAGAAAAAAAAAATGCTGTGCACACTTTGCGGAAAATCCGCTGCGGAAACGCTGCGGTTTAAAAGAAGTAGCATGTCGCTTCTTTTTTGTGAATCTGCAGTGTTTTTGTACCCATTCCATTATAGAAAATCGCAGGGGTAAAAATTGCAGCAAATCCGCAAGAAAACCGCAGCAAAAACACACAAAAAAATGCTGCGGAACCGCACAAAAAAAGCGACACATCCGCAGGTACATTTTCTGCCAGGAGAGGCAGAATCCGCACCAGAAATTCCTAAGCCTAATCCGCAACGTGTGCACATAGCCCAATACTGGCTGCTTATCCTAAATGCATGCACAGTGTGTTAGTGCCATTGGCGTTATTAACTAGTCACATGATTTCCTGTTTATTGCACATGTGATGTGAACATTTAAAAAAAAAAAAAAAATATCTATTAGATTTCTTGTGCTCCCTGAGTGGCAGGTGCATAAAATATAGATGTAGCCAAATTTACATGAACGCAGATAACGCATTACTGGGTCTATCCTCTGTTATGCTCAGAATCCCTTTAAGGTAACATATGGTAATCCTCGTAAAGGGGTTGTCATACTTCTATGCTGGTGCCTTAGCATAGGTAATTTAAGACCATATATGTGAGAGTGCTGCACTGGCAACCCCAGCCGATCAGCTTGTCGGGTGCGGCAGGTTGTGATCAATTGCCAAGTGGAACAGTACAGCTCCTTCCACTGTGTAGTGACCACGGCTGACTACCCCATTCCTGCTCCTATCCAAATGAACAGCGGAGGATCTGTAGTGCCCTACTGCGGCCATTAAACAGATGACACTGCTGAGCTGTTCCGCTCCACAACTGATCACATCCAGCCTCCATCAGTGCGCTTCTGTAACAAGTTATCAGGATGGATCATTATTTGTCACAGTAAACTTGATCACATTGGTTTCTTGCAAGTCTGTTATATAAAGATTAACATCCATAGCCCTCCATACCACATAGGGATTTGCCTCACTTGAAATGGCTGTCTAAATAGCGTAAATTACCCCATCAACATTTGTGCTTTCAACAAACTAGATATAAATGCAGCATGTGTATGGAGGTTTTACAGCAGGTGCTCTGTGGGGGTGATTCCAGCATGTTGGAAATAAGCCACTGTCAGCGGATGCTTTCCCACTACCTAATGTGTGTGGCAACTTTAGATTTAGCAAAAGCAAGTAAATCAACATGAGACAAGGTACAGCACAAAGTACAATATATGGAATAATGTAATGTCAGTCACAACCATCTATAACACTGGGCAGCAGTGTGAGCTCATGGGAGGGCTAAGGGGGTAAAAGTGGGTTTTGTGTGCAAAGATGTAGACACTGCCCGAAACACCAATAGTAATATGGAAAAATGCATATAAGAAAAATGCACTGCAAGGTAACCGAACATGGTCAGGTGTGTGATCCTTAACCCTTTACCTGCCATGGTACACTTTGATCTCTCAAGCTGGATCACACGTGCCATAAGTAGAACTAGTTGAGTATCTTGTGGTTTTCTTCTGATATGTTGGAATGTGCTGTCTGCACTGACTGTTTTGATGTGTTTGCTTACAAAGTCTTTTCTTCTACCCCTTTACCAGCTCCCTAATCTGCTATTCTATGGGCCACCTGGAACTGGGAAAACATCTACAATTTTGGCAGCAGCTAGAGAGCTGTATGGGTATGTGACAATGGAAAACAAAGTGCAAAACCCCCATTACTTGCCGAGTCTGATTCTGGTCATTTCATTGCCTCCTGCTTTGTGCTCAATTCTTCAGCATTATGTGTAAAGATGTATTTGTTTAGCTGGATTATTATACCAATGTCCTATGTACACTGCGTATGAGAAACTTCGAGCCTGTTTACCTGCAAAATTACTAGGTTATGGTTGAGTGCAAATTATTGCCTATATCTTTAAAAGTGTAGCTTCGTAAGGAAATTCTTATTACTTCTGGCCCACCACGTGTCGGAGACACAGGAATTTTTTTTTTTCTTTTACTGTATATACTCATGTTTAAGATGAGTTTTTCAGCACCTTTCTTGTGTGCTGAAAAAGCCCCCCCTGAGCTTATACATGAGTCATTGTCCAAGAAGACTGAGGGGGAGCAGAGGGTCACAGAAGGCAGGAACGTGTGACTGCTGCTGACAATGCCCGCTGTTAAAGAGAAATGAATTTTCACAGCACTGGCAGTGAATATTCATTTCTCTTAAAGCGCGCACTTTGTCAGCCGCCTGCTTCCAGCAGCTGCTGGGCTATCATGGGTGCTCGCTCATTAAGGTAACGAATATTAATCTCTCTCCACTCCCATAGGCGTGGAGAGGTGAATATTCATTACCAGCAGGTACACGTGATCGCTCGGCCGCAGATGCTGCTGGTGCGGGAACAAGATGCTGCGAGGGCTTGCAGAGAAGGCAAGTAGTATGGTTTTTGCTTGTGTGGGTTTTGTTTTTATGCTTTTCCATTGGGGTCCATACATACAAGGATAGGTATGAGAAACCATGCATACCAGCGCAGGTATGAGGAGCCATGCAGACAAGTATTGGGATGAGGAGCCATGCAGACAAGGATGGGGATGAGGGGACAATGCATACCCGGCTTATACTCGAGTAAATAAGTTTTCCCAGTTTTTCGTGGCAAAATTAGGTGCCTCGGCTTTAAACACGCGTATATACGGTAATATAAAGTATACACTAGTAAGGCCATTTTCGTACTTCCAGCATTCACAGTCTGAGTACTTACTACCTTGTCCAGACCACGAATGTCAGGCTGGTTTCACAAGTCCAACAGTTACAGGCCTGAATAATGCTACTTCCCACAGTGGTCAGACTGTGATTTGAGGATTTTACATAGAACATTGCCCTCTTCAATACTCATACTTCTCTGGGAACATGGAAATGATAGGTTTTCCTGACTCACAAACCATGCACAAGTGAAATATCATAGTTATGTCTCTGGGGGTCTATTATGAAGGCACACGGGCCATGGACAAACGGGCGTGCACACAATCGAAAACTTGTGTGTGTGTGTGTGTGTGTGTGTGTGTGTGTGTGTGTGTGTGTGTGTGTAGCCTTCACACAGGCAATGCAGTTTTAGTCCAAACACGTGCAGTTTTTTTGTTGTTGCTTTCCACAGGGTGCACAGCACCAAAACAATCTTGTAAACATAAATCCCTAATAGTGATGAGCAAGTGTACTTGTTGCTCGAGTTTTCCCGAGCATGCTCAGGTGATCTCCGAGTATTTGTTAGTGTTCGGAAATTAAGTTGTCATTTCCTCAGCTGAATAATTTACAGCTATTATCCAGGCTGAGTACATATGGGGGTTGCCTGGTTGCTAGGGAATCCTCACATGTAATCAAACTGTCTAGTAGCTGTAAATCATTCAGCTGCCGCGATGAAAACTTAATCTCAGAACACTAACAAATACTCGGCGATCACCCGAGCAACGAGTATACTCGCTCATCACTAATCCCTAACCTTGTCCAGGTGCCGACTAAACAGAACAGACCCTGGCTACTCACACAACTGTGAGCTAGCCTCAGCTCAGTTGAACAAAACTGCTATTGTCCATAGCACCCACTGATGTTTTCTGTTCTCTGAACATGGCCTGTGTAGACTCCTCTCAGAAAGGGATTATGGACAATCTCTCTTCAGCTCCAAGACACCCCCTGTCTGGTCAGCTTCCCTAGGCTAACTGACTAAGGAGAGCAGCTAGCTTGGTTATATGCAGGGCTGGCCAGGTGATCTAATCAGAACCTGTAGAGCTAGGATTTAACCCTAGCATACTTGGTTTTGTTACAACACATACATGTCTCATTTAAATATAGTGTTTTACATAATATATTATACAGTGTGTGTGTTATTTTTTTACAACTGTCCTGATTTTATTAAATATTTTCAGGCCAGAATTGTTTCGACAACGTGTTCTGGAACTAAATGCATCTGATGAAAGAGGAATACAAGTGGTTCGTGAGAAAGTGAAGAACTTTGCTCAGCTGACAGTTGGCGGGACGCGTTCTGAGTAAGCAATAGATTGTTCTTTCCTCATAAGATGATTTATATGCAAGGCAAAAATAGTTTGTCTGTCAAATATCCAGTGCCAAAGCACTGTTTACCATTAAGCGTGTCTCATTGTCTCAAAGGGATCCAGTCAGCAAGATTTTGCTCAGTAACCTACGGACAGTGTCAAGTTGACGCCGTTATACAGGTTACAATACCTTGGTTGATGATATCAATCATGTGGTTGTTGTATAATCTTTATTTGCAGTTTTAAGTTAATGAGATTCACGTGCTTCGTGGCGGCCTGTGGGGGGCTTTATATGTTGCTCTGCATACATATGCATCTGTATGGCTAATAACAGGTCACTGATTCCTCACTGACCCACCCCCTATTTTACATACTGCAGATAAAAAATTACATTAATCATGCAGGTGGCGGTGCCTGCGCAGTAGCATGATACGATCTATAATATCCATATTTTCATTTGATTTTGTGATAAATTTCTTGATAGTGGGAGGGGGTTATCTTAAAATGGCGGTGGCGCCTGTGCAGTAGCATCTATCATGTTCCTATAGATGCTACTGCACAGGCGCTGCCTTTATGGAGCCTTTTTTTCTTTCTAGCAAAATGTTGCCAGCGGCGCCTGCGCAGTAGCATCTACTGCATTCCGAATAGCACAGCCGCCGCCACCATTTTAATTAAGCTGACTTTTTTTTCTCCCCTCCCCCCCCCCCCCCCCCCCCCAAGAAATTTATATGACCAAATCAAATAAAAATATGGATATTATAGATTGTGTTTGCTACAGCATGGGCGCCTGTATGACTGTTTTTTTTTTTTTTTCCCCCAAACAATAAGATGCTGAATGTAAAATAGGGGGCAGGTCCCTGAATGATCAGTGACCTGTCATAAGCCTAGAAGGATGAATATGTAATCATAACACCACACAAATCTCATTAACTGAAAACTGCAAATAAAGATTGAAGAACAACCACAAGATGGATTTCCTCAACCAAGGGATCATTTTATTCAGTATAACGGCGCCGACCTGTCACTGTAGGTTACTGTGCACAATCCTGCTGACAGGTTCCCTCTAACAATCATTGTACATGTCCATGATTTAATGGGATTGTCCAGGATTAAAAACAGTACTGCGCATAAGTTTGGCTATTACATGCATGTTATTCCAGCTCTTTAATATTAACTTCCAGCTTCGGGCTTAGTCTCCAATATTTGTGTCCCTCACTGTAGAATTTACATGGCACCTATATCTGCGACTAGCATGTTGTTTTATACGGATTTTTACAAATTACATTTCTCTTGTTTTTAGTGGCAAAGCATGTCCCCCATTTAAAATTGTTATTCTGGATGAAGCAGACTCCATGACATCAGCAGCACAGGCTGCTTTGAGGCGCACCATGGAAAAAGAGTCCAAAACGACCAGATTTTGTCTCATTTGTAATTATGTCAGTAGGTAAGTTCTTCTAATATTTTGGACAGAATGGCTGGCACATGATGAGCAGTCCGCTTTACTGAGAGTCACTCTCTAGTAATGGAGTGGAGGGCAGGATGTTGTGTAACTGAGACAAACTGATGCTGACAATTTGCAGAGAAGTCATGAAAAAATATTGAGGACAAACACGCCCCGTGCCTGTGGATTGCTCCAATCAATGTTTCATATTTTTTGTTTTTTTCTGAACTCAAACCAGAGGCAACTAGTAAAAAGTATCTGTAACATACACAGAGCCATGTATACTGTATACATTGCAAAAATACATTTTTATCTGAGCTGCCTGATTGTCTATAAAGGGCACTTCTAAGTTAATAATTTGGTTGGCCTATACGTAAGGTGGACCATTATCCCATCTGGCTATGGCTCCCTATTAATCAGCTGTTTTAAGGGGGCCATGCAGCTTGTCTAACGCTGCAACCTATTCGGCTCAGTTTTCCCGCATGCCATCTGCATAGTACGGTGCTTGGCAATGCAGAGTTGTCCCAATCACCTCTCCATTTTGCATTGTTGGGGTCTCTATGCCAAATCCAGGAGTGGAAGCTACACAAAGTATAATGGAAAGGTTTTCTTTACCGCTACCTTATCTTGGCCTGCAAATTTTGATGCAAAATAGTGACTCCCAGGAGAAAGTAACCTAAGGCGTTCTAATCTTTATCTATGTCTGCTTGGTATTTTTATTTTTTTTTGTCCATGGTGCTATATTGACTTTTTCTTAATGTATAACTGACATTTTATAAAGGCTTTTATGTATTCCAGATGTGCCTATTGTTTCTGATTGGAGTGGGCTAGGGCCTGAATAGTAGTTGGGTCAGTACATTTACCCTCACAGAGCTGTATATGGATCCATAGAGCTACTAATGCAGAGCTCATGCAGGGCCTGTGGAATTCTGAGAGGTATTTTAAGTAGTCAATGGAGGTCTCGCCACAGATCCTCAACACTGCAGCATCTGAAATGCATAAAAACTTATAAAATGATAATTTCATGTTAACCTTGGTATATTCCTATGTGACTAATGCGTATTGGAGCTGTTGACACCAGTGCTCTAGCTTAAATGGGCAGCATCAGCAATAAAACACAATTACAATCTTCTTTAGTTCCTACTTAAAATTTTTCGGTGGGGCAGTAAATGACAACAGCTAAACCACTTTTTTTATCTGCTAGAATTATTGAACCTTTAACATCTCGTTGCTCTAAGTTTCGCTTTAAACCTCTTTCGGATGAGATACAAACAAAGAGAGTTCTTGACATCTGCAAAAAGGAAAATGTACTCATTACAACAGAGGTATGTGTTTGTTTGTTTTTTCTTTTTTTGTCAGTTGTAAAATTATTTAATCTTTCTCACTACAAGAAACATTGTTATATTGAATGACAAAATAAGAAAATATCCAGCTTTTAGGGTTTTAAAAAAACAAAAATGAATTTGTTTGCACTGAAGTTTTTCCTTTATTTACCCAAATAAATGCTAAAGGTACATTGCACAATAGGAATGGGTTTGAGAAGGGAAACGTAGGAACTTCATAGAATTGCTATTGCCTTGCATTTTTATTCTTGGTTGTGTAATTTCAAACATACAATTAATAATCCACAACATACCGTAATTACCATTTTACTGTTTGTAGAGTTTCTAGAAATCCTTTATCTAGCTCATTGTCTGAAAAACTGTTATAAAACGGTCAGTTCCTGGTTGTGACTGCTTTCTGCCTTCCCCCACTTTTACATCAAACCAGCAGACAAAGTAGGATCTGTAGTCATAATGAACACGACCGATTACATCCAGGAAGCAAACAGACAACTCTTGGATATAAAATACTACACTCCACTTCAGGGAGATCCGACCAAAAAGTACACAGAGGACCTAACCAATATCATCAAGGGATTTGATTCTACTTCATCCTCACTGCTGGAACTAATAGAAGACAATCCCCAAATAGGTACCTTCTACATGTTGCCTAAAATACATAAAGAAGGTAATCCTGGAAGTCCTATCATCTCTGGTATTGGGACTCTGAGAATATCTCGGGCTGGGTGGAGAACATTCTGAAACCCTTGATGAGGCGCACAGCCAGCTATATCCAGGATCCACGGATATTCTTTGCAAATTGTCAGCGCTGGGCTCACTTCCAGAGGACATGATACTAGCCACCATGGATGTAGAGTCTCTCTATTCCAACATTCCTCATGAGGATGGAATTGCAGCATGTAAGTATTTCCTTCAAAAGAACAATCTGGCCACAGAACCAACACTGCAATTTATCAGGTTTGTGCTCCATCACAACTATTTTTCTTTTGGGAACAATTTATACTAACAGTGTATGGGTAGCGCCATGGGAAGCAAAATGTCCCCACAATATGCTAAGTTATTTATGGCGAAACTGGAGGAAGAATTTTTGTCATCTTGCTCTGTTAAACCTCTTGCATACTTCCGCTACATTGATGATCTGCTAATAATCTGGACAGGCTCGAAAGATGATCTGCTCAGCTTCCACAATAATTTCAACAAGTACCACCCAACCATCAAGCTCACCCTTAACTTTTCAAAGACCCAAATACATTTTCTGGGCATGACCATACACATCAAGGACAATGCCATACAGACATCCATTTACCGCAAGCCCACCGGGCGTCCGGCTTATCTTAGATGGAACAGCTTTCATCCAAGACACACACAAAAAATTCATCTACAGTCAAGCTCTGAGGTATATTCGGATCTGTTCAGACAGCAAAGACAGGGAACTACAGCTGCGATCATTGAGGAATACATTCCTACAACAAGGATACCATCCACTGGTAATAGATGAGCAGATCCACAGGGCTACAAGGATCCCAAAAAAGCAGCCTGCTGGAGTACAAACTGAGGGGATAACAGGGTGCCTCTTGTCACATTCAACCCCCACATGAGCATCCTAAGGAAAATAGGTGCTGATCTCCGACCCATATTCAACAGAGACCACAAATTAAAAGACATATTCCAAGAACTACAACTTCTTTCCTACAAACAGCCCCCTAACTTAAGGAATCTGCTGGTCAGAAGTGTCCTCTCATCATAATCAGTGACTGGCACATTCCCCTGTAACAATAAAAAATGCAAGACGTGTACCCACATAGTACCAACAGATATAGTCCGTGTACCAAACATAAATCAGGACTATAAGGTAATGGACTTTTTTTCATGTACATCCTCCAACGTGGTATACACGATACAATGTATGAGGTGCCCTGGAAGTATCTATATTGGGGAAGCTATGCAAAGACTGCAAACAAGGATGAATCTACACAGACACACAATCAGGAATGAAATGGACACACCTGTGGGAAAACATTTCTCTGGACCTGGACACAGTATGACAGATTTAAAGTCTTAATACTAAGAGGTCATTTTAAGGACCACAGGGAAAGAAAAATTTGGGAATTCAAACTAATGAAGATGTTCAATTCTTTAACATTAGGACTCAATTTAACACCTGGATTTATGAGTCACTACATGGATACAATTCACACCTCCACCTGATGTACTCCAGATAACTAAGAACATTATTCCCACTGCCTCTCCATTTATAAGAGAATGCTTAATTTGATTTCCTTGGCTTATCTATGGACTCATCCCACTTCCCACCCCCTAACAAATGTCCTCCTGTAGTATAATTTAAATGTTGTGCTTTCTTATTAACCCCTTTACCCCCAAGGGTGGTTTGCACGTTATGGACCGGGCCAATTTTTACAATTCTGACCACTGTCCATTTATGAGGTTATAACTCTGGAACGCTTCAACGGATCCCGGTGATTCTGACATTGTTTTCTCGTGACATATTGTACTTCATGAGAGTGGTAAAATTTCTTTGATATTACCTGCGTTTATTTGTGAAAAAAAAAGGAAATATGGCGAAAATTTTGAAAATTTCACAATTTTCCAAATTTGAATTTTTATGCAATTAAATCAGAGATATGTCACACAATACTTAATAAGTAACATTTCCCACATGTCTACTTTACATCAGCACAATTTTGGAACCAAAATTTTTTTTTGTTAGGGAGTTATAAGGGTTAAAAGTTGACCAGCAATTTCTCATTTTTACAACACCATTTTATTTTAGGGATCACATCTCATTTGAAGTCATTTTGAGGGGTCTATATCAGGGGTCCCCAACTCCAGTCCTCAAGGCCCACCAACATGTCATGTTTTCAGGATTTCCTTAGTCTTGCCCAGGTAATAATTGCATCACCTGTGCAATGCAAAGGAAATCCTGAAAACATGACCTGTTGGTGGGCCTTGAGGACTGGAGTTGGGGACCTCTGGTCTATATGATAGAAAATACCCAAGTGTGACACCATTCTAAAAACTGCACCCCTCAAGGTTCTCAAAACCACATTCAGGAAGTTTATTAACCCTTCAGGTGTTTCACAGGAATCTTTGGAATGTTTAAATAAAAATGAACATTTCACTTTTTTTCACAAAAAATTTACTTCAGCTCCAATTTGTTTTATTTTACCAAGGGTTACAGGAAAAAATGGATCCCAAACCTTGTTGTACAATTTGTCCTGAGTACGCCGATACCCCATAAGTGGAGGTAAACCACTGTTTGAGCGCATGACAGAGCTTGGAAGCGAAGGAGCGCCATTTGACTTTTTAATGCAAAATTGACTGGAATTGAAATGGGACACCATGTTGCGTTTGGAGAGCCACAGATGTGCCTAAACATTGAAACCCCCCCACAAGTGACACTATTTTGGAAAGTAGACCCCCTAAGGAACTTATCTAGAGGTGTGGTGGGAACTTTGACCCACCAAGTGCTTCACAGAAGTTTATAATGCAGAACCGTAAAAATAAAAAAAAAATTTTCACAAAAAAGATCTTTTCGCCCCCAATTTTTTATTTTCCCAATGGTAAGAGAAGAAATTGGAACCAAAAAGTTGTTGTACAATTTGTCCTGAGTACTCTGATACCCCATATGTGGGGGTAAACCACTGTTTGGGCGCATGGGAGAGCTCGGAAGGGAAGGAGCGCCTTTTGACTTTTCAATGCAAAATTCACAGGAATTGAGATGAGACGCCATGTTGCGTTTGGAGAGCCACTGATGTGCCTAAACATTGAAACCCCCCACAAGTGACACCATTTTGGAAAGTAGACCCCCTAAGGAACTTATCTAGATGTGTGGTGAGCACTTTGACCCACCAAGAGCTTCACAGAAGTTTATAATGCAGAGCCGTAAAAATAAAACAAAAATATTTTCCCACAAAAATTATTTTTTAGCCCCCAGTTTTGTATTTTCCTGAGGGTAACAGGAGAAATTGGACCCCAAAAGTTGTTGTCCAATTTGTCCTCAGTGCGCTGATGCCCCATATGTGGGGTGGAACCACCGTTTGGGCGCATGGGGGGGCTCGGAAGGGAAGGAGCACCATTTGGAATGCAGACTTAGATGGAATGGTCTGCAGGCGTCACATTGCGTTTGCAGAGCCCCTAATGTACCTAAACAGTAGAAACCCCCCACAAGTGACCCCATATTGGAAACTAGACCCCCCCCACGAACTTATCTAGATGTGTTGTGAGAACTTTGAGCCCCCAAGTGTTTCACTACAGTTTATAACGCAGAGCCGTGAAAATAAAAAATCCTTTTTTTTCCCCACAAAAATTATTTTTTAGCCCCCAGTTTTGTATACCCAAGTGTGACACCATTCTAAAAACTGCACCCCTCAAGGTTCTCAAAACCACATTCAAGAAGTTTATTAACCCTTCAGGTGTTTCACAGGAATTTTTGGAATGTTTAAATAAAAATTTACATTTAACTTTTTTCACAAAAAATTTACTTCAGCTCCAATTTGTTTTATTTTACCAAGGGTAACAGGAGAAATTGGACCCCAAAAGTTGTTGTCCAATTTGTCCTGAGTATGCTGATACCCCATATGTTGGGGTAAACTCCTGTTTGGACACACGGGAGAGCTCGGAAGGGAAGGAGCACTGTTTTACTTTTTTCAACGCAGAATTGGCTGGAATTGAGATCGGACGCCATGTTGCGTTTGGAGAGCCCCTGATGTGTCTAAACAGTGGAAACCCCCCAATTATAACTGAAACCCTAATCCAAACACAC
Organism: Ranitomeya imitator; assembly: GCF_032444005.1. Lineage (NCBI taxonomy): Eukaryota > Metazoa > Chordata > Amphibia > Anura > Dendrobatidae > Ranitomeya > Ranitomeya imitator. The sequence continues at coordinate 451,101,041 of NC_091286.1, read as the reverse complement.
CCCTAACCCTAATTCCAACGGTAACCCTAACCACACCTCTAACCCAGACACACCCCTAACCCTAATCCCAACCCTATTCCCAACCGCAAATGTAATCCAAACCCTAACTTTAGCCCCAACCCTAACTGTAGCCTTAACCCTAACTGTAGCCCTAACTCTAGCCCTAACCCTAACTCTAGCCCTAACCCTAACTCTAGCCCTAACCATAACTCTAGCCCTAACCCTAACCATAACTCTAGCCCTAACCCTAGCCCTAACCATAACGCTAGCCCTAACTATAACTCTACAATACAGATCGGTGATCTGCCAGTTTGCACAGCACTCAGAGTGCTGCAGCGTTACCAAGTGCCTGCTCTGAGCAGGCACTTGGTAAGGCACCTCCCTCCCTGCAGGACCCGGATCCGCGGCCATCTTGGATCCGGGACTTGCTGCAGGGGGGAAGGTAGGAGACCCCCGGAGCAACGCGATCACATCGCGTTGCTGCGGGGGGCTCAGGGAAGCCTGCAGGGAGCCCCCTCCCTGCGCGATGCTTCCCTGCACCGCCGGCACATCGTGATCATGTTTGATCGCGGTGTGCCGGGGGTTAATGTGCCGGGGGCGGTCCGTGACCGCTCCTGGCACATAGTGTCGGATGTCAGCTGCGATAAGCAGCTGACACTCGGCCGCGCTCCCCCCGTGAGCGCGGCCGATCGCCTATGACGTACTATTCCGTCCTTGGGAAGTAGGGCCCACCCCACATGGACGAAATAGTACGTCTAATGGCAGAAAGGGGTTAATCTATTTGTAATCCTGCCTGAAGAAGGAGCCTCTGTGCTCTGAAAGCTCGCAAACATATTATTTTCTGGTTAGCCAATAAAGGGATCACTCCCAGAATACTTTTGTCGTCATTGGGCAGAAAATTATTCACATAGATTTTTCTGGCTAACAAGTCCCCACAATATAATTTATTGTACATCCCACTTTTTCCTAAATTGTATTGGCGTTGTGTGACAGGAGGTGTTACACAGATCTCAACAGTGGTGAGTGGGGAAACTGTATACAGTGTCTGCAGGGGCAGAGAAAACAGAAAAGCTATTTGCAGGCCTCCTGTCCAGCGTCACACATTACTGACCTGGCCGATGGACTAGAGTCCTGCAAATTGATTCTTTCATGGGTGCAGCGGTGTTGTGATGCCACAGCTCACCTTATCCATGACGAATGACTGTTTCTTTCACCACAAATTTTATTCCAGTTCCTGACTTCAGTAAGATTAGTGGCAAGATGCATGCCACTTGTCAGACATTTCTAATTCATTAAGAGGCATTACTTTCTTAATGTATTGGGAGTGTCTGATTCCACTACACCCCCTCATCAAGACTGGTGTGAACACTTGAATTTTTACATAAAATGTACCCATCGATTACTCCCCTTTTGCTGGCAGTGCACCTTATCTAGAGGTTCTATTTTTCATATTTTTTGGGACTGCCCTTTAAATATACTGTCCAAAACCTCAGTAAGCAAGTTTTCAGGGGTAGAAGTCCATCTAGATCCTCGACTCTGTCTATTGAATATTTCCCCCGAGTCCATATCCAAGAGATCCATTAGACTGCCTTTACATATGCTGACAGCAGCTCCCTGTTTGATTGTTTACCACTGAAAGCAAACCTCTCCACCTTCCCAACTAGATCTATATTCTCGCTTCAAGGATGTCAGGAGTTTTGAGTACCAGCAGCCCTTAATGACAGTACTGTAGAGAGATTTAACCTTGTTTGCTTTTCTTGGGATTCTTTTTGGGCCATGTTAAAAATATGACCTCTATGAGCTGGATAATAGTAGGTCACAACATTCTATATCATATTCCCTGTTTTCTTTTTGTCTGAGTCTGTGTTTGTTCGTTCATGAGCTTTTACACTTTATGCACTTGAAAATGTTTAAATGTTATTATGGAATAACATTGGTTGACAACCTATAAATGATGGTAAGAAATTTAAAATGGCTATATATGTTTTCTTTTCCTGTAAAAATTGAAAAGTGTATTTAAATAAAAAAAAAAAAAAATACAGTTAAAGAAAAAATACTGTTGTGAAAATCTCCGGTCTTGATGAATTGGGGCCTTGGTAGCCTAAGATCCAATCACTAAAGGTATTTACTGGAATGACTCTGTAGTGTGTTTAGAAATGGCTGTATATTAAAACCTTATTAACAGATGCAGAGCTCCAATATTGATGGACTCTTCTTGAATGTACTTTTCTGTAGGCAGTAAGTCATCTGGTTGAGGTTTCGGAAGGAGACTTGAGGAAAGCCATTACATTTCTTCAAAGTGCCACCAGGCTTAATGCAGGAAAGGAGATCACAGAACAAGTGGTAACAGAAATAGCTGGGGTAAGATGCTACCATGTTTCTATTTTTTTTCCCCTGCACATTAGGCTACTTTCACACTAGCGTTTTTTCCCCATAGACTTCTATTGACGACGCATTTGCGATGGATTGGCACACTTCGCATCCGTCTTGCAATGGATGCGTCGTGCTTTGGCGGACCGTCGGGAGAAAAAAACCCTACATGTAACGTTTTTTTCTCCCGACGGACCGCTTTTTCCGACCGCGCATGCGCGGCCGGAACTCCGCCCCCACCTCCCCGCACCTTACAATGGGGCAGCGGATGCGCTGGAAAAATGCATCCGCTGCCTCCATTGTGCAATGCAGCAAACGCTAGCGTCGGAATCTCTCCCCGACGCATTGCGACGGGGAGATTCCGACGCTAGTGTGAAAGGAGCCTTACTTCTCCCTCTCAGTGATTTACTTGTTTAGAACTTCTGTTAATAGAGGATGTGCTAATATTAGTTAATAAATGCATCTGTTCTTTGTGTATCTATACATTTATCATTTCTATTGAACATCAAATTCAGATGAAATTTGTAGTTCGGTAACTGAAATATTGGGATTAATGTTGTCTTTCTCCCTACACTTTCATGTAGGTAATCCCAAAGGAAACCATTGAAGGAGTCTTGGCAGCTTGCCAGAGTGGATCCTTTGAGAAATTAGAAATTGTAGTGAAGGTAAGAAAGTTAATAATGGTTTTATTTGATATTTGGTCAATATACTATGCCCTAATTATTATAGTAATCTATATTAACCACTTAATGGCTGGCAGTACACCTCTTCACAGCAGTCATTAACCCCTTAATGACTGACGATATGTCTTTTTACTGACCTGTGATATAAAAGAATAGCATTCCCATACAGGTGACAATCCAGCAGCTGTCGGCTGAACACTATAGCTGACAACTTGCTGTATCAGCCACAATCAGTGCTGGCATCAAATATGGTCGTTTAACCCCTTAGATGCTTCTGTCAATAGTGATTACATCATATAAATGGTTATCAGTGTGGGGGTTTCCTCTTTAACACTATCGGCACCCTGAGATCATGATTGTGTGGTCCTGATTTTTGCCATGGCAATTCACGGCCGCAGAGTCTGCCGGATATAGTGACGTGTTCAGAAGTTAACAACATTTAGGTGGGTAAAAATACACTTTTTCATTCCTGTCATGCCACTTTGCATTCATTCCTGAAAATCACTTTAAGGGTAGTGATGAGCGAATATACCGTTGCTCAGGGTTTTCCAGAGCACGCTCGGGGGTCCTCCGAGTATTTGTTAGTGTTCAGAGATTAAGTTTTCATCGCGGCAGCTGAATGATTTACAGCTATTAGCCAGGCTGAGTACATGTGGGGATTCCCTAGCAACCAGGCAACTCCTACATGTACTCAGCCTGGCTAATAGCTGTAAATTATTCAGCTGCGACGATGAAAACTAAATCTCCGAGCACTAACAAATACTCGGAGATCACCCAAGCGTGCTCGGGAAAACCCAAGGAATGAGTATACTCACTCACTACTACTTAAGGGCTAATAAACAACCCTGACAGCAGTTTTCGACATGTCGATTGGTGCTGTTTTTAAAATTGTATCATTTTTGGGGTTTTCCAATATCTAGGACCCTCAAAGTCACTTCATACCTGGATAGGTCCCTCAAAACAATAAATTTTGTAAATTTCCTTGAAAAAATGAAAAATTACTGCTACATTTTTAAACCTAAAAGGCTAACAAAAAAAAAAAACATTTTACAAATGGTGCTTCTGTAAAGCAGACGTTGAAAATATTATTTATTCATGTCTTTCTGTGGTATAACTATTTGGATTAAAGAGATAAATCATTCAAAGTTTAAAAAAAATTGCAATTTTGTTTTTACATTTTTGGGAAATTTTTGATACGTTTTGTTTTATTTAAAAAAAAAAAAAAAAAAAATCAACCTAAATTTACCATCATAAATTATAATGTGCCACAAAAAAACTCCCAAACTCACTGGGATTTGTTGAAGCATTCCAGAGTTAACATATAAAGTGACTTTCGTCAGATTTAAAAAATTTGGCCCAGTCACTAAGGGGTTAAAGGACAGTTTTCCTTCCCCCCCCCCCTTTTTTTTTTTTTTTTTTTTTTTTTTAAATTTACAGCGCTTTTGAAAAATCTGAATAAAAAGCAATCAGTGTTGCCGAGCCCAAAATGGTATTTACCCCTCTCTGACCTAAGACATACTGTCCCGTCAAGGTGACCTGGGCCTATCTGACCCTCGACGGGGTAGTACGTCATATGTGATCAGCTGCACTCACGGGGGGAGCACGGCCGGGTGTCAGCTGATTATCACAGCTGACATCTGGCACTATGTGCCAGGAGCGGTCACGGACCGCTCCCGGCACATTAACCCCCGGAACACGTTCCGGCGGCACAGGGAAGCATCGCGCAGGGAGGGGCCTCCCTGCGTGCTTCCCTGAGACCCTCGGAACAACACGATGTGATTGCGTTGTTCAGAGGGTCTCCTACCTCCTCCTCCCTGCAGTCCCCGGATCCAAAATGGCCGCGGGGCTCCTTCCGGGTCCTGCAGGGAAGTGGATTGCAAGCGCTTGCTCAGAGCAAGCGCCAGCAAGCCTGGAGCACTGCCTGTCAGATCGCTGATCTGACACAGTGCTTTGCAAAGTGTCAGATCAGCGATCTGACACTATATAGTGATGTCCCACCCTGGGACACAGTAAAAAAAACAAACAAAACCTAAATAATGAAAAAAATATATATATTGTTCCAATAAATACATTTCTTTATCTAAATAAAAAAACAATAAAAGTACACAAATTTAGTATCGCCGCGTCCGTAACGACCCGACCTATAAAACTGTCCCACTAGTTAACCCCTTTAGTGAACACCGTAAAAAAAAAAAAAAAAAAAAAAAAAACAGGCAAAAAACCAACGCTTTATTATCATACCGCTGAACAAAAAGTGGAATAACACTCGATTAAAATATCGGATATAAATAACCATGGTACCGCTGAAAACGTCATCTTGTCCTGCAAAAACGAGCCGCCATACAGCATCATCAGCGAAAAAATAAAAAAAGTTATAGTCCTCAGAATAAAGCGATGCAAAAATAATTATTTCTTATATAAAATAGTTTTTATCGTATAAAAGCGCCAAAACATAAATCAGGTATCGCTGTAATCGTTTTCACCCGAAGAACAAAACTGCTTTATCAATTTTATCAAACGTGGAACGGTTTACACGCCCCCCAAAAGAAATTCATGAATAGCTGGGTTTTGGTCATTCTGCCTCACAAAAATCTGAATAAAAAGCGATCAAAAAATGTCACGTGCTGAAAATGCTACCAATAAAAACGTCAACTCGTCCCGCAAAAAACAAGACCTCACATGACTCTGTGGACCAAAATATGGAAAAATTATAGCTCTCAAAATGTGGTAACGCAAAAACTATTTTTTGCAAGAAAAGGCGTCTTTTAGTGTGTGACAGCTGCCAATCATAAAAATTTGCTAAAAAACCTGCTATGAAAGTAAATCAAACCCCCCTTCATCACCCCCTTAGTTAGGGAAAAATAATAAAATGTAAAAAATGTATTTATTTCCATTAGGGTTGGGGCTACAGTTAGAAATCCTGTTACCCGTAAGTAACTATGTCTTTTTTAAATATATTGGGGTGACAATGCATTCTATAGAAAAAAATAAAAACTTGAATAAAACGAAGTCTCACCACCTATAATCATGTGTAATATCCTTTAGAAAATAGTTTCTTTTGGTTGTCTAAAAGGTTGCTCAATATCAGTTCTTGACCACTTAAAGGGACACTGTCACCTGAATTTGGAGGGAACAATCTTCAGCCATGGAGGCGGGGTTTTCGGGTGTTTGATTCACCCTTTCCTTACCCGCTGGCTGCATGCTGGCTGGAATATTGGATTGAAGTTCATTCTCTATCCTCCGTAGTACATGCCTGCCCAAAGCAATCTTGCCTTGCGCAGGCGTGTACTATGGAGGACAGAGAATGAACTTCAATCCAATATTCCAGCCAGCATGCAGCCAGCGGGTAAGGAAGGGGTGAATCAAACACCCAAAATCCCCGCCTCCATGGCTGAAGATTGTTCCCTCCAAATTCAGGTGACAGTGTCCCTTTAATAGCCATTAAAATAAGATTTGCAGCAATACGGGCCTCACCGATCCTTGAAACCCTCTCCAATGTACTTATTTGTAATTTTCTAAAGAAAATTATTAGTTTATATTTCTTGTTTTAAAGCAAATTTGCCAGATTAGACAACATTCATTATTACTCACTGGTTTAGGTAAAGGTACCTTCACACTGAACAACTTTCCAACGAGAACGACAGCGATCCATGACGTTGCAGCGTCCTGGATAGCGATCTCGTTGTGTTTGACACACAGCAGTGATCAGGATCCTGCTGTGACATTGCTGGTCGGAGCTGAAAGTCCGGAACTTAATTTGGTCGTCAGGTCGGCATGATTCCTCCTGTTTGACAGCAAAAGCAACGATGCCTGCAATGTTTTTTCATGGATCAACGACCAGCGAGAACGATAAGTACGTCACTGGATCGCTCCTGCATCGTTTTGCTGTTGCCGGTGTCTGACGTCTCCTAGCGACCTAAACAGCGACGCTGCAGCGATCGGCTCGTTGTCTATATCGCTGCAGCGTCGCTTAATGTGACGATACCTTTAGTCTAATCTCTAAATATTTACACAGCAGCCTACACCACTTCCATGTGTCTTTTACTGTTTAATGAAAATTTTTGCCAGAAATTCACTTGCAAATTACGATACTAAATTAAAGTAAGTGTTGATGAGCGATATTAAGGTGATTTGCAGCAACTAGAGATAAGCGAATTCCAGGGTTTTTGGCTTCGGCCACTATCCAGCCCACCCTGAAAGTGAATGGAACGGGGAAGGCATGCATGCGCAGTAGTGCCCATTCGCACTCCATTCACTGTCCCGGCTTCTGTCCCAGACAAACTCAGGGCAGCTCAGTGTTTAGCACTAGAGCCTTGCAGCGCTGGGGTTCTGAGTTCAGTTCTGAGGGAACTGATTGTGAGCCCCATTGAGGACAGTGATAATGTCTGTAAAGCGCTGCGTAATATGATAGCACTATATAAGCAAAGCATAATAAAAATAGTTTGGCTGCCCTGCACTCAGCCTTTCAACAATCAACAAACTTTGAGGCTCTATCCCCTCCCTCTGTCATTAGCATAGGTTGCTAATCGGGAATGAGAAGGTGCACAGCCGAATACTAAACCCCCAGCAGCAACGTATCAAATTTTAATTTTTTTGCGTGCTATTTAAGCCTCCCACAGTTTCACTTGTAAGAACAAAATGGCATCTTCAAATTGCAGTGTTAGAAGAATGACGTTAATTGGATGGACAGTAGGCAGTATTATTTAGTCTAAACTGCCATCAAATCGGCAGGTGTTGGCCAGGTTTTATTTCCTGCACTGTACAGAATCACAGCCAACAAAGTACTTTGGTTCTGGGAAAGTGAGACCAGGCAACAATATCACGTGACCAGTGATGTGAACAGTCTGTTTGGTCAATGGAAGAGTTTCCATAAGAATGCTAAACGGTGAACCAAAACACAAATTCCTTCTCCTTGGATTCTTAACAAACTTGATGATTTGTTTGATGTCGCCCATGTGGATGCCACGAAACGTATAAAACGTCAGGATGACGTTGACTTCATGATTGCTGAAAGAGAAAAAGGTTGTCGTGGAAACATGGGACAAATAGACAGAAAGCTGGCCTAGGTCAGAAGACCGAAGATTTGAGAAAATTGCGGGCAGAGAAACAAAGCATACTGAGCATGTTCAGCAGGCGACTGCATCGGCTGTACTTTGCAGTAGTAGTTACAGCAACAATGATAGTGATGAGGGTGAAGGGCATTTTGGTCTCAAGAAACGTAAGTTAGTAAGATCTGTCAATATTGTGAATCTGGAAGTTGCTGCAGCTCTAAAAAGAACGAATACCAGTGATAGAAAAGTGACCTCCCGCCTTGCTGCTGCTGCTCCAGTCTCTTGTCCATGGTCCAGACAGTGTTATGTTCAATAGGGAATCTATCAGGCTCATAGCCCGCATCGAGAGATTGCAGCAAATGCTATTAAAGCTTCATTCAATAGCAGTGGTCCACTGACTGTACACTTTGATGGGAAAAGGTTTGCAACCTAGATCCGCAATAAAACTGCTGGCAGTACTTGTGTCAGGAGGAGACCCTGAGAAGTTGTCTGTCCCAGAGATGCCTAGCAGCAGCGGAGCAACACACGCTAAGACTGCATTTGAAGCATTGGCAGCTCTTGAATGAAGTGAAGTTTAATGTTGTTCGACACGACCAGTAGTAATGCTGGTACAATGGCTTTTGCATTCGTCCTCTTGCAGCAGAAACTGCAGAAAGGACTACTGAGTTTGCCGTTAAGGCACCACATTCACGTGCAAATTATTGCAAGCGTGGTTGATAAAATGTGGCTGGCATCAACAGGTCCACATGTAAAGTTTTTAGATTTTCGGCTGGTTGAAATGGAAGATAGCTCAGTTGAAACGGTCATGTCCACTTAAGGAGTGTCTTTGCACCAACCAGATTGCACAATGTCATCTTAGAGATGATTACAAGGAATAACACTGGCACTCCTGTTCCTTAGTTCACTGGCAAACTAAGACGTACACACCGATACTCCAGGTGCCTTCCATCGGGCCCTTATGGATGGCCAAAGTGATATATACGGTCTGAAGATCTTCATGTTTCATCAGCAATTTCGTTTAACCCTGACAGTTAAAAATAAATAAAATCTCTGACAATTTTTGCACTTTTACTGTAAACTTATACTTGAAGGCTTGGTACCTCTGTGAGATCCCAGTCACATCTCAGCGAAATGACATGACTGCAAGAATTTGTAGCATACAAAGGATATATATATTACACACACACACACACACACCTATCATCATATATGTGTGTATGTGTATATATATATATATATATATATATATATATATATATATATTGCATCTGAAGAAAGGTTGGTATTGGCTCTACAGAAGGAAGGCAATGATGTCTGCGCAACTCACGTGCAACTTGCCAAGAACCTTTCGTTACACAAAAAGCTTCATCAATTCATGTCATCCAGCAACAAAAAAAGCTGTTTGTTGCACTGGAAATAAACCAGCATTTTTTTCATCAAGGTGCTTGTCTGTGGGAACACTAATGCAAGTTACATCGGTGCATCTTCAAAAGTCGCCAGATTTAAAATCATGAATGATGCCGTTGAATGCTCCATTGCACTCATGAGTACTTTCAGTTTGTTACTGACCAGAAGCCGTTTATTCTCCAGTGTGTGGAGAAGCATTGCCAGGACTATGCTGAACCAAAGAGTGTTTTGTTAAAAAAAAAAAAGTCAAACTACTGTAAAATTGTATGATTACTTTGCTGCAAGACATTAATTACAAATAATTTAGTTTTGTGATTGAGCCACCAATAAAAAATGTTGCAATGTTACAAAATGTTATTAAAAATTAGTCCTGGGGTGAGACCTAAGAAATGTGCACACAATTTGACTGACACTCTAAAATATAAAAACAAAATTATCCAAAGAAATCTTGAACTGCCGTTTAGTTGTTCATTCTGTCTCCCAAAAATTAGAATAATGCTCGGTTCACATTAATCTTGCGCTCCTACAATTTATAGAAAAAGGTACCAGTGAACTTTTGTTTCTTACACTAATCTACATTAAGCACTTGCATGGTGCTAAACTCCCAAAAAACAACTCTGACGAAAACAGACTGCACCATTCACTATGAGGCAGATGAAGTCTCTTTGGACTTTGTCTGGCCTCCGTCCTTGCAGTTTTGTGGGTTAAAATGCTCACCAACATCCCTAGATTCCTTATGTGATCGTTTTCCAAATCGGGTCACTTGTGAGGGATTCTGCTTTTGTTGGCACCAAATGGGCTCTGCAAACTCAACGTGGCGTTCAAATTTGCACTCTAAATATCAAATAGCGCTGTTTCCTATCCAATCTCTTAGTTTCCCAAGCATTTGATTTTTACCACGTATAGGGTATTTCCACATTCCAGAAGAATTATGTAACAAATTATGGTGTAAATTTCTCATTTCCCCTGCTCGTGAAAATTAAAAATTTGGTTTTAAAAGAACATTTCACTGGAAAAATGCAACTTTTCATTTTAATGTCCAAATGTTCTAGAATTCTGTGAATCAATAATAGGTGCAAAATAGTCTTCACATCCCTAGATGAATGAAGGTTCTAGCTTCCAAAATAAGTTCAGGTGTAGTTTTTAAAATGGTAAAGGTTTCCAGTATATAGGCCACATCAAAATTACATCACTTTGTAAAAAAAAAAAAAAATTTAGGAATTTGCTTGGGAAAAAATAATTAAAGCAAATTTTTTTCCGAACATCCTAATAAAATAGGAAGCTGTTTTTTTTTTTTTTTGTTTTTTTTTTTTTTTACTTGCAGTACACATATGGAACATGTTAAAAATTCTTTTTTCTGTGGTATGATTATCTTTTTTTGTGTTGTAAGACAATCTTTCATTTAAGGCTACAGAAGCTTTCAGAGTTTGAAAAATATCTGAAATTTGATGAAACTACTGAAAAATTTTCAAACAATAGAGAAAAAGGAAAACCTTTGTATCTAAATTTATTGCTAAGGCTAGTTTCACACTAGCATTTTGAGGAGCTGCGGACTTCCTCCGTGAAGCCGCTCCTCCGCCTACTTCTGCATGCGGCCTGTGTACCTATCTTTAACATTTAGGTACGCAGGCTGTATGCGGATGCTTAAGCATGTGTCGTTTTGACGATGCGGAGAAAAAAAGCAATTGCAACCAGCTGCGTCCTACGCTGTTCGCCGCATCGTCAAAACGACGCATGCGGAAGCATCCGCATACAGCCGCACGACCTGCGTACCTTATGTTAAAGATGGGTACGCAGGCTGCATGCAGAAGTAGGCGGTGCTAGCGATGGAGGTGTGGCCGAGGGAGGGGCTTCACGGAGGAAGTCCACAGCTCCTCAAAACGCTAATGTGAAACCGGCCTAACGAAGTACAATGTTTAACAAAAAACAGAATCCATGAGATATCTTGAAGATATCTTGGATGAATTTCAGAATCCATGATATATCTTGAAGTATTCCAGTTTAGATATGTTGACAAATATTTGCTATCAAAGTAACACATAATGAGTTAGTTTAAGTCCAAGTAGGTGTTATCAGAGTTTTCACTTGGGGTATGCATTTCCCCTGTATGACATTGCACAATCATAACCAGAAAACACATGAGATAAAAATACGCCCTCACCATAGCTTAGTGCCAGCTTCTCACTGTTTGACAGATGAAATCTACTGGTGTTACCTGTTGCATGATAAGAAAGTGCTGGGAATAAAGCATAGATGACCAACACCTTTTCAAATAAGGACGCCAGCAGTTTGTTTGAGGGATGGGGAAGGCAGGCTGAGTTTGTCACATTACATACCTGTCAATCAGCTGTATAGAAAGGGATGGGGACAAGGAAAGTCAGATCACCATTTGCAGTCTCTTCCTAGGAATGCGTTCCACGCACGGAGCCGCCCTGGCTTGGACGTGCAGGTGCCAAAAATGAGGAAAAGATGGTTCTCCAGCGTGGAAAAAGTAAAATTTCGTCTTTAATGAAAAATTCATTAAAAAAAGGCACAATGTGGATAACATGTAGATCCTGGGGAATTAAGACTGTATTGTCGAAACGCGTCAGTTGGTAGCCCCTCGGGATCTACATTTTATCCACATTGTGCCTATTTTTATGAATTTTTCATTAAAGACGAAATTTTACTGTTTCCCCGCTGGAGAACCATCTTTTCCTCATTGCCGATCAGCTATTTCCTCTCTTGCATTTTCACCACTGCTGTAATACCCCCTCCTTCCACACTGCTTGGAGCAAAAGAACTCGAAGGTGTCAATAATCAAACTTTTGTCTGCTGTGCTCATAGCAACTTGTAATCCCTCTGCAATGAGATTGGATTGTCTGTCATTATGTCTCCCACAAGAGTAAACCTGCCTGTTCTGAGCTACTCTTGTATGAGACTAATGAGTTGACACCTTGTTCTGATCTCACTTCAGAGGAATAACAAGTTGCCCTGAACACAACAGACATAAGTTTAGTTACTGACACTGTGTCCTTGGCTCTGAACAGACAGTGTGGTGTGAGGTACAGTACAGCTGAGGTTACAGTACTACGAGAAGAGATGGGCCAATAGAAGGGTTTATAATGTGACACAGCTAAACTCGTCTGTGCTGCACCCATGGTCTGACAGGACCTTATCTAAAAGGTGCGAGTCATCTGTACTCTATTCACAGCACTTTATAATCATTCAGGAGGTTAGACCAGGATATCAGGTCTGTGTTGTACTTCTCACGTGCTGAGAAACCTGCTATTGGGGTGTGTGTTCTACTTTCTCCAGTGTGTTGCTGCCTTCTTTTGGTTGAACATCATCATACAGGGAAAAGTACAGAGTCCCAGTGAGGAGAGAAAGTTGAAAAAAAAAAATAAAAATGCATATATACGGTACATATTAAACACATATTATACATAATATACACGCATTGTATGTCAAGTTCAGCATGAAAAATTTGATGAAAGGTGCTCACCATCAAGATTCGATTTGTTCTATCAATACCATAAATGCTGATCGTGTTTTGTTTTTTGTTCCCTCTCAATTTGACTTGGCAAGAATTTGATAAATAATGGCCATGCTGCAACCCAGCTCGTAAACCAGCTTCATGATATTGTACTGGAGCGAGAAGATCTGACTGATAAACAGAAGGCAGTCATTACAGAGAAACTTGCCGTAAGTCTGATATCACAGTGAATGTTTATTGTGACAGTATTCTAGATAAAGTGACCAAAGTTTAAGGGAAAAACTGAGAATTTTTTTTCACTCATTGTTCACCAGTACTTGTGAGCAGTACACGAATCTTTAGTTCTTCAGTGGACTTTTTAGCGTGTGCTACTTTTCTTCTATTTCTGGCTAGAACATCGGCCACCCAGCCTTTGAAACCATTACACCCACGCACTCTGAATGTTATTGTTCTCCGAACATTAAATGCTTTTAGTCTTGTTTATAACATTTACTGAGCACTAAATATATAGGCTTTGTATGGGATGTATAAATAGGGTTTTCGGCCTGTGTACATACAATCTGTGGCAAAAACGGCTAAGGTGGATTTCAAATATGCTTTCACCCATGTACACGTATTTTGTGCTAATCTAGTTCTGGCAATAAACCCAGCATTGAAATGGCATGCATGAAAGCACCTAGAGTAACGTTCTTTAACCCCTTCCCGACCTTTGACGCATACGCTGCGTCATGAAAGTCGGTGCCATTCCGACCCATGACGCAGCATATGCGTCATGGAAAGATCGCGTCCCTGCAGATCGGGTGAAAGGGTTAACTCCCATTTCACCCGATCTGCAGGGACAGGGGGAGTGGTAGTTTAGCCCAGGGGGGGTGGCTTCACCCCCCCGTGGCTACGATCGCTCTGATTGGCAGTTTCACTTTCAACAGCCAATCAGAGCGATTTGTAATATTTCACCTAAAAAAAAAATGGTGAAATATTACAATCCAGCCATGGCCGATGCTGCAATATCATCGGCCATGGCTGGAAACACTAATGTGCACCCACCCCACCCCACCGATCGCCCCCCCCCAGCCCCCCGATCTGTGCTCCGTTCCCCTCCGTCCTGTGCTCCGCTCCCCCCCCCCCCGTCCTCCTGTCCGCTCCCCCCCGTGCTCCAATCCACCCGCCTGCACAGCGATCCCCCACTCCGTGCTCCAATCCACCCCCCCGTGTTCCGATCCACCCCCCCAGTGCTCTGACGCCCCCCCCCCCCCCATGCCCTGATCTCCCCCCCCTTATACTTACCTGGCCTCCCGGGGTCCGTCCGTCTTCTTTCCTGGGCGCCGCCATCTTCCAAAATAGCGGGCGCATGTGCAGTGCGCCCGCCGAATCTGCCGGCTGGCAGATTCGTTCCAGAGTGAATTTTGATCACTGAGATAGGTTATATCTCAGTGATCAAAATAAAAAAAAAAAGTAAATGACCCCCCCCCCCCCCCTTAGTCACCCCCATAGGCAGGGACTAGGGTTGAGCGAAACGGGTCGTTCATTTTCAAAAGTCGCCGACTTTTGGCAAAGTCGGGTTTCATGAAACCCGATCCGACCCCTGTGCGGGGTCGGCCATGCGGTACGCGACTTTCGCGCCAAAGTCGCGTTTCAATGACGCGAAAAGCGCCATTTCTCAGCCAATGAAGGTAAACGCAGAGTGTGGGCAGCGTGATGACATAGGTCCTGGTCCCCACCATCTTAGAGAAGGGCATTGCAGTGATTGGCTTGCTGTCTGCGGCGTCACAGGGGCTATAAAGGGGCGTTCCCGCCGACCGCCATGTTACTGCTGCTGATCTGAGCTTAGGGAGAGGTTGCTGCCGCTTCGTCAGAAGCAGGGATAGCGTTAGGCAGGGTCCATTAACCACCAAACCGCTTGTGCTGTAGCGATTTCCACTGCCCAACACCACCTTCGGTGTGCAGGGACAGTGGAAGCTACATTTTTTTTTTTTTTTTTTTTCCCCTCAGCGCTGTAGCTCATTGGGCTGCCCTAGAAGGCTCCCTGATAGCTGCATTGCTGTGTGTACGCCGCTGTGCAAACCAACTGCTTTTTTCAAAGCACAAATCCTCTTGTTCCTTCCTTTCTGCACAGCTATCTTTTTGGTTTGTACACACTTTTTATTTAATTTGTGCATCAGTCCACTCCTTATTGCTGCCTGCCATACCTGGCTGAGATTACTGCAGGGAGATAGTAATTGAAGGACACTCCCTGTTTTGTTTTGTTTTTTGTGGGAGATTAAGATTGACATTTCTGCTAGAGTGCCATCCCTGTCTGTCATCTCTCACTCAGTGGGCCATAGAAAGCCTATTTATTTTTTTGCTTGATTTTGGTTCTAAAATCTACCTGAAAAAACCACTACATCAATCAGTGGGAGAAAAATATTGGCCTCAGGGCTTGTGTGCCACTCCTGACTCCTGTGTGCATCATCACTCACTCAGTGGGCCATAGAAAGCCCTTTTTTTTTTTTTTTTTTGTTTTTTTTTTTTTGCTTTATTTGGGTTCTAAATTCTACCTGAATAAATCAATCAGTGGGAGATTAATATTGGCCTTTGGGCTTGTGTGCCAGTCCTAAGTGTGCCATCTCTCTCTGTCTCTCAGATAGTGGGCCATAGAAAGCCTATTTATTTATTTTTTTTATTGGGTTTATAAATTTTCCCTGGAACAAAAAAAAAAAAAAGGGAGATAAATATTGGCCTCTGGGCTTGTGTGCCACTCCTGACTCCTGTGTGCGTCATCTCTCACTCAGTGGGCCATAGAAAGCCTTTTTTTGTTTTATTTGGTTTCTAAATTCTTCCTGAAAAAATCATTTTATTCTATTTTTTTTTTCCTAAAGTCTCCCTTAAAAAAAACATCAAATCAGTGGGAGATTAATATTTACATTTGTGCTTCAGTGACAGTCCTGCGTGTGTGGCATCTCTCTCATTTGTTGCCACCAACAACAGAGTGTGTAACATTGTGCCTGATTTTCGTTGTGGTCTCACTCACCTGTAAAGGGGTAGCTAAATCATACTGAAGTTATAGCTCACCGTGTAATTTGTGTGACAGCAACAAATACCGTTAGTTTGTTTACGTTTTTAAAACAATGAGGAAGTATGGTGGAAGAGGTCGTGGCCGGGGGCGTTCATTGTCAGCTGGTAATGAGGGTAGTGGTAGTGGTGGAGCATCAGCTGGTCGTGGGAAAAAAAATATTGCACCTAAGTCTGGAGCTGTGGAGCCAGGTTCGTCGTCTGGCTACACAAGGCCTCGAACGCTCCCTTTTCTGGGAGTAGGAAAACCGCTTTTAAAGCCGGAGCAGCAAGAGCAAGTTTTGGCTTATCTTGCTGACTCAGCCTCTAGCTCTTTTGCCTCCTCTCGTGAAACTGGTAAATGTCAAAGCAGCGCATCGTTAGTGGATGTTCACGGTCAGGGACAAGTCGCTTCCTTGTCCTCTTCAGCAAAAACAACAACAGAGAAGAATGCAGCAGGCGACACAACGGGTTACTCCATGGAGCTCTTTACACATACCGTCCCTGGCTTAGAAAGTGAAGCAGTTAACAGTCCATGCCCATTACAAGTTGAATCTGACATGGAGTGCACTGATGCACAGCCACAGCCAGACTACTATGCTGGTCCTTTGACTCAGACCACAACATTGCCCTCGCAGGGTGCTGATCAAGAATCAGACCCTGATGAGACTATGTTGCCCCATCACGAACGCTATACCACCGACCGACACGGTGACACAGACGAAGTTGCACACGAGCTACAAGAAGAGGTAATAGATGACCCAGTTCTTGACCCCGATTGGCAGCCATTGGGGGAACAGGGTGCAGGCGGCAGCAGTTCTGAAGCGGAGGAGGAGGGGCCGCAGCAGGCATCAACATCGCAACAGGTTCCATCTGCCGGGCCCGTATCTTGCCCAAAACGCGTGGCAAAGCCAAAACCTGTTGGAGGACAGCGTGGCCATCCGGTTAAAGCTCAGTCTGCAATGCCTGAAAAGGTATCCGATGCTAGAAAGAGTGCAGTCTGGCATTTTTTTAAACAACATCCAATTGATCAGCGCAAAGTCATCTGTCAAAAATGTTCAACTACCTTAAGCAGAGGACAGAATCTGAAAAGTCTCAATACAAGTTGCATGCATAGACATTTAACCACCATGCATTTGCAAGCCTGGACTAACTACCAAACGTCCCTTAAGGTTGTAGCACCCTCGGCCAATGAAGCTAGTCAGCAACGCAACATCCCTTCCGGCAGTGTAGGGCCACCATTTTCCGCACCACCTGCAGTATCTGTGCAGGTTTCTTTGCCAGGCCAAAGCAGTCAGGGTCAGGGAATCACCAGTTTCGTAGTAGGAAACACTGCATCTAGGGCACCGGTGGCAACAATACCATCTCCCACCGTCTGTCTGCCATGTCCACCGGCACCCCCGCTAGTTCCACGATCTCCAGCTCTCCAGTCCAGCTCACCCTACATGAGACTATGGTTAGAAAAAGGAAGTACTTAGCCTCGCATCCGCGTACACAGGGTTTGAACGCACACATAGCTAGACTAATCTCGTTAGAGATGATGCCCTACCGGTTAGTTGAAAGCGAAGCTTTCAAAGCCCTGATGGACTACGCTGTACCACGCTACGAGCTACCCAGTCGACACTTTTTTTCCAGAAAAGCCATCCCAGCCCTCCACCAGCATGTTAAATAGCGCATCGTCCATGCACTCAGGCAATCTGTGAGCACAAAGGTGCACCTGACAACAGATGCATGGACCAGTAGGCATGGCCAGGGACGTTACGTGTCCATCACGGCACACTGGGTAAATGTGGTGGATGCAGGGTCCACAGGGGACAGCAAGTTTGGGACAGTTCTGCCTAGCCCACGGTCTAGGAAACAATTGGCTGTAGCTGTTCGCACCCCCTCCTCCTCCTCTTCGTCCTCCTGCAGAAGCGAGAGCTCGTCCACAGACCGCAGTCGCACAACCACTCCATCTGCAGCTGCCACTGTTGCACACCAGGTCTCCCATTATGGGGCAGCTACTGGCAAACGTCAGCAGGCTGTATTGGCTATGAAGTGTTTGGGCGACAACAGACACACCGCGGAAGTTCTGTCCGAGTTCTTGCAGAAAGAAACGCAGTCGTGGCTGGGCACTGTAGATCTTGAGGCAGGCAAGGTAGTGAGTGATAACAGAAGGAATTTCATGGCTGCCATCTCCCTTTCCCAACTGAAACACGTTCCTTGCCTGGCTCACACCTTAAACCTGGTGGTGCAGTGCTTCCTGAAAAGTTATCCGGGGTTATCCGACCTGCTCCTCAAAGTGCGTGGACTTTGCTCACATATCCGCCGTTCGCCCGTACACTCCAGCCGTATGCAGACCTATCAGCGTTCTTTGAACCTTCCCCAGCATCGCCTAATCATAGACGTTGCAACAAGGTGGAACTCAACACTGCACATGCTTCAGAGACTGTGTGAACAGAGGCGGGCTGTTATGTTTTTGTGGGAGGATACACATACACGGGCAGGCAGTAGGATGGCAGACATGGAGTTGTCAGGTGTGCAGTGGTCGAAGATTCAAGACATGTGCCAAGTCCTTCAGTGTTTTGAGGAATGCACACGGCTGGTTAGTGCAGACAACGCCATAATAAGCATGAGCATCCCCCTAATGCGTCTGCTGATGCAAAGTTTGACGCACATAAAGGATCAGGCGTCTGCAGCTGAGGAAGAGGAAAGCCTTGATGAGTCAGCCATTGTCTGGCCAGGGCAGTGTACAGGACGAGGTAGCGGGCGAAGAGGAGGAGGAGGACGAGGAGGATGATGGGGATGATTATATTTTTAATGAGGAAGCTTTTCCGGGGCCACTGGAAATTGGTGGCGCGGCAAGGCCGGGTTCTGGTTTTTTGAGGGACACAAGTGACGTGGATTTGCCTGAAACTGCCCCTCAACCAAGCACAACCGCAGATTTGAGAACTGGAACTTTGGCCCACATGGCGGATTATGCCTTACGTATCTTCAAAAGGGACACACGCATAACTAAAATGATGAATGATGACGATTACTGGTTGGCCTGCCTCCTTGATCCTCGCTATAAAGGCAAATTGCAAAATATAATGCCACATGAGAACTTGGAACTAATATTAGCAACCAAACAATCAACTCTTGTTGACCGTTTGCTTCTGGCATTCCCTGCACACAGCGCCCGTGATCGTTCTCACACGAGCTGCAGGGGCCAGCAGACCAGAGGAGTTAGAGGGGCAGAAATCAGAAGTGGCGTTGGCCAGAGGGGTTTTCTGACCAGGTTGTGGAGTGATTTTGCTATGACCGCAGACAGGACAGGTACTGCAGCATCAATTCAAAGTGACAGGAGATTTGTCCAGTATGGTTACAAACTATTTTTCATCCCTTATCGATGTTCTCCCTCAACCGTCATTCCCATTTGATTACTGGGCATCAAAATTAGACACCTGGCCAGAATTGGCAGAATATGCATTGCAGGAGCTTGCTTGCCCGGCAGCTAGTATCCTATCAGAAAGAGTATTCAGTGCTGCAGGTTCAATACTAACAGAAAAAAGGACTCGTCTGGTTACCCAAAATGTAGATGATCTAACCTTCATTAAAATGAACCACAACTGGATTTCGAAATCTTTTGCCCCACCTTGCCCGGCTGACACCTAGCTTTCCTATGAAAAGGTCTTGCCTGTGGACTATTCTGAATGCCTTTTCCAATCTCGTAATTTTCTGCACCGGATTGTCCAGCATACGACATGTTTACACCTCACTAAATGGCCAAACTCCCCACACGGGGCCATGGTATCGACACTTGGCGACAGCACCCGTGAGAGTGCAGTTTGTCTGAAGAGGTGGGTGAGCCCGCTTTTGGTCGACGGCACTGCCACTGGGTCCCTCCTAGTACAATAAAGTGTCTCTGGCGGTGGTGGTGCGCACCCAACGTCAGACACACCGTTGTAATATGAGGGGCCCTGGGCCTGTACCGCCGGCCACAAGACAGTTCCCCCCCCCCCAGCTCAAACAGTGCTCTACCACTTGCAAAATTATCTCACAGCTCCACCAATGTTTAGTCTATGCGCTGACATCCTTCAATGCCTGCCACTGACAATACCATTGTATTGACATTTTTGTTATGTTAGGCCTTCGATGCCTGTCTGCGGTCACTCCTTCCACTAGGCCTCCACTGACCACACCACTGCTGCCCGTGTACCCCTGGAACCAACATCAGAAAATATAAAAATAAGTATTTTGCTTATAAAAAAGAAAATACTTGAGAGATATCAAATGCAGACATTTTAACATTAAAAACAAACACATACAACAAAAATCTGGTACAGTACTAAAAATGACCACCAGCTACAATAACTTTCTCCTGCAAGTAGTTAACTGAAAGGTTTTTTCAATTTTAAACACAGATATGGCATCCACCGAGTGTTGTCCTGTCGCGTCTTCTTTATATTATTGCCAAGAAGATGCAAAACAATGAAAATAATAAAATCATTATTTACCAAAAAAATAGAGTAAGTCAAAACCACATTGCAAATAAACATTCATTACAAATAAAGAAGCAGGGCGCGTCCGAGGGTGAGTATATACCTAATAAGAATATAATCACCCTCGGACGCGCCCTGCTTCTTTCCGACAGCCTTCCTTCCTAAGAATCAGCCCTTCCGTGGTGTAGAGAGAGGGTTTGTTACACTCCAAGGTGTTCCCCAGGTTGCCTTTCCTGAGCTTCGATCTTCCGGCTCTCGTTTAGTAGTTGTTGGAAACTACGCTGCATTGGGCCTACAAATTGGGTATGGGGTGTAGAGAGATGGTGTGTTCCACTGTAGAGAGATGGTGTGTTCCACTCCAAGGTGTTCCCCAGGTTTCCTCGCCAATGCTTCGATCTTCCGGCTCTCGTTTAGTAGTTGTTGGAAACTACGCTGCATTAGGCCTACAAATTGGGTATGGGGTGTAGAGAGATGGTGTGTTCCACTCCAAGGTGTTCCCCAGGTTTCCTCTCCATTGCTTCGATCTTCATGCTCTCGTTTAGTAGTTGTTGGAAACTACGCTGCATTAGGCCTACAAATTGGGTATGGGGTGTAGAGAGATGGTGTGTTACACTCCAAGGTGTTCCCCAGGTTTCCTCTCCATTGCTTCGATCTTCCGGCTCTCGTTTAGTAGTTGTTGGAAACTACGCTGCATTAGGCCTACAAATTGGGTATGGGGTGTAGAGAGATGGTGTGTTCCACTCCAAGGTGTTCTCCAGGTTGCCTTTCCTGAACTTCTATCTTCAGGCTCTCATTAAATTGTGGTTAAACGGAACAACTGCATTTGGCGTACTAGTTGGTTTGGGGCCTACTATCGGTGTCTGCCGATCCTTGCTGTGCTCCTGGTTTCCTGTCCTGAAATTCCGTTTTCAGGCGCTCGTTAAGTAGTTGTTAATGTTAGACTGCATTTGGCCTACTAGTTGGGTTGGGGCCTACTATCGGTGTCTGCCACTCCTTGCTGTTCTCCTCCACTGAACAAAGCTGTGCCGCCTGTTTACTACTGTTGCCAATTTTGAACTGCATTTCGACTACTTACTGATTTGGGCCTACTCTCTGTGTCAGCCTCTCATTCCAGTTGTCCTCCACTGCAATGCCCCCAGATTAGTCCTGTGTTACCAATTTTGAACTGCATTTAGCCCACTTTATTCTTTGGGCCTATATCTGTGTTTCCTCCTCATCCTGCCCATTGCCCAGCCAGTGATAGATGAGTCTGCTGGTACATTGACCCATAACGCAACTTTTCCCGTGCACGCTACACTGCAAGATTGTGACCCTGCTGAAAGTCAGGTCCCCCTTCCCGCATACCATACCACCTTACACGGGGTCAAACAGGAAGGTGCAGATGAAAGTGCAGGTTCCTTCATCAGGTGGGGGGAGGAATACTAGTTGGCGACGTCACTGGCACAGGGCCTCTCATGGTACGCAAAAGTGTTGCTGCCGGTGGGAGGCGCCCCCGCCGTGCAAACACACCGCTGTACTTTGAGGGGCCCTGTGCCAGTGCCAATGCCAACGAGTGGGCCCCCCCTGCTTGCTCAGGTTCACAGCACTTGCAAAGTTGAAATACTTACCTCTCCCTGCTCCACTGCCGTGACGTGGTCCAGATTTCCTGGGCCCACTAATTACTTGAACCAGCCCTACCCACCACAACTTTAGCCAAATGACCCCCAATTTCAAATGCCTTCCAATTATTATAAGGTAAATTACGCTTGACAAGCTTCATTAAGAAGAATGGATGGTTTTGACATTAAAATGGGCACTCTAGGTGTTTTCCTGGCCCCCACTCACTGCCGACTATGCTGCCCCATTGACTTGCATTGGGTTTCGTGTTTCGGTCGATCCCGACTTTACGTCATAATCGGCCGATTTCACTCGACCCGACTTTTGAGATAGTCGGGTTTCGCGAAACCCGGCTCGACTCTAAAAAGGTCAAGGTCGCTCAACTCTAGCAGGGACAATTAAAAAAATTTTTTTTTTTTCCACTAAGGTTGGGGTAAGAACTAGGGGTAGGGTTAGGGTTCGGGATGTGCACACGTATTCTGGTCCTATGCGGATTTTTCAGTAGAGGATTTGATAAATCCGCAGTGCTAAACCGCTGCGGATTTATGGCGGATTTACCATGTTTTTTCTGTGCATTTCACTGCGGTTTTACAACTGCGATTTTCTATTGGAGCAGTTGTAAAACCGCTGCGGAATCCGCAGAAAGAAGTGACATGCTGCGGAATGTAAACCCCTGCGTTTCCGTGCAGTTTTTCCGCAGCATGTGTACAGCGATTTTTGTTTCCCATAGGTTTACATTGAACTGTAAACTCATGGGAAACTGCTGCGGATCCGCAGCGTTTTCCGCAGCGTGTGCACATACCTTTAGAATTAGGCTATGTGCACACGGTGCGGATTTGGCTGCGGATCCGCAGCGGATTGGCCGCTGCGGATTCGCAGCAGTGTTCCATCAGGTTTACAGTACCATGTAAACATATGGAAAGCCAAATCCGCTGTGCCCATGGTGCGGAAAATACCGCGCGGGAACGCTGCGTTGTATTTTCCGCAGCATGTCAATTCTTTGTGCGGATTCCGCAGCGTTTTACACCTGTTCCTCAATAGGAATCCGCAGGTGAAATCCGCACAAAAAACACTGGCAATCCGCGGTAAATCCGCAGGCAAAACGCAGTGCCTTTTACCCGCGGATTTTTCAAAAATGGTGCTGAAAAATCTCATACGAATCCGCAACGTTGGCACATAGCCTTAGGGTTGGGTTGGAATTGGGGTTACGGGTGTGTTGGGGTTAGGGTTGTGATTAGGGTTACGGCTACAGTTGGGAAAAGGTTTAGGGGTGTGTTGGAGTTAGAATTGAGGGGTTTCCATTGTTTAGGCACATCAGGGGGTCTCCAAACGCAACATGGCGCCACCATTGATTCCAGCCAATCTTGTATTCAAAAAGTCAAATGGTGCTCCCTCACTTCCGAGCCCCGACGTGTGCCCAAACAGTGGTTTACCCCCACATATGGGGTACCAGCATACTCAGGACAAACTGCGGGGTCCAATTTCTCCTGTTACCCTTGAGAAAATAAAAAATTGCTTGCTAAAACATCATTTTTGAGGAAAGAAAAATGATTTTTTATTTTCACGGCTCTGCGTTGTAAACGTCTGTGAAGCACTTGGGGGTTCAAAGTGCTCACCACATATCTAGATAAGTTCCTTGGGGGGTCTAGTTTCCAAAATGGGGTCACTTGTGGGGGGTTTCTACTGTTTGCAGAGCCCCTGGTGTGCCTAAACGCAACGTGACGCCCGCAGACCATTCCATCAAAGTCTGCATTTCAAAAGTCACTACTTCACTTCCGAGCCCCAGCATGTGCCTAAACAGTGGTTTACCCCCACACATGGGGTATCGGCTTACTCAGGAGAAACTGGACAACAACTTTTGTGGTCCAATTTCTCCTGTAACCCTTGGGAAAATAAAAAATTCTGGGCTAAAAAATTATTTTTGAGGAAAGAAAACGTATTTATTATTTTCACTGCTCTGTGTTATGAACTTCTGTGAAGCCCTTAGGGGTTCAAAGTGCTCACCTCACATCTAGATAAGTTCCTTTCGGGGTCTAGTTTCCAAAATGGGGTCACTTGTGGGGGGTTTCTACTGTTTAGCCACATCAGGGGCTCTGCAAACGCAACGTGACGCCCGCAGAGCATTCCATCAAAGTCTGCATTTCAAAACGTCACTACTTCACTTCCGAGCCCCAGCATGTGCCTAAACAGTGGTTTACCCCCACATATTGGGTATCAGCGTACTCAGGAGAAACTGGACAACAACTTTTGGGGTCAAATTTCTCCTGTTACCCTTGGGAAAATAAAAAATTGCGGGCGAAAAAATCATTTTTGAGAAAAGAATTTTTTTTTTTTATTTTCATGGCTCTGCGTTATAAACTTCTGTGAAGCACTTGAGGGTTCAAAGTGCTCACCACACATCTAGATTAGTTCCTTTGGGGATCTAGTTTCCAAAATGGGGTCATTTGTGGGGGATCTCCAATGTTTAGGCACACAGGGGCTCTCCAAACGCGACATGGTGTCCGCTAATGATTGGAGCTAGTTTTCCATTTAAAAAGCCAAATGGCGTGCCTTCCCTTCTGAGCCCTGCCGTGCGCCCAAACAGTGGTTTACCCCCACATATGGGGTATCTGCGTACTCAGGACAAACTGGACAACAACATTTGTGGTCCAATTTCTCCTATTACCATTGGCAATATAGGAAATTCCAGGCTAAAAAATCATTTTTGAGAAAAGAAAAATTATTTTTTATTTTCATGGCCCTGCATTTATAAACTTCTGTGAAGCACCTGGGGGTTTAAAGTGCTCAGTATGCATCTAGATAAGTTCCTTGGGGGGTCTAGTTTCCAAAATGGGGTCACTTGTGGGGGAGCTCCATTGCATAGGCACACAGGGGCTCTCCAAATGCGACATGGTGTCCGCTAACAATTGGAGCTAATTTTCCATTCAGAAAGTCAAAAGGCGCGCCTTCCCTTCCGAGCCCTTTTTCATTTCTACGGATCAATTTGTGAAGCACCTGGGGGTTTAAAGGGCTCACTATGCATCTGTATAAGTTCCTTGGGGGGTCCAGTTTCCAAAATGTGGTCACTTGTGGGGGAGCTCCAATGTTTAAGCACACAGGGTCTCTTCAAACGCGACATGGTGTCCGCTAACGATGGAGATAATTTTCCATTCAAAAAGTCAAATGGCGCTCCTTCCCTTCCGAGCCTTACCATGTGCCCAAACAGTGGTTTACCCCCACATGTGAGGTATCGGTGTACTCAGGAGAAATTGCCAAACAAATTTTTAGGATCCATTTTATCCTATTGCCCATGTGAAAATGAAAAAATTGAGGCTAAAAGAATTTTTTTTGTGAAAAAATAGTACTTTTTCATTTTTACGGATCAATTTGTGAAGCACCTGGGGGTTTAAAGGGCTCACTATGCATCTAGATAAGTTCCTTGGGGCGTCTAGTTTCCAAAATGGGGTCACTTGTGGGGGAGCTCCAATTTTTAGGCACACGGGGGCTCTCCAAACTTGACATGGTGTCCGCTAAAGAGTGCAGCCAATTTTTCATTCAAAAAGTCAAATGGCGCTCCTTCCCTTCCAAGCCCTGCCGTGCGCCCAAACAGTGGTTTACCCCCACATATGAGGTATCGGCGTACTAAGGACAAATTGGACAACAACTTTCGTTGTTCAGTTTCTCCTTTTACCATTGGGAAAATACAAAAATTGTTGCTGAAAAATCATTTTTGTGACTAAAAAGTTAAATGTTCATTTTTTCCTTCCATGTTGCTTCTGCTGCTGTGAAGCACCTGAAGGGTTAATAAACTTCTGGAATGTGGTTTTGTGCACCTTGAGGAGTGCAGTTTTTAGAATGGTGTCACTTTTGGGTATTTTCAGCCATATAGACCCCTCAAACTGACTTCAAATGTGAGGTGGTCCCTAAAAAAAAATGGTTTTGTAAATTTCGTTGTAAAAATGAGAAATCGCTGGTCAAATTTTAACCCTTATAACTTCCTAGCAAAAAAAAATTTTGTTTCCAAAATTGTGCTGATGTAAAGTAGACGTGTGGGAAATGTTATTTATTAACTATTTTGTGTCGCAATACCTCTCTGGTTTAGCAGAATAAAAATTTGAAATGTGAAAATTGCGAAATTTTCAAAATTTTCGCCAAATTTCCGTTTTTATCACAAATAAACACAGAATTTATTGACCTAAATTTACCACTAACATGAAGCCCAATATGTCACGAAAAAACA
The DNA here is from genome assembly GCF_032444005.1 of Ranitomeya imitator. Classification (NCBI taxonomy): domain Eukaryota; kingdom Metazoa; phylum Chordata; class Amphibia; order Anura; family Dendrobatidae; genus Ranitomeya; species Ranitomeya imitator. Next base: position 451,074,750 of record NC_091286.1, on the reverse strand, counting down.
ATCTCAGAACCGCTAGGATCCATTGAAGCGTTCCTGAGTTATTATCTCATAAAGGGACACTGGTCAGAATTGCAAAAAACGGCAAGGTCTTTAAGGTCAAAATAGGCTGTGTCATGAAGGGGTTAAAAAAAAAAAATCTTTTTTTTTTTTTTTTTTTTTTATACATTTTAATTTTACACTGACTGGTAAACTTTGGGCTATGCCTTTTTTTTATTTTGATAGATTCCCTAAATTGCCATGGCTGCTATTGACCACAGTATTTTAGGTGGTGGTTGACACACTGGCTCTGCGATATCATAGATGTACTGAGCAGTACATCCACTAGATCTAGAAATGGCTAAATCCACCCTTAAAGAGGATTAGGCACTTACCAGTGACGGATATCACTTGCTTGTTGTTTATGGGTTTCTCTGCTGATGGTTCATGGGAAAAATTGGAGCCTTTTCTTTTAATCTTTAGTTAGATTTCTTTATATTTTGTGACTCTACCATGCTTTGCACCCACTGTGAGGGAGGAGGATTAGGCTATGTGCACACATTCAGGTTTTTTTCGCGGTAACGCTATAAAAACTCATTAAAAAACGCATACATTATGCATCCTATCATTTAGAATGCATTCTGCATGTTTCTTTATCGCCTCTCATTGGGGGACACAGGAACCATGGGTGTATGCTGCTGCCACTAGGAGGCTGACACTATGCAAATAAAAAAGTTAGCTCCTCCTCTGCAGTGTACACCCCACCGACTGGCATTATACTCTTCAGTTTAGCTTAGTGTCAGTAGGAGGTGGACACGGGTCTTTCATTAGACCCTTATCTACCTCAATGTGCGTCGTTTTCTTTCAGGTTTTTCCGGAGGGATACAGGGTGAACAGTCACACCTGTACTCCCACAATGCGGACTATGAGTACGGCGTGTACTGCCACCCCGTATCCTCATAGATCCCTCACCAGGACCAAGAGCCTAGCACACAAGCGTGCTCAGAAGTCCGGTTCTGGCTCCGTCCCCCACCCACTCGCCCACCAGAGCCTGTCGGTTGGAGGAGACGAGGACGTCCATCGTAGCTCCCTGGACGTCTGATATCTTCACCGGTTTGAGGTTAGTAACAGACGGCGTGGGATGTTTAGGTGAGTATTCCTGCTCCCCTTCCTCTGGGTCCTTCTCGGGAGGCATGGTAGGAGTCGTGTCTCCTTCGCGCGGCGGCCCCTTTGGACAGCCACGCTGCTCCCCCGCACTGTCTGGGCGACCGCACTACCCTTTTTGCTGCGGCCACTCCTGTTCCCGAGTGGCGCGGCGGTCCTTCTGGCTGTCGCGCTGAATTTTACTGCGGCCGCTCCTTCCTCTCTGGCACAGCAGCGCGGACGTCTCCTCGCGCGGGGCCGCGCTGCTTCCCCCCACACTGTCTCGGCAGCCGCACAGTCCCTTTTTGCTGCGGCCGCTCCTTTACCCGAGTGGCGCGGCGACCCTTCTAGCCGTGCTTAATTTTACTATGGCCGCTTCTTCCTCTCTGGCGCGGCGGCCGCGCTGCCCCTCTTTGCTGTGGCCACGCTGCCCCTTTTTGCTGCGGCCGCTCCTTGCTCTGGGTGGCGCGGCAGCCCTATTGGCACCTACGCTGTTTTTTTGCAGCGGCCGCTCCTCTGGCGCGCACACAGCCGCGCCATTTTCCACCGGCGACCGCGCTCTTTCTGTGGGGCCGTTGCGGCGGGCCTGCGGGCAGCCGCGCTGCCTTTTTCTGTCCTGGCGCGGCCGTCTTGCGGGCGGCCGCGCCGCTTCCTGGCTGCACGTCCGCCGCTGCGGCCCTCTCCGGCGGCCGCCGGCTTCTAATTTAGGCCCCGGCTTCTCCTGGGGCCTACTTCCGGCCATGACTCCGCCCACTTCCTTCTCTCCATCGGGCGGGCTTTTCGCCCGCCCGACTGATTCTTTTCGGCGCATTGGGGGACACAGCAGGCGGTCCTGACATGGCGGTTAGCCCCGCCCACTTTCCCTGCGCCCCCAAGTTTTGTTTTTCGGCGCCAAGAACGCCTTGCTCCACTCTTTGTGGCTGCAGTTGGTCCTGGACTGAAGGTGCCAAACAGCAGTGTCCCAGAAGTCTGCTGTCTGTCTGCATTTCTACGTTAAGGATCATCGCTGAGGTGCATCTTCTATCAAGATCCTCCTCTTGGCAGCTATGCAGCTTTTCTGTCCGAAGATCGCTCCGCCTGTCGTGAGTAGCTCTGCTCTGCAGACGGACACTTTCCTCTACCCTTCTGTCCCATTTCTGCCTTAGGCAAACACTTTGCGTTGTCATCTCTCTGTCAGACCTGTAGCAACCCCCGCCCAGGACCCTCCCGCTGTTTTGCTACAGAGCGAAAACTCCGCTCCAGCCTGGGTTTCCTCTCTATCACAGTCCATAGCGGATCTAACACAGGTGTCTAAAACCCTTGTGTCTGTGGTTGATAGGTTGCCCCTGCAGACCCCCGCAGTAGCCAACGGGTCGCAGGAGGCTCCATCTGAGCCTTCCGTTATAGGCCGCAAAAGGTCCAGACAGGAACGCTGGTCTGAGTCCTCTTTCAGTTCCATCTCGCCCCACGGTCCTTCTCTGCGGTCGGCTTCCCCCCGGTCCTCCCTGAGTCAGGCGAGGCTTTCTCTGATGCGCCTTCATAGGTCGGCGCAGGAGTTGAACCAAATTTATAGCATGGGGGATATGGTTCAGAACCTCATTGGAGCGATAAATCAGACCTGTGGCATCAAAGCTTCCGCTACGGAACCCGCAGGCCAGGCGGTTTCGTTTAGACGGGCTAAACCACCTTCAAAGGCTTTTCGCTCCTCACCCTGATTTAGAGGAAATCATGATGAGAGGAGAGAATCCAGCTGGACGCTTTCAGAGAGGAAAGCGCCTTGTCGTTTTTATATCCCTTTTCTCCGGAGCTCACCGCTAATTGGATTTCTCCCTCGGTGGATCCTCGGGTTTCCAGGCTGTCGAAAGACCAATACTGTCCTTCCTCTATCTGGCGGAGCATCTCTGAAGGATTCTAATGATAATCATAGAATCCTTTGCGAAGTATCCAAGTGGGCCAAACTGCTCCGTCAGGGCATCCCGGATGGGGCTCCACTTGGACAGCTAGCTGAGCTTGCCAGACAGATTTCTCTTGCAGGTGAATACCTGGCCTCCGCTTCCCTGGATGCCGCGTCCTGTGCGACTCAAGCTTCCAGCAATGCTGTTCCCTTCCGTCGGACCGTTGGCTCAAGGCCTGGCAGGCGGATTTGTCTTCCAAAAAAAAAAAAAAAGTCCCTTACCAGCTGGTCTTTTTTTCTGGGTTCACGCAGCAGAGGCCACAGGCACGTCAAGAGAAGAAGAGGGTATTTTGTTTAGACCCACTCCTTCTTAGCGTTCTCGCTACTCCCAAGGTGGATCCTCCAGGTCTAGGACTGGAAGATCCACCTCGGCATGACTCTCTGCAAGACTCCAGCCCAACTGGCGGCCGTCTTCTCTTTTTCTGGGACGTCTGGTTTTCCGCAGTAGACGCATGGGTCAGGGAAGTTGTATCCTCTGGATACAAGATAGAGTTCGTTTCACGACCCCGGGATCGTTTCTTCAAATCCCGTCCTCTACGAGATCCCGCTCTAGTTCCGGGTTTCTTCGCAGCCATCGCTTCTCTTCTCAAAGCCGGGGTAATCGTTTCCGTCCCAGAAAAAGAACGGTTCACGGGTTTCTACTCGAACCTCTTTGTGTACCGAAAAAAGACGGCAAGGTTCGCCCCATTCTGGACCTCTTATTGCTGAACAGAAGAGTTCGTCTGAGACACTTCAGGATGGAATCCCTTCGTTCAGTAATTGCTTCCATGGAAGCTCAGGAATTTCTGTGCTCAATAGACATCCAGGACGCCTACCTCCATGTCCCGATATTTCCCGGATATCACCGTTTCCTGCACTTTGCAGTGCTCCGGGAACATTTTCAGTTCGTCGCCCTGCCATTTCGCCTCGCAACCGCTCCAAGGGGGTTCACGAAGATCATGGCGGCACTGATGGCCATCACGAGAGTCAGAGGCCTGGTCCTATAGCCATACCTCGACGACATCCTCATCAAGGCTCCGTCCTTTTCTCAGGCTCACGAAAGCCTGTCCATTGTTCTCGACACCTTAGCCCATTTCGGGTGGCTGGTCAACCGGAAGAAGTCCTGCCTTATTCCTTCTCAGCGCATCATCTTTCTGGGCATGCTCTTCGACACTCCTCAGACCAGAGTCTTCCTTCCCAAAGACAAGAGATCCACCTTTTGTCGGGACATACGCTTGCTCCAGGGTCCTCGGCCTCCCTCCCTCCGATCGGCCGTGAAGGTTCTGGGGAGGATGGTAGCTACATTGGAAGCGATTCCCTTCGCCCAATTTTATTCGCGACCCATTCAGCTAGCCATTCTGTCTCCATGGGACAGGTCTGCCTTCTCCCTGGATTGGCCGACCCGACTCTTCTCGGGTCAAACGGCCTCTCAACTGGTGGCTGACGTCACCTCTCTTCTCCCAGGGCAAGTACTTCCTTCCAGTTCACTGGCAGTTGGTGACGACGGGCGCCAGCCTGTTCGGCTGGGGTGCGGTTTTTCGCCACCTGACGGTCCAGGGCCGTTGGTCGTCGCAGGAGTCATCTCTGACAATCAATGTCTTCGAAATTCGGGCCATCTTTCTGTCCCTCCGCCCATGGGAAAGGATTCTCAAGGGCCTGCCAGTCCGGATCCAGTCGGACAACGCCACGGCTGTGGCATATGTCAACCATCAGGGGAGGACCCGGAGCTCCTTGGCCCTTGCTGAGGTATCAAAGATCCTCCTTTGGGCAGGGGTAACAGTTCCGGTGATATTCCCGGCGTGGACAACTGGGCCGCCGACTTCCTCAGCCGCGAGGGCCTCGTGGCAGGGGAATGGTCCTTGCATCCGGAGGTCTTCCATCAGATTTTTCTTCGATGGGGGACTCCGGACGTGGATCTCACGGCGTCTCGAATGAACAGGAAGGTTCCGCAGTTCGTCTCGAGGTCTCGCGATCCTCTCGCAGTGGGCGTCGACGCTCTGGCCATCCCTTGGTCACAGTTTGTGCTGCCCTACCTGTTCCCACCCCTTCCATTACTTCCCAAACTGTTGAAGATCAAAGCGGAAGGGGTGCCAGTCATCTTGATCGCCCCGGGTTGGCCCAGGAGAGCTTGGTTCGCGGAGCTCGTCAACCTTCTCGCGGACGCTCCCTGGCGCCTTCCAGACAGGCCCGATCTGCTGTCTCGGTGTCCGATCTGCCACCCGAATTCTCGGTCGCTCAGTTTAACGGCGTGGCTGTTGAGACCGCGGTTCTAAGAGCGTCCGGCCTTTCGGACCGGGTAATTCACACCATGATTCAGGCTTGGAAGCCTTCGTCTTCCAGGATCTACTACCGTACCTGGAAGGCTTACATCCGTTGGTGCGAGTCCAACCGCGTTCCATCCATGTCCTTTTCTCTGCCTTCTCTTTTGGCCTTCCTTCAGGCAGGACTGGATTCGGGCCTGGCTCTTGGCTCCCTGAAGAGCCAGGTTTTCTGCGCTTTCCATCCTTTTTCAGAAGACTTTAGCTTCTCGGCCACAGGTTAAGACCTTCCTTAAAGGAGTAGCCCACGCCGTACAGGGCCTCTGTGGATGCATGGGGTTTAAACCTGGTACTGGACGTTCTGAGGGTTTCTTCCTTTGAGCTCCTTAGGGAGATTTCTCTATCAGTTCTATCTTGGAAGGTGACTTTTCTTGTGGCCATCGCGTCTATTCGCCGCGTTTCCAAGATGGCGGCCCTGTCTTGCCGTCCTCCGTTTTTGGTCATTCACCAGGACAAGGTGGTCTTCCGGCTCCCACCTTCCTTTTTTCCTAAGGAGTTTTCCTCCTTCCGCCTCAACGAGGACATCGTTCTCCCTTCCTTTTGTCCAGCTCCGACTCATCCTCTGGAGCGATCGTTGAACAAGCTGGACCTCGTCAGGGCAGTGAGGATCTACCTGGATAGAACCTCCATTTTCCAGAAGACGGATTCCCTTTTCGTCATTCCTGATGGCATGCGCAGAGGCCAACCGGCTTCTGAGGCGACTATTGCTCGATGGATCAGAATGGCAATTTTGGAGGCTTACCGGGTCAAGAACAGAGTGCCCCCTACTGGGATTAAGGCTCACTCTACCCGGGCAGTCGGCGCCTCCTGGGCGGTGCGCCACAGGGCTTCCGCCCTACAGCTTTGCAAAGCGGCAACTTGGTCTTCCTTCCACATGTTCGCCAAATTGTACAAGGTCCATACCTACGCATCGGCGGACGCCAGCCTAGGCAGAAGGATCCTGCAGGCGGCAGTGGTGAGTCCTCTGACCTGATGGAAGTCTGTTTTCCCGCCCTAGGGACTGCTTTGGGACGTCCCATGGTTCCTGTGTCCCCCAATGAGAGGCGATAAAGAAAACAGGATTTTTGGTTGCTTACCGTAAAATCTGTTTCTTGAAGCCTCCATTGGGGGACACAGCTCCCTCCCAATGTTTCTGTTATATGTTATATGACTGTTCTCACGTTTACAGTTCTCATGTTTGTGGTTATGGTTTTTCAACCTTGTTCATTATCTCCTACTGCTTTCTCACTAACTGAAGAGTATAATGCCAGTCGGTGGGGTGTACACTGCAGAGGAGGAGCTAACTTTTTTATTTGCATAGTGTCAGCCTCCTAGTGGCAGCAGCATACACCCATGGTTCCTGTGTCCCCCAATGGAGGCTTCAAGAAACAGATTTTACGGTAAGCAACCAAAAATCCTGTTTTTGTGCACATGATGCGTTTTTTTCCTACGAAAAAAACGCATTGCGGTAAAAAAAAAAAAGCAGCATGTTCATTAATTTTGAGGATTTTCTGCGTTTTTCCCGCTATTCTATGCATTTGGGAATAAACGCGTGAAAAACGCTGTAAAATCGCGGTAAAAACACAGGCGGATTTCTGGCAGAAATGTCCGGTTTTTGTCAGGAAAATTTCATGTCAGAAATCCTGACGTGTGCACATACCCTTAAGGTACCTTCACACATAATGATTTCGTTGCAACGTCACGCTTTTTGTGATGTGGCAACGATCCCGCTAACTATCTCGTTATGTGTGACAGCGACCAACGATCAGGCCCTTGCTGGGAGATCGTTGGGGAATGATCAGGACCTTTTTTCGGTCGCTGATCACCCACTGTCATCGCTAGATCGGCGTGTGACATCGATCCAGCGATGTGTTCACTTGTAACCAGGATAAATATCGGGATACTAAGCGCAGGGCTGCGCTTAGTAACCCGATCTTTACCCTGGTTACCATTGTAAAAGTTATAAAAAAAAAAAAAAACAGTACATACTCACATTCCGATGTCTGTCACGTCCCCCGCCGTCCGCTTCCCTGCACTGACTGTCAGCGCCAGCCGTAAAGCGGAGGACAGCGGTGACGTCACCGCTGTGCTCTGCTTTACGGCCGGCTCTGACAGTCAGTGCGGGAAGCTGACGGTGGGGGACGTGACAGACATCGGAATGTGAGTATGTACTGTTTTTTTGTTACTTTTACAATGGTAACCAGGATAAATATCTGGTTACTAAGCGCGGCCCTGCACTTAGTAACCTGATGTTTACCCTGGTTACCCGGGGACTTCGGCATCGTTGAAGACAGTTTCAACGATGCCGAAGTCTTTCCCCTGATCGTTGGTCGCTGGAGAGAGTTGTCTGTGTGACAGCTCCCCAGCGACCACACAACGACTTACCAACGATCACGGCCAGGTCGTATCGCTGGTCGTGATCGTTTGTAAGTCGTTTAGTGTAACGGTACCTTTACTCCTGTACTGGATAGACTTGAGCCTGCTGTGATAACTGTCTCCAGCTGTGCTCAGATAACCATAGGCAAACACATGTTAAAAATGGACAGCACATCACATGGACCGTTGACGTGTGCTGTAGTTTTCAGGATCTGTAAGATTTGTATTGGTGATTTTTGAAGTTTAAGATTTTTTCCTTTTTTTCTTTAGATTTTTTTTTTTCTTGTTTGCAGACACTGTAAAGAAACAAAACACATGTAAACTGTAAACTTTGAAAACACATACAACATACTTGTTAAAAAAAACAAACAAAAAACTTGACTGTGAAAGTTACCTTGTAAATTTTAAATTAAGAGATTTTTTTGTTGGTTTTGTTTTACAGGAAGTGGACAAGTGTTTGGCCGATGGAGCTGATGAATACCTACAAATGCTCAGTCTTTTTGCAGTTGTAATGCAACAGATGACGCAGAACAACTAATGTAGTCTCTTGGATTTCATGGAGGAGTGACAATTGTTGGAATTTTTATAAAAGTGAACCTTTTGTTTAAAATATGCTTTTGAAGCTTCTATTCTTTTAGACAGTGTAAAAGTTTGTTCTTTAGAAGGTTTTTAACCCCTTTCTGCCATTGGACGTACTATTCCGTCCATGTGGGGTGGGCCTTAATTCCCATGGACGGAATAATACGTCCAGCGCGATCGGCCGCGCTCACGGGGGGAGCGCGGCCGGGTGTCAGCTGCCTATCGCAGCTGACATCCGGCGCTATGTGCCAGGAGCGGTCATGGACTGCCCCGGCACATTAACCCCCGGCACACCGCGATCAAACATGATCCTGAGACCCCCGCAGCAATGTGATCGCGTTGCTGCGAGGGTCTCTTACCTCTCCTTCCTCGCTGCAGGCCCGGATCCAAAATGGCCGTGGCATCCGGGTCCTGCAGGGAGGGAGGTGGCTTACCAAGTGCCTGCTCAGAGCAGGTAAGCCTGCAGCGCTGTAAGTCAGATCGCTGATCTGACAGTGCTATGCAAACTGTCAGATCAACGATCTGTGATGTCCCCTCCCCCCCCTCTGCTTCCATCGTACGCAACCATTCTGTCATATGCTGCTCCCATCCTGCCTCCATCCTGTCATGTGGTGCTCCCATCCTGTGCCCCCATTCTGTCATATGCTGTTTCCATCCTGCTCCCCCATTTTGTCATGTGGTGCGCCCATCCTGCACAACCATTCTGTCATGTGCTGCTCCCATCCTGTGCCCCCATTCTGTTGTAATGTGCTGCCCCCATTCTGTTGTAATGTGCTGCACCCATTCTGCCTGTTCCTGTTTCCAGGTGAAAGTGTTCAAAAATGGATTCCTTTATTTGCCAAAGTGCAACGTTTAAACCAACATGGGTCTTTGTCAAGCATAAAATACATTGGTAATGGTGGGTTTTTATAGGGAGTGGATTACCATCCACCAATCCCCACAAAGTAACCACCTACATAGTAAATATCTTTTAAAACAACACAACAATATATCTACATATAGTATATCTCATATACATAACAAATGTCAGGGCAGAATCAAAAAAATCATTTCACAAATGGCACTATATTGTATAGAATATCCCCAAACAGGTTATCTGCAAAACCGTATATATAACCATAGTAACCAGGCACCAATAGCTGGGTATGTTACATCCAGCACATTATCATTCTGCCTATCAGAGCTAATTTAGTAACCCCTTCGGTCACATGTCTATGATCCACCAATACACATCCTGCCTGTGTTGTACCAATCCCACACAGCACCCAGCATGCATCATGTCTTACAACCACCAATCACTTCACTTGTACCAGTAATGTTTACAAACATCTCCATACCAATAGATGAGCTGCACTAAAGCAGCACATGTCGGCCACAAGTGTGTCTCATCCAATCCACTCAATCGATACATACGCCTCCAGGTCTGATGGCCGGTGCTTCATGCCTGCGTGCCGGCCCACTAAGCTCCACCCACTGCAGCGCCATCGCCGATGACGCAACATAGTGAGGGAGACAGCATACACCCACCGCCGCACCACTGCGCATGCGCACCGGGTTCATACCGCGCTGTATACCCAATGATGTGTACAAAACAAACCCCCGCACCACTAGGAGAGCTGGGTTGCAAAGGCACTGCCGTGTGTGTGTTACCTTAAATAAACAACACCCATAAACTTGCTACTACGTCAGGGGGCCGGCGCTCCAAGTCAGTGTATCGGCGCGCAGGCACACACAACTCCACCCATCACATCGCCATCACCAGTGACGCAACACGGTGAGGGAGACAGTGCACGCCCACCGCCGCACCACCGTGCATGCGCCCCGGACTTGTATCAGACTACCCCAGATCATATACTCACTCTGTATTAAAACAGAGTATCCAGCGACTATTCACCCCACGTCATTGTACAGGTGTGCATGGCCCCACAACTTATATAGCGTAGGCGCACACATGGAAAAGGACACACAACAAATGCAATGCTATAAGGCGACGCCTCCTCACAGGGAGAGCGCCCCCGAGCCAACCTGGCAAAAAAGCTTAATAAAACATTCATATCCATGGATCATATGTCACACTGAGGCGGGTGGATTCATATAGGTGATCAATCACATGTTGAGTTCAGGGTTCTCTGGTAAGACCACATAGGGGAAAAAAAATAAATAAATAAATATCCATACTAAACAGTGCCCAAAGTCTAACATTCCACCCGTAAAGGCCATCAAACTTTAGATCTTCTTATAACATGACCGTATATGTATATAAACCTAAAAAACGAGAGAGAGAAAAGAAAGAAAAACAATATAAAACCAATTAAAAACATTCATATACCTAGATTAGGCCATGTAATAATCTCAAAGCTAATCACAATACACACATTTGGAGATTATATTCAATATTTAGACCCCCAGGTTGTAAAGAACCTAACCGGGAGGTCCATCTCAATTCCTTTTGCTTCAACAGCATAGTACGGTCTCCACCTCTTCTGGGTGGTGGCACCCCATCAATCACCCTAAATCTCAATTGACTCACGGTATGATTGTCACAGAAATATACATATATATATATATATATATATATATATATATATATATATATATATATATATATATATATATATATATATATATATATATATATATATATATATATATATATATATATATATATATACACTCGAGTATGAGCCGAGATTTTTGGCCTGAAAGTGCCCCTCTCGGCTTATACTCGAGTCACGGTAGCGGTGGGGTCGGCGGGTGAGGGCGCTGAGGTATACTTACCTAGTCCCAGCGATCCTCGCGCTGTCCCTGCCGTCCCACGGTCTTCTGTGCTGCAGCTTCTTCCCCTCTTCAGCGGTCACGTGGGACTGCTCATTAGAGAAATGAATAGGCGGCTCCACCTCCCATAGGGGTGGAGTCGCCTATTCATTTCTCTAATCAGCGGTGCCGGTGACCGCTGATAGAGAAAGAAGCTGCGGCACCGAAGACCGTGGGACGGGCAGGGAGCGCCAGGATCGCTGGGACTAGGTAAGTATGTCATATTCACTTGTCCGCGTTCCAGCCGCCGGGAAGATGGTCGCTCCATCTTCCCAGCGTCTCAGCTCTGACTGTTCAGGTCAGAGGGCGCGATGACGCATATAGTGTGCACGGCGCCCTCTGCCTGATCAGTCAGTGCAGAGACGCCGGGAAGATGGAGGCGCCGGGACCGGACGCTGGGAGCTGCAAGCAAGAGAGGTGAGTGTGGCTTTTTTTTTTTTTTTATTGCAGCAGCGGCCATGGCACAGATTTGTGGAGCATCTATGGGGATATATGAACGCTGCAGAGCACTATATGGCACAGCCAAGGGGGAATATGAACAGTGCAGAGCACTATATGGGGCACAGCTATTGGGAGATATGAACGGTGCAGAGCACTATATGGCACAGCTATAGGGAAATAATGATCTATTTTTATTTTTGAAATTCACCGGTAGCTGCTGCATTTCCACCCTAGGCTTATACTCGAGTCAATAGGTTTTCCCAGTTTTTTGTGGCAAAATTAGGGGGGTCGGCTTATACTCGAGTATATACGGTATATATATTACTGTTAAAGTCAGAAGGACGGTAAAACCTAGGATTGGTAAAAGTCAGATGTATTCCATATAAACTAACGAATTTGGACTTTTACCTGGGCGAATTGGTAAATCTTTACATTTACCAGCATGTGTTGGTAAAAGTAACTTTGAGTCACAGAATTCTGACTCTGACCAGCAGATGATGGTGGTAAAAGTTAACTAAACGCAATTTCCGACTCTGATGAAGGCCTTAATCGTTAGAAATATTTTTATTGTCCTCCATTTCCTTGCCCGCGGTGGCTTACACTTTTTATTACACCCTTCTCAGCTACATTTACCAAGAAGCTGTGGTAAATGTGCACATTTACCAACAGCGCTTGGTTAAAGTCAGATGTTCCATCTTCACACCAGATATTTCTGACTTTTACCAACGCTGTTGAGAAATGTTAACATTTACCAAGACTTCACCGGTAAAAGTCCAATTTTACTTTGAAAATTGAAATGAAGCATGGATGGTAATGTGATACTACGCATTCCTGTCTGTAAGGTGAATTGTAGATCTGATGGACTCCATCTTCAACTTTTTGTATTTTATCCAGTGGTTCAGGGGCTTTAAATGTATTGTTCTGGTCTCTCCTGAGGTTTTTTTTTTTTTACAGAGAAGAGACTGTTGTAATTGCCCTTGCACTTTTCTTGCTCAGGGATTGGGAATACAGCTCCGATCTTTAGGAGATCCTGGATATCTGCCCACATGGGGGAAACGGCTGATTGCAGGCGGGAGTTTGTTATGGACCACGTTGGGGGGGTTGGGTAAACTATCTTGTAAAGGTACCGTCACATTTAGCGACGCTGCAGCGATCTAGACAACGATGCCGATCGCTGCAGCGTCACTGTGTGGTCGCTGGAGAGCTGTCACACAGCTCTCCAGCGACCAACGATTCCAAAGTCCCCGGGTAACTAGGGTAAGCATCAACTTACTAAGCGCAGGGCCGCGCTTAGTAACCCGATGTTTACCCTGGTTACCAGTGTCCGGTGCCTGTCGCGTCCTCCGGCGTTCTGCTTCCCTGCACTGTAAGCGCTGGCCGTAAAGCAGAGTGGTGAAGTCACCGCTGTGTTCTGCTATACGGCCAGCCGACGCTGGCAGTGCAGGGAAGCAGAACGCCGGGGGACGCGACAGACACCGGAATGTAAGTATGCTGTTTTTTTTTTTTGTTTGTTTTTACATTTACACTGGTAACCAGGCCCTGTGCTTAGTAACCCGATGTTTACCCTGGTTACCAGTGAAGACATGGCTGAATCGGCGTCACACATGCCGATTCAGCGATGTCTGCGGGAAATCCAGCAACAAACTAAAGTTCTGGCCTTTCTGCTCCGACTAACGATGTCACAGCAAGATCCAGATCGCTGCTGCCTGTCAAACACAACGATATCGTTATTTAGGATGCTGCAACGTCACGGATCGCTAGCGATATCGTTGTTAAGTTGTTCAGTGTGAAGGTACCTTTAGGCTAGGTTCAGATTACGTTAGAGCAATCCGTTTAGCGCCATGTTTTTTAAGGGGTCGCATTAAATGTCCCCGCGAGCGCAGATCTCCGATCTGCGAGAGCGGGGACCGGACCTCGGGTGCGCCTCGGATGCTCTGCGGTGCGCCACAAAACACTGCGGTGCGCCAGAAAATGGCATGCGCTAGTGATACGCGTCCCCATTGTTGTTAATGGGCGCGCTAACGGACGAGTTGCACGTTGTTAATTTCGCCATGCAACGCTGTCTGTTAGCGCGGTCCCATTAACGCAATGGGAACCTAGCCTTAGAGATTATCCCCGACACCCACTGATTTCCTGAAATCTGCCATCCCCCCCCTCCCCACACACACAGTGTCACTTTCTACTTAAAGGGACACTGTCACCTGAATTTGGAGGGAACAATCTTCAGCCATGGAGGTGGGGTTTTTGATTCACCCTTTCCTTACCCGCTGGCTGCAATGGACTCCATAGTACACGCCTGCGCAAGGCAAGATTACCTTGTGCAGGCATGTACTACGGAGGACAGAGAATGAACTTCAATCCAATATTGCAGCCAGCGGGTAAGGAAAGGGTGAATCAAAAACCCCGCCTCCATGGCTGAAGATTGTTCCCTCCACATTCAGGTGATAGTGTCCCTTTAAGGCAGAGCTCGAACCAAAAAATGGAGTCCTTACCCATACCTTGCTTGGAGTAGCTCCATCTGCTCAATTTGCCCTTTCCCCTTATAACCTGACCCCTGGCTAGGTTGCGGCCTACGAAAGGGCTGATATTTCTATGGTTTCTCCTTAGGGAACCCTTTCTTTTTGTCCGATGCCTTTTCTAGGATATCATCTAGTACAGGCCCAAACACTTTATTGCCCGAGAAGGGAATGAAACAGTTTGATTTTTGGACTGTGTGTCCCCCCGACCATGCTTTTAGGCAGATAGCTCTCCGGGCATCATTGGATAAGGACACGTTCCTGGCTGCGAACCTAACAGATTCTGCCGATGCGTCATCCATGAATCTGGTCGCTAGCTTCAGGAGGGGGAAGGGATTTCAGGATGGCGTCCTGGGGGTTTTGGACCTCGTGTTCTTCCAAGTCGTCGACCCATAGGTGCAAAGATCGAGCCACCGAGTTTGAGATGCAGGGTTCACATAGGTGCTTATGACAGCTGTCTGGTAGTTTGGTGTTACAGATAACATGTCTTCTACCCTTCTCCAATTTCTTGCCATCCCTTTTAGGAGTTGCAGAGGGAAGTGTTCTTCCTCTAGAATGCACAGAGTAGATGCCATGTGTTTCTATGTGAGGTGTAAAGGTACCGTCACACTAGACGATATCGCTAGCGATCCGTGACGTTGCAGCGTCCTGGCTAGCGATATCGTCCAGTGTGACAGGCAGCAGCGATCAGAATCCTGCTGTGATATCGCTGGTTGGGGAAGAAAGTCCAGAACTTTGTTTCGTCGCTGGATCTCCCGCTGACATCGCTGAATCGGCGTGTATGATGCCGATTCAGCGGTCTTCGCTGGTAACCAGGGTAAACATCGGGTTACTAAGCGCAGGGCTGCGCTTAGTAACCCGATGTTTACCCTGGTTACCATCGTTAAAGTAAAAAAAACAACCACTACATACTTACCTACCTACCGCTGTCTGTCCCCGGCGCTGTGCTTCTCTGCTCTGGCTGTGAGCACAGCGGCCGGAAAGCAGAGCGGTGACGTCACCGCTCTGCTTTCCGGCTGCCCGGCGCTCACAGCCAGAGCAGAGAAGCAGGGCGCCGGGGACAGACAGCGGTAGGTAAGTATGTAGTGGTTGGTTTTTTTACTTTAACGATGGTAACCAGGGTAAACATCGGGTTACTAAGCGCGGCCCTGCGCTTAGTAACCCAATGTTTACCCTGGTTACCGGCATCGTTGGTCGCTGGAGAGCTGTCTGTGTGACAGCTCTCCAGCGATGCTGCAGCGATCCGGATCGTTGTCGGTATCGCTGCAGCGTCGCTTAGTGTGACGGTACCTTAAGGGTTTAGAGTGGGTGTCTTTACAAGCTTACTCACATGCCCCTGGCTCTGTTCCAACCCAGTCTCTGCTTTGGCAGGATCCTCCATGTCTAAGCATACAGTAGGGCAGCCTACATATGTTTTAGGATCCTATTTATAAGATACCATGCGGGGGATTCCGCCTTCCGCATGTCTTTGCCGGATCCTATTTCATGCGTTCCACTGTGGAATGCACGCTGGTCACGACCCAGAAGTGCTCTGGATGGCTTGCAGAGATTGTCGCCGGAAGTGTGCCAGCAGAAATTCAGCGCCCCACAAAGCAGATGCAAGAGTCGGGGGGGTATTGGCCGCAGACTATTTGATAGCAGGACGAGATAGGCTGGGTCTGCTCAGTACAGCCAGGGATAGGAGCCCTCTCTCTTGTCATTCCTATCCTCACTGGGACAGGAAAAACACTGAGGGGTGGAGATGGGAGGGTCCTTTTAACCTCTCATTTCCTGTCGCAATGAGAAGGATGGTGTTGTCAGGATTGAGGACCTAGAAATACACAATTCAGATGAATCCTGACAAATCCTTTCACTAATGAGGTAGATGCACAGACTCTGATGTCACTAAACAGTTCAGACTTTTCAAAATGCTCTAACCTGGTCAACCACCATTTTGTACATAACTAAAAACCAGACACTGCATGATCGTAGGCCAGACAAACCGTAGTACAAGTGAGAACATTTGGAACTAACTGGTACTGTTTGCTACCGTACAGGTCTTAAGAGTCTGGATCTTATTGGAGATATTGCGCCAAGAAAAATGTTTCATCTGTATATGGTAATATATAAAATAACACTGAAAGAAATGAAATGCAGTAAAAAAAAAAAAAGTTTTATAGCACATTAGTCATGGAAAGGCTTGTTTTTATCAGCAAAATTTTGTATAATACAGTATGTGAGGGTTTTTTTGAGCTACGGTACTCGCCATTCAGATTTGTTAGGGTATGTGTCCACGTGCAGGAAACGCTGCGTGTTTGACGCTGCATAGAGACGCAGCGTCAAACACGCAGCGTCCAGATGTTACAGCATAGTGGAGGGGATTGAATGAAATCCCGTCTCCACTATGCGTGGTAACACGCACGTGGCGGCCCTGCGACTCCGGACATGCTGCGCGTCTTTTCAGATCGCAGCATGTCTGTATATCTTGCGGCGACACTGCGTCGCCGCAAGATATAGCACAGGGCCCTATGCGATGGGAGCGATGATGCCAGATGTGTGCTATGAACACATCTGGCATCATCGCGTCCCAGAAGGGGGCAGGGCTTACCGCAGAGCGGGTTTGCCGCTCCGACGATACCGCCGGCCATCCTGATCGTGGACACGCAGCCTTAGTGGAGACAGCTTTACTCATTACAATCACAGAAATATCACATTTTGCTACAAAGTTTTTAAAGGGAACCTGTCACCCCGTTTTTTCAGATTGAGATAAAAAATACTGTTAAATAGGGCCTGCGCACGCACGGCTCCAGGAAGATGTCCGCTCCCACCGATGACCGGGGTAATAGCGCAGATCGCGTGCTGTTTCTTCACGTGCGCGCAGTGGATTCGGAACTTGGACATGCGCACACCACTACGCCACCAACGGAAAGCTGGGGAAGAAAAGAGCGATGTCACCACGCCCACCTGACCTGACCAGCCTGATTGACAGGCGAAAACGGCGACTTTGGTAATGTATTTCGCAGCATAGGTGGGAAATCAGGGTACACTACATACACTATTGTAACGCACAGCGCAGGCCCTATTTAACAGTATTTTTATCTCAATCTGAAAAAACGGGGTGACAGGTTCCCTTTAATGCTCTTATTCTGGTGGTTTTAACTTTCTGCTTGAGCTGTATGGAGGGGTTTTTTTCCCCCAAAGATGACATTTTCTGGGATACCTTATTTACATATGATTTAATTGTCCTTAATTCACTTTGACAAAAGTTATGTCGGTGTGTTTACTGCAAAAGTTTTAAATTGTGGGATTTCCTGATGAATGCAGTTCAACACTACTCTACCTAATGTGTACTTTTGTTTATGCACATTTATGTTGTTGCCCCGATTTCAGTTGGTAGGAAGTATCAGGAAAGACGAGACATACTGGAATGCTAGCAAGATAAGTCCCTAAACAAAACCAAATCCTTTTAGGGTGGCCTATCATAGTCCCTAATCAAAGTGTGTGTGTGTGCCCATTCTCTACCTCTGAGCATAGCCCTCCATTGCTCCCAAAAGCATTACAAAGATTGGCAGACCAGCTCTTCATCTAAGAGACACGCCCCCCACCCCCAAAAAATAACTTTAAACCTTTATAGGTCCATAAAATATTTTTGTAGATTGCCTTGGAAAAGTTGCGGCTACATTTTTTAAACCTCCTAAAATGCTAACAATAAAACATGTTTACAATTGGTGCTGATGCATAAGATATGATGATGGAAGTTATTTTATTATTGTTCTGCTATGGTACAACAATCTGCATTAAAGTGATAATCATTAGTGATGAGCGAATATACTCGTTACTTGACATTTTCCGATCACGCTTGGGGGTCCTCCAAGTATTTTAGTGCTCGGAGATTTAATCTTTATTTTTTATATAGCGCTAACATTCTGCAGCGCTTTACAGTTTTGCACACATTATCATCACTGTCCCTGATGCCCCATCACAATATAGGATCCCTATCAGTATGTCTTTGGAATGTGGGAGGAAACCCATGCAAACACGGAGAGAACATACAAACTCTTTGCAGACATTGTCCTGGGTGGGATTAGAACCCAGGACCCCAGCGCTGCAAGGCTGCAGTGCTAACCACTGCGCCACAGTGCTGCCCACATTTAGGGTATGTGCACGTTACAGATTCTCTGCGGATCCGCAGCGTTTTGAGGTGCAGAAACGCTGCAGATCCCCAATTGATTTACAGTACAATGTAAATCAATGAGAAAAAAAAAATGCTGTGCACACTTTGCGGAAAATCTACTGCGGTTTAAAAGAAGTAGCATGTCACTTTTGTGAATCCGCAGCGTTTTTGTACCCATTCCATTATAGAAAACCGCAGGGGTAAAAAAAAAAAAAAAATAAAATGGCAAAACTGCAGTAAAAATGCAGCAAAAACACGACAAATCTGCAGGTGTGCCAGGAGAGGCAGAATTTGCACCAGAAATTCCTAAGCCTAATCCGCAAAGTGTGCACATAGCCTTAGTTTTCTTTGCTGCAGCTGAATGATTTACAGCTACTAGCCTGCTTGATTACATGTGGGGATTCCCCAGCACCCAGGCAACCCCCACATGTACTTATGCTGGCTAATAGCTGTAAATCATTTAGCAGAGGCGATGAAAACTAAATCTTTTTTTTTGTGCTCGGAGATTTAGTTTATCGCCTCAGCTGAATGATTTACAGCTATTAGCCAGCATAAGTACATGTGGGGGTTGACTGGGTGCTGGGGAATCCCCACATGTAATCAAGCAGGCTAGTAGCTGTAAATCATTCAGCTGAGGCGATGAAAACTAAATCTCCGAGTACAAAAAAAAAAATACTCGGACACCAGGGCGTGCTCAGGAAATCTCAAGTAACAAGAATATTCGCTCATCACTAATTATCATTCAACTTTACCATTATCAAATTCTACTGGGTCATGGAAAAATTTCAAAATCACTGGGATATGTTGAAGTATTTTAGAGTTATTACCACAAGATGCGACGCTGGTGAGATTCCAAATTTGTTCTGGCCACTAAGATAAATTAGATATTTCTCCTCCGAGTCAGGATAAGTTTTACCTTGCATTATAGTCCTTATCCACGTTATCTAGAACAGGTTTGTAAGGGTATGTTTCCAGTCTGTAAACGCTGCCGATTAACATCTGGATGCTGCAGCTGTCACAGCATAGTGGATGAGCTTTCCTGCACACATGTGGTGCGTCTTTCTAGACCGCAGCATGTCAATTTATCTTGCGGAGATTTATCTCCACAAGATAAATATCAGCCCAATGTATAGGAACTGGTGAATCCACATGATTCAATGAACACATGTGGATCACCGTGTGTACAAAAGCCAGCAGCGCAGACATGTGCTGCTGTATCCCGAGTATGGAAACATACCCCAACAATTAAGTAGTCTACAGACCCAGTTTATCAATACTTGGTTTGTATCCAATGTGGCTTTTAAGTCTGTATTTTACTTTTATTACATTCCCTTATGTAGCGCCACCAATTCCACAGCACTTTACAGGCATATGCGCTTGTCAGTTTCATTTATATCCCTACTTTGTGGGCAGAATCCAACAACTGCAGATGTTAGTTTGATTCATAAATTGTGACTAACCCCTTTCTGCCATCTGACATTCTATCCCATCAAGGTGACCTGGGACTTAATTCCCAGGGACGGGATAGTAGGTCATGTGCTCACAGCCAGGGTCAGCTGATAATTACAGCTCCCGACACATTAACCCCCAGAACACTGCAATCAAACATGATCGTAGTGTTTTGGCGGCATAGGGAAGCATCGCGCAGGGTGGGGGCTCCCTGCATGCTTCCCCGAGACCCTCAGAACATGCTGTGATCACGTTGTTCTGAGCGTCTCCTCCCTACAGGCCACAGATCCAAGATGGCCACAGGGGCCTTCCGGGTCCTGCAGGGAGGTGGCTTGCAAGGGCCTGCTGAGAACAGGTGCCGGGCAAGCCTCCTGCATTGCATGTCAGATCAGCGATCGGACAATATGCAATGATGTCCCAACCCTTGGACAAAGTAAAAAAAAAAAAAAAATTTTTTTAAACCTAAATAAAAAAGGTAAAAAAAAAAAAATATTGTTCCAATAAGTATATTTCTCTGTAAATTAAAAAAAAGTACACATTTAGTATCGCCGTGTCCGTAACAACCTTTATTAAAAAAAAAAAAAAACTGTCCCACTAGTTAACCTTTTCAGTGAACACCGTAAAAAGGCAAAAAAAAAACCAAACAGCTTTATCATACCGCCAAACAAAAAGTGCAATAACACGCGATCAAAAAGACAGATACAAGTAGACATGGTACTGTTGAAAACAGTCCTGCAAAAAACGAGCCGCCATACAGTGTGAGCAGCAGAAAAAAAAAATAAAGTTATAGCCCTCAGAATAAAGTGATGCAAAAATATTTGTTTATGAAAGTTTATTGTATAAGACACCCTCCCCCTCCCAAAAAAAGGGTAAATAAAAACCAACTCGTCCTGCAAAAAACAAGACCTCACATGACGACCAGAATATGGAAAATTATAGCTCATGTGGTAAACTATTTTTTGCAATAAAAAGCGTCTTTTAGTGTGTGACAGCTGCCAAACAAAAACCCACTATCAATAGTTGGGGGGTTTCCACTGTTTAGGCACATCAGGGGCTCTCCACATGCGACATGGCGTCCGATCTCAGTTCCAGCCAATTCTGCATTAAATTAGAACAGTGCTCCTTCCCTTCTGAGCTCTCCCGTGTGCCCAAACAGGTGTTTACCCCCCCACATATGGGGTATCAGCGTACTCAGGACAAAGTGGACAACTTTTGGGGTCCAATTTCTCCCGTTACCCTTGGAAAACTACAAAACTGGGGCTAAAAATCATTTGTGGAAGAGTTTTATTTTCATGGCTCTGCATTATAAACTGTAGTGAAACACTTGGGGGTTCAAAGTTCTCAACACATCTATACAGTTCCTTGGGGCATCTAGTTTCCAATATGGGGTCACTGGTGTGTGTGGGGGGGGGGTTTACCATTTAGGTACATCAGAGGCTCTGCAATCAACGTGGCTCTGCAATCAACGTGGCTCTGCAATCAACGTGGCTCTGCAATCAACGTGGCTCTGCAATCAACGTGGCTCTGCAATCAACGTGGCTCTGCAATCAACGTGGCTCTGCAATCAACGTGGCTCTGCAATCAACGTGGCTCTGCAATCAACGTGGCTCTGCAATCAACGTGGCTCTGCAATCAACGTGGCTCTGCAATCAACGTGGCTCTGCAATCAACGTGGCTCTGCAATCAACGTGGCTCTGCAATCAACGTGGCTCTGCAATCAACGTGGCTCTGCAATCAACGTGGCTCTGCAATCAACGTGGCTCTGCAATCAACGTGGCTCTGCAATCAACGTGGCTCTGCAATCAACGTGGCTCTGCAATCAACGTGGCTCTGCAATCAACGTGGCTCTGCAATCAACGTGGCTCTGCAATCAACGTGGCTCTGCAAACAACGTGGCTCTGCAAACAACGTGGCTCTGCAAACAACGTGACGCCTGCAGACCATTCCATCAAAGTCTGCATTCCAAACAGCACCCCTTCCATTCCGAGCTCTGCCATGCACCCAAACGGTGGTCCCCCCACATATGGGGTATCAGCGTACTCAGGACAAGTTGGACAACTTTTGGGGTCCAATTTCTCCTGTTACCCTTGGGTAAAAAAAAATTAAATTGGATCTGAAGTAAAAATTTTGTGAAAGTTAAATGTTCATTTGTTTAAAACATTCTAAATTCCTGTGAAACACCTGAATGGTTAATAAACTTCTTGAATGTGATATTGAGCGCCTTGAGGGGGGCAGTTTAGAATGGTGTCACACTTGGGTATTTTCTATCATACAGACCCCTCAAGAGGACTTCAAATGTGATCCCCAAAAAGTGTAGTAAAAATGAGTAATTGCTGGTCAGCTTTTAGCCTTTTTAACTTAATCTTTGAACCAAATTTTTTTTTTTTTGTTGCCATGAGAACAGAACAGTTGGTGTACTAGGGTCGGTTAGCTATTACAAACTGGTCACTTTGCAAGTGCCCCAGCTTAGCCAAGATTTAAGCTTAATATTCTAGATGCAAGCATCGCTGCAACTTGGCCCAATCACAGAATGCAATGCATGGACAGCTTTTACCTTCTTGCAGAGGAGTGCAGCATTTCACCACTTACACACTGCATCATCATTAGATCCAAGTAAGTGAACACAAGGCTAGAGAATAGAATATACACTTCATTTTCTATTTTGCCTCCCACAAATGGTCATTTAATTTGCACAATCACACCTGAAAAACTTAAGCCAAAAATACAGTGCAAATAAACTATTTAACATACAATTTTATGTGCAGTGTGGCAACTTTGCAGTTAAGCTAAATATAGATAGTTGGGTCAGGGTCTAGCACAAATGCATTTTATTGAATAAATACACATTTAACAATTATAGGCATTTTAATTTAGTAAACTCTACATCTGTAATGTACATTAAAGGCGTATATGCTAATTTAACATAATTGGCTGATTTGATACAGCACTTATATTTTTTAGTCCGCAAGTAATTTATTAAATGATGAAGAACATCAAATACAACCACCTCTCTAACACAACTAAATAAATGTTGAACACAGAAATGTAAAGACCCCATTGCTTTAGAGTCCGCCCCAACAGTCTAAACTCTGGAAGTAGAATAAAGCCCACAGCTTTCTTTCCACAGAAGGCGTTCTCAAAAAAAATCTGTATTTCTGATCTGTCATAAGCACCGAGACAAGATTCAATATAATTTTCCAAAGAAAAGCACAATGCGCGTCGTGATTCGCCAATTCAGCAACAGCGAGTACGGCATTCAAAATAAATCTCATCCCAGGGATCAAATAAGGTCAGCCACATTCATCGGCATCTCCTCCACTGTAGTATTGTAGAAAGTCTCAATATCACGAAGAATTCTCTTATCCTCCTCTGTAACAAAGTTTATAGCCACACCTTTTCTACCAAAACGCCCTCCACGGCCAATCCTGGAAAGCAAAGACAGGGTTAAAAAAATGGACAAAAACATTGTCAATTAAAGGGGAACCTATTCACATTAATACAATACAGAATACTAGTTATAATAATCTTTATTTTTTATATAGCGCTAACATTCTGCAGCCCGTTGGGGTTCACAATCTAAATTCCCTATCAGTATGACTTTGGAATGTGGGAGGAAACCGGAGAAAATATACGAACTCCTTGCAGATGTTGTCCTTAGTGGGGTTTGAACCCAGGACTCCAGCGCTGCAAGGCTGCTGTGCTATCCACTGTGCTGCCTCTAGTTTCATGAGGCTCCATTCCTGGGAAGGTGAATAGGTTACAACCACTGTAAAACCCAACCAATGGCATCAGTAGGGTGGGCTCAGTGACCAAGGTTGATGGCAATGTGCACATTCTAATTTCTTGTTAAAGCCATTTTGTACCACTGACAAGTGACAGCCCTGAATTCTGTGTTCCAGCCTCCATCTCTTGCAGTCTTTAGATTACACAACAAACTTGATGACAGATTCCCTTTAAACTAAAAGACCTGCTGGACATTGAAAAGGTGATCACTATTGCAGAACATTACTTTGCAAACTGGCAATCTATTTAGTCACCAATATGCCAGCGTAGCTAGGTTGCTCACATATGCCAAGTTGGAGAGCAAAGACAGGCATTGAGTTTACAGGCACTGCAGTGAAATTAAATATGCCCCAACTGAAAGCCTCTCCAAGAAAAAAAAGCCCCAAAAATGGACTGTAGTGGCTATAAACCTGACCAGAAGTGTATTAAGGGGCTGTCCACTGCTTCACAAGAGCCATGTAAAAGCGCACCAACACCGCTGGAATGGTGCTGGCACGAGGCAAACGTGGAGAACAAGACTGCTGAGCATAATGTAATCAGTCCTGCACCTTTAGAGCCATCTCACTTATTGGAAGCCTATCGCATTCACTGCCAGGAGTATGTGTGCTGTACTGACTGCAAACCAGAATCTTGAAGACCAGATCCAATACAGAAACTATCATACAAAAGAATCTGCAGAAACCAAAATACCACATTAGGCCTTGTTCACACAGCTTTGCAGCATTTTCTTCTGCAGCCCAAGCCTGCTTACTGCAAGGACAATGCATTCAAAATGCAGGGTGTTTTGGAGTGTATTAAATATGCAATTCATCTACAGTACATACTAAAATGCCATTTATTCAGCTTAACCGATTTACTGCATCTTTGCAGTCATTGCTTGCTTTGGATGAAAGCTACTGAAAATAATGAAATGCTATTGTGCTCAAATTCAGTTGTGAGGGGTGGGGGGGGGGGAGGAATAAATTGAGTACAAGATTTCTGAACCCTTGTAAGCACTGTAAAATCTAGCTTTACTGCATAAAAAAAGCTGCAAAAACACTGTTAACATCAACTTAGACATGCATAGCAAGAACTGGCAGACTTGGGTCTAAGGCTGGGATTCCATTTATCAGTTGTGCAATGACAGAGCCTGGAGTAGACCGATACAATGTTCATAAATGGATTGGAAACTGCTTCCTGATCTGGCTCTAAAGCAATATAGTGCAACACTTCATGTGCCAGACAAGTAGGAACGATTCTATAGCATCTATCATTTTCTTGCTGGCATTCTATTCATACCATGCAGGATGAGACTTTTACAAACATTTGGAAAAAGAGTGCCCTATTATATGGTGGTGACAAAAGAGGGTTAATACCTACTGAGATAAGTTAATGTTGAAGCTACACCCAGTAGGACTTAAAGTGGATTCACAGCTTAGACCATCTTCAGCGTTTGATATTTTCTTAGTGCTCGAGAGTTTTCGGCCTTATATGACCTCAGCATGGCAGTATTTTAGAATCCAAATTATGTTTGAAGTTCTGCAAGTTTGGTCATTAGACCTGCAGCCAGACCAGGAAGTAGGCCTGTAATATGGAAATGAAAATATGGCCATGTTATGGTTGTCTGAGGCCTTGTACTGTGCTGGAAATTCTAGGTTTTGCATTATGAACAAACTAGCAATTTACTCTAGTGGCAGCTGTAAGCAGGTAAAAGCTGTAAGCAGCCAGGACACCCTCCATGCATTACATGGATGCCCATCATTTGTATAATAGATTTCCACTACAGCAGCAGGGAATGTGAGCACCAAGAAGCAGTGCTTTATAAGCCAATTGCTTTACTGTGTACAGTGCTGTGGAGTCAGTAAGGCAACCCTTAAGGTACCTTCACACATAACGATATTGTTAACGATATCGTTGCTATTTGTGACGTAGCAACGATATCGTTAATGAAATCGTTCTGTGTGACAGCGACCAACGATCAGGCCCCTGCTGGGAGATCGTTGGTCGCTGAATAAAGTCCAGAACTTTATTTCGTCGCTGGACTCCTGCTGACATCGCTGGATCGGCGTGTGTGACACCGATCCAGCGAAGTCTTCACTGGTAACCAGGGTAAACATCGGGTAACTAAGCGCAGGGCCGCGCTTCGTAACCCGATGTTTACCCTGGTTACCATGCTAAAAGTAAAAAAAAACAAACACTACATACTTACCTAACGCTGTCTGTCCTCCAGCGCTGTGCTCTGCACTCCTCCTGTACTGGCTGTGAGCCGGAAAGCAGAGCGGTGACGTCACCGCTCTGCTTTCCGGCTCCCAGACAGTGCAGGAGGAGTGCAGAGAAGCAGAGCGCAGCGCTGGAGGACAGACGGCTGTAGGCAAGTATGTAGTGTTTGTTTTTTTTTTTACTTTTAAGCATGGTAACCAGGGTAAACATCGGGTTACTAAGCGCGGCCCTGCGCTTAGTTACCCGATGTTTACCCTGGTTACCGGCATCGTTGGTCGCTGGAGAGCGGTCTGTGTGACAGCTCTCCAGCGACCAAACAGCGACGCTGCAGCGATCCGGATCGTTGTCGGTATCGCTGCAGCGTCGCTAAATGTGAAGGGGCCTTTAGACTCAATTTCCCAACTCCACAGCACTGTCACTACTGAGCATGTACATAAAGTGCAGCACAGATTTATCTCCACTAAAAGCAGAGATTACATCAGGGATAGAATATTTTATACCTTTCCCAAATTCTTCAGCATACAAGTCTTCGAGTACACATTTTAACAGCAAAGGCCAAGGCATTAATACCAAGAATAATTAAGTTGATTCTGTTGTAGAATAGCAACAGTTGGAAAGGATGAAGTGCATTACCTTTACAAGCATTAGTCCATGCTTCACTGGCCGCCCTCAGCTCACAGCTAGATGTGCAAATTCTCTGTTTGAGAAAACACACCTCTTCCACAGGCCATTCTCAGCAGTGTCCTGGAGCAACTGTAGTCTGCTCCTCAACTATTTAAACATAAAAGTTTCATAAAAATTTTGCCTGGGTATTTAGGAAAATCATTAAAAAAAAAGAAAAAAAAAAGATTAAAGATTGTTTGAGACCAAGCGTCCCCATCTGCCGAGAGAGTCAGAACAAATAGGGATAGTAGGAAACAATTTATTATTTGCAGGGGGAACGACAGAACAGCACTTAACAGCTATACTGTAACTTATCCTGCATAATTAATGCTTCCATCAGGGATATACCATCAGAAAGTAGTTAATGCTTTGGCACAGACCTTGCTGTATTTGACAGCTTGGAGAACTGCCTTAACGCAATACACAATCAGGCATGGCTAGCATATTTAGTGCAGACAAGACTGATACAAACCTGTGAATGTAGTTTTCACGGTTGGTAGGAAGGTCGTAGTTGATAACTAGGGAAACTTGCTGCACATCTATACCACGTGCCTAAAACAAAGAACATTAGAGGATTTGATTACAGCAGTTTGTATTTTTAGGTTACATAAAAACCTTAAATCCAATGTTGCAAAAGCAGTGTCAGCTCCAGCTAAATGGTAAACTAAAGATTACAGTGAATTACAGTTTACACTGTGTACATGTCACCAACTTACCAGCAAATCAGTAGTTATTAACACCCGACTAGATCCAGATCTAAACTCCCTCATAATGACATCTCGCTCCTTCTGGTCCATGTCACCATGCTGTCAAGGAGATAAGGAGTTAGTTTACAATAACCCCACAATGACAGCTGTATGAGACCAAGCGTCCCTGCCTGCCACAATGATCAGTCAGGGATAGTAGGAAACATGTTCATGTCAGCAGGGGGAACGACAACAGAGCACCACACTGCCATGTTGTAACTTAACCTGCTAGTGTGTTTTTTACTGCTTACCAACGCAGATACTGTAAAGTCCCTGGCATGCATTTTTTCAGTAAGCCAATCAACCTTTCTCCGGGTATTCAAAAATATAACAGCTTGTGTGATAGTCAAAGTCTCATATAGGTCACACAGGGTATCCAACTTCCATTCCTTAGAAAAAAAAAAATTAAAATTAAGACCCAGTTTAGGATTCTAAACCGTAAAGCAATAAAGTTTAAAGATCTTACCTCTCGTTCAACATTAATGTAAAATTGCTTAATACCCTCTAAGGTTAATTCCTCCTTTTTAACAAGGATGCGAATTGGATCCCTCATGAACTTTTTGGTCACTTCCAACACATCGGTTGGCATGGTGGCAGAAAGAAGGACAACCTAGAGGACATAAAATATTTTACCACAAGACCAGAGTTGTATATTGTAGGCCCTGAAAGGAGTTGTGTCATTCTTGGATTATACCAGACAATATAGCAATTGATGTACTAACCTGAATATTTGTGCTCAATTTTTGAAAGATCTCATATATTTGATCCTTAAAACCACGGCTCAACATTTCATCAGCTTCATCCAAAACAAACATTTTTATCCATTTTGGGGCTGAAAGTAAAATGGTCTCTTGTTACTTGAAGTTAGAAAGCACTCATTGGCATTAATAAATAATGTTAAGTATTACTTACATAAATAACGTCTATTCAACATGTCAAACACACGGCCAGGAGTGCCAACCACAATATGAGGCGCTTCTGCCTGCAGTTTCTGCATTTCATTGCGAACATTTGTGCCTCCAATGCAAGCATGGCATGTTGCACCCATGTAGTCACCCAGGGCAAGAATGACCTTTTGAATCTATGAAATAAATGAATAACCTTATGAGAAGGTAGTCAGAAGTTACTAATTTGTCTCTTTACCAATGTATATCTCCATATAAAAAAAAAAAAAGAAACCATTGCAGTGTTAACACGGAACAGCAACATTGAGTAGCCAAGACTTCAGTCATTACCCATGGTGCCCAGACCTACATCTACAACAGACCTTTAAGGCTAGCCCACTGCCTAAAACCATCAGTTTACCCCCCTGCAGATCTTTAGACACATTTCCTCAGTATAGAGAGATTGAATCATAATTAAAAGCAGCCTTCAAACTAATGTATGGCTGCAGCCAATGTACCAGTCTAGCAAGTTCATGTGCAGATAACTGGTCCCAGTGATCACACCCTGGTCACAGCAGGAAGGATTTGAAGCACACTAGAGCATGTGTGAACATGCAAGACACAAGACATGCAAGTGTAGGATCCGTTATAGAAATGATCAAGTGCGTCATGAAAAGTGTCCTGCCCACCCATCTCTATAAAAATCTATTCTGTATCAATATAAAGCATGCCCTATACCAAGAACAGATCACAAACCACTGCTGCCTGAATGCAGGTTGCGATATAACAAAAGATGTACCACTACTGCATCTAAAATATGCTGTGCAAGACCAATTACAGCTCAATAGAAGATGGTCAGTCATCAGATCTGTTTCCACTTGGCAAAGTGCTTGTAAGAACTAAAGTACCCAACATCAGCGACATATGGAGTGCAGTCAATATACCGATGTGGGACAGCTTAGCCAAAACACTTCCAGTCTTTGGAAATATGTGGCTACCTCTAGGATATGGGGCTACATATATATGGCCATTTTTACACTGCATAGACATTATGGGAGGATATGCGCTAGCCTGCACAGCTAGGAATATGCTGCATACTACTGGAACTCCTATGCATATAAGGCCCTTGAACACGAGTCAGGAGATTCATCAATCCAGATCCCAGTCACACAGACCAAGGGAACACATGAAGCCAGCTTTTGGTGGGCAGACATGGCACCTTCAGTGGTACTGGCTAAACACAATGCTGATCCTTGATCATTAATCATCCAATTCTTTATTCTCCAAAGAGATAAGCTGCTGTCCATAGTGTGCCAGTAGCATTATCCATTGTCCCCATAACAAACATGAAAGTGTAAAATCATAGTAACAGGGTTGTTCTGAAATGCATTGGCTAAACAAGTATTTGACCAATAGTCATCTACCGTGTACATCCACCTTAAACCACTGAATGATAAGCCTGACACTAGAACAAGTATTTTGTAAGTGACATGCAAAGACCATGAGATGAAGTCCATCTTAACATTTGCACACTGCAGTTTCCATACTACACAACTGCATAGCAAGTTTTTGTAGAATTAGACTAACATACTTGTCACAGCATACTAATTAAAAATTCAAGACGTTGGATTATAAGTGGAGAACCATTATGACAATACGAGGCCAGTGAAGCCATCTGCACTCACAGTTGTGGAATCTGAAACTTTTGCAGCACACAGTCACAAGCTACCCTGTCAATACCTGTTGAGCCAGTTCTCTTGTGGGAGCCAATACTAGTGCTTGGGTCTCCTTGAGCTCAATCTCCAGCTGCTGCAGGATGGAAATGGCAAATGTGGCTGTCTTGCCAGTACCTGACTGAGCTTGAGCAATCACATCATACCCTAAAAAGAGTAGGGAGACATTTAATGTTCCCAAATATTACCTGGTTGTGTAACCCAAGACAATTTTAACAAGTGATCAGAAAGAAAGTTCTCTCCATTTCAGGTCAGTCCCGAAAGATGTAACCATCATTTCACTTGCCTAGAATCATACGAGGAATCTGGAAACCTTTAGTTTTCCATAAATATATACAAGCTTTTATGAATCATACAAACCTTTAATGCAGGGGATAATGGCCCTTTGCTGAATGGCAGAAGGTTTTTCAAAACCATAAGCATAGATTCCTCTGAGAAGAGATTCTTTTAGGTTCATGTCATCAAAGTTGTCAACAATTTCATTCCAGTTGCTCTGTAAGAAAAGATTAATTTAGCCTATATTGGTTAATAACCATCAAACAAGAACATATATGCTATACCAACCTCAATGACACCATCGGGGTCCATTCCTTCAGGGCCGCCATGGTCTCTAAAAACAAAAGAATGAGATTTGAGCAGATAAGTGATGGAGCCTTAAGGTACCGTCACACTAGACGATATCTCTAGCGATCCGTGACGTTGCAGCGTCCTGGCTAGCGATATTGTCCAGTGTGACAGGCAGCAGCGATCAGGCCCCTGCTGTGCCGTCGCTGGTCGGGGAAGAAAGTCCAGAACTTTGTTTCGTCGCTGGACTCCCCGCAGACATCGCTGAATCGGCGTGTGCGACACCGATTCAGCAATGTCTTTGCTGGTAACCAGGGTAAACATCGGGTTACTAAGCGCAGGGCCGCACTTAGTAACCTGATGTTTACCCTGGTTACCATCGTTAAAGTAAAAAAACAAAACAAACGCTACATACTTACCTACCGCTGTCTGTCCCCGGCGCTCTGCTTCTCTGCTCTGGCTGTGTAGCACAGCGGCCGGAAAGCAGAGCGGTGACTTCACCGCTCTGCTTTCCGGCTGCCCGGCGCTCACAGCCAGAGCAGAGAAGCAGAGCGCCGAGGACAGACAGCGGTAGGCAAGTATGTAGCGTTTGTTTTTTTTACTTTAACGATGGTAACCAGGGTAAACATCGGGTAACTAAGCGTGGCCCTGCGCTTAGTTACCCGATGTTTACCCTGGTTACCGGCATCGTTGGTCGCTGGAGAGCGGTCTGTGTGACAGCAGCAATCTGCAGCGATCCGGATCGTTGTCGGTATCGCTGCAGCGTCGCTTAGTGTGACGGTACCTTTACAGTGATCACCCAAGCAAAGACAGACAACTCAGAACCAATCTGCCATTAGCTACTGCTACTACAACTACACAGAGGTGGGGGGGGGGGGGGGGGGGCACCAATCTTGAGAATAGTCACATCATCTTTTTTATACATCACTTTCCTCCAGCAAGAGCCAGTATATTCCAACCTTGTAAATGCCATGTTTGCAGCAGGGATTTTGCACCAAGTACAACAAAGTAAAACTCATGTTGACAATGGGTCACCACGAGGCACACATGAGTGACACTATATGGCTCTTGCAACTAAAATGTGAGGTTTTTATTTTATATAGCGCCAACATATTCCACAGCCCTTTACAGTTTGCACACATAATTGCTGTCCCCGATGGGGCTCACAATCTATATTCCCTATCAGTATGTCTTTGGAATGTGAAGTCCTCTACTTGTGAATATTCCCTCAGGCTATATGCACACGTTGCAGATTTGACTGGAATTTTCTGTGCAGATTCTGCATTTCTTGGCACAAAATGCAGGTCAGAATCTGCGCCTTTTTTGGTATGTGCACATGTTGCAGATTGTTGTGCGGATTTCATCCTTTATTCCCCCCTGCAGATTTCTATTATGGAATGGGTGCAGAAACGCAGCAGATCTGCACAAAAGTAGTGACATGGTCCTTTTTTGAATTTGCTGCGCTTTCCGTGCAGAGTTTTCCGCACCATTAGCACAGCATTTTTTTGCCATTGATTTACATTGTACTGTAAGTCACTTGCAGATCTGCAGCATTTCTGCATGAAAAAAAAAGCTGCAGATCTGCAGGAAATCTGCAACGTGTGCACATACCCTAAGGCTGTGCGCACACGTTCAGGATTTCTTGCAGAAAATTCCTGAGAATTCAGGACATTTTCTGCAAGAAATCCGCAAAAAAAAAACGCGTGCGTTTTTGCCACGGTTTTTTCCCCCCCAGACACTTCCCAATGCATTTTGGAGTGGGAAATCCGCAAAAAAGGAAAATTAATCAACATGCTGCATTTTTTGCGGAAAAAAACGCATCATGTGCACAAAACATGTGGAATTCATTCTAAATGATGGGATGCTTATTGTATGCTTTTTTTTGTGGTTTTATAGCGTTTTTATCGGGGGAAAAACGAGAAAAAACCGCAACGTGTGAACACAGCCTAAAGCTGTTAGGGCAAGTGAAATGCAATACATCCCCTTTACATGTTCTTTCAATTGAACATTTAATTTTTTTTCTTCACAAGTTGGTTTCATATTCTGTATTTTTTTCCCGATTTTTACAAGTTTAACAAAAAGTGATAAAATCTAATGCAATGAGGGGTCCTGATGTGAATACACTTAATCAGCTAGAAAAATTATAAAACTGGCATCAAACGTGTTTGGGCCACTGATCTCAATGCAGACAGTGATGCTCCTCATCAAGTTTAGGTCACCTCAGCATGATGCCAGAAACCATTTGGGCCAAAACTTGCATCAAAGTAGACAAATAGCCAATTCTGATGCCCAGAACCCATTTGAGCAAGGCTGTATTGACATGGATTTGTTGTGGGGTAGAACTATCTATATTGGTGGTGTGAGATCAGCGGCCCAAAGTCATTTAGCCCCTTAAAAACAGCAGTTATTTAAATAGTTAAGATCAATTGCCCATTCTGATGCCGGTTCTGATGCCATTAACCTGTGGGCCAGGCTAGAGTGACCTAATTGAGATGTGGGGTATCACTAATTGTTAGTTGGCAGTGGTGCAAAGTTATTTAACCCTTTCAATAATGCTCTTCACTGCCCGCTTGGATACCCTTTTTGGGCCAGTTTAATTTTCTTGTAGCTACTCTTTAGTGTATTCACATCCAGCAACCTCGCTGCATTGTATTTTATCAAACAAGGCTGAAGTTGGTTTCTTATTCGGCAATTTTCTCTTTTCTGTTTTTATAGGTGTAACATAAGCACCACAATGATCACATACAATGCAGCGAGGTGCCCTCATGTGAATACACTTAAAAACGGCTACAAAAATTATAAACCTGGAACAAAAATGGCCATCGAATGGTGCCAAATCAAAGGGTTAACTGACTTTGGGCCACTGATCTCACACCAAGGCTACTTTCACACATCAGGCTTTTGCAGTCAGGCACAATCTTTAAATGTTGAAAAACAAAAAACGGATCCATCACAGACTGAAAAAATGATGCGATGGATGTGTTTTTATGGATCCGACTAGCATATCCTGATAACTGGATTTAAAAAAAAAAAAAATTGGAGCATGCTCAGTTTAAAAAAAAAAAAAAAAAGACAGAATCCGGCGCCAGGATCTGTCATTTTCTGGATCCAGCACCTTCTGGCTCCCATTCTAGCAAAAAGCCAGAAGCGCTGACTCGGGCGCTTTTGGCTTTTTTGCTGGAGACAAAAAAACATTACTGTGTACGTTTTTTCCAGAAGCCAAAGTTGAAATTTCAGCCAGATCCGGAAAGAAAACAGAAGGAACGGTAGGCCATGCGGCACAATCCAGCACTAATACAAGTCAATGAGGAGAAAAAAAAAAAAAAGCCGGATTGGGCCAGAGGGAAAAAACCCAACGTGTGAAAGTAGCCTAAAAATACAGACATTGATGCCCTGCATCAAACCCAGGTCCCTCCAGCCTGGCCCAAATGGCTTCTGGGCATCAGAATTGGCATCAAAGTGGGCAATCAGCCCATTTTCACAGATTTGAATAAGTAACTCACTTTACAGAGTTAAATGACATTATGTATTCGTGAAAGCAGTGGCTCAAAGTCATTTTAACCCCTTAAAAACCCCAGTTACTTATTCTAATGGCCAAAACAGACTATCCATTTTGATGCCAATGCTGGTGCCCAGAACGTATTTGGGCAAGGCTGGAGACCTGGTTTTGATGTGGGGCTCCCTGTTCCATGTGTCTGCAGTGAGATAGTTGCCCAAAGTCATTTAACCCTTTGATTAACTGCCTTCGGTGCAGACTTTGATGCCCATTTTATAATTTCTGTAGCTGTTTTTAAGTATTGCTGCATTATAGATTATTGTGATGCTTTGTTAAACCTATAAAAAAAAAAAAAAAACACGAGAAATAACTGCTGAATACGAAACCAACTGCAGCCTTGTTTTTATCAGCGATTTTCTCTTGTCCAGACTAAAAAAAAAAAAAAAGGAAACAAAAATATAAATTAATTTGCCGAACAGACCAGTTTTGGCAGTCAAATGGCTGCTTATCAATAAAAGTTTGATGATTGGAAATTGACATGTGCTTTCATGGGATGATTAAGTGAAAAATAAGTTCTCACCAACCCACGGGCGATCAGTGGTGGTGCTATGGCTGGGACCTGCACTGATTGGCAGAGAACTTGCCCCTGTTATGGAGCAGCAGGGCACATGCTCAAGCGCTGCTCCCTCTATTCCTGATAGGGCTGCCATGTGCTGAGCTCAGGAATGGACGGAGCAGCACTTAGTCATCCCGAGAACCATTTCTTTTGTGTACAGATCTGAGTTTTCAACCAATGACCACACTGGCGCTGCACATATATAAAGAGAAGGGGAGGTACAAGAAAGAAATGATATATATATATTCTATAGCGCGGTATTTTTAAAGCAGATCTCAGTTTTACCAATTGCAACAATGCATCATCTACCAATCTGCAGGTTAATAGTGATATAGCCAGTTTCTCCCCATAATCTTTAAAGAGAAAAAGTCAAGTTTCTAATAGTAAATATGGATTGCGATCAGTCCCAAAGTTAATACTAGGAGTCAACATTTGCTAAATTCGACAGAGACCATTTACAAACCATTGTAGAATGCCATATCTGATGAGCCCTCCCCATTAACTGTCAGCCTCCCAGCCCATTCCATACACTACATGGCAGCACTGCAGTATAAAGCATGGTGGACACGTGGCACATGGAGCAGCGATCCAGCCCAACTATACAAGTGATCAGTAAGTTCTGTTTTCTCCATTTCAGGTCAGTCCCGAAAGATGGTAACCATCATCTCACTTGTCCCACCGGGCGTGAACTGCTGCCCTCCCCAGCCAGTGCCGCAGTGTGCACAGGTACCAAGGCCCCAGCAGCGCCAGGACCCGCATGTACGAGCGCCCCCTACCGCGCCAGCAGCGCCAGGACCCGCATGTACGAGCGCCCCCTACCGCGCCAGGACCCGCATGTACGAGCGCCCCCCACCGCGCTGACAATACCAGGACCCGCATGTACGGGCGCCCCCTACCGCGCCGACAGCGCCAGGACCCGCATGTACGAGCGCCCCCTACCGCGCTGACAATACCAGGACCAGCATGGACGGGCGCCCCCTACCGCGCCGGCAGCGCCAGGACCCGCATGTACGAGCGCCCCCTACCGCGCTGACAATACCAGGACCAGCATGTACGGGCGCCCCCTACCGCGCTGACAATACCAGGACCAGCATGTACGGGCGCCCCCTACCGCGCTGACAATACCAGGACCCGCATGGACGGGCGCCCCCTACCGCGCTGACAATACCAGGACCAGCATGGACGGGCGCCCCCTACCGCGCTGACAATACCAGGACCAGCATGGACGGGCGCCCCCTACCGCGCCGGCAGCGCCAGGACCCGCATGTACGAGCGCCCCCTACCGCGCTGACAATACCAGGACCCGCATGGACGGGCGCCCCCTACCGCGCTGACAATACCAGGACCCGCATGGACGGGCGCCCCCTACCGCGCTGACAATACCAGGACCAGCATGGACGGGCGCCCCCTACCGCGCCGGCAGCTCCTCTCCTCGCCCCCTCAGAACTCAGCTTGGGCGGTAACAAGGCCGACTCCTTAGTAGTGACGTGTCCCATAGAACTCCGTAGGCCTCAATAAGAAGCAGCACCACACTGCGTGCAGCACAACCATACACCCCACTACTGGGCCTACACTACCCGTCTGTGAGCGGTGACCTCCCAGCACACGGCAGCCCCAGAAGGAAACGCCACAAGCAATAGTGCCTGGAAGCATGCGAGAGCAGACATCATAAAAATCACCTGGAATAATCCGCAGAGCCGCTTGACATGATCCACACACGCTCCAGAACTCAACAGGAAAGGACTAGCAGAGGGGGGCGCCCGCCATTTATATATCCGGAACTACATTTCTGATCGGCGCAAGGATACCGCGACTGTGAGAGAAAGTCTCTAGCGCACTTCTACCTCATTCCCCAACTTGACGCTGGTGTATTTCTGATTGGTATTTAACTGTTTCCTGATAAGTTCGTCTTGTAGAACCCATTCCTTCAAGGCAAATTGAGCTTTTTTTCTTATGGCACTCTTTCCATATGGCGGAAAGATATTGCAGCAAATTGGTGAGTAGGTTATAGGTCTCTGAGATGCACGGGGTTTCACTCCCCGGCCCCTGCAGAATTGACTAATAAAGCTCCGCCTTCTTTGCGGCCTGGTTGGTGACGTGCCTGACCGGGGCGGGGCACAGTCGGATAATAATAGTTGTCACATTGTGAGCACTGGCAGTAGTAGGTAGTGAGTGAGGCGGCGGCCGGTGCTGGAGCTGTGCTGGGGTCGCGGAAGCTCTCGTGTTACCGGCGACCTACAGAGGACGTGACCCTGCACAATGCCGGTCCTATGTAAAACACGTCACGTGGGAAGACGGGTTTTTTTTTCCACACGTCCCTATTAAAATGTAAGGCTGTCATAAAAAAAATAAAAAATCCCCAAGAAGCAGCAGTTCAGCACTTTATCCACCTTTTAGGCTATGTGCACACGTTCAGGAATGTCTGCAGAATTTTCCTGAACAAAACCGGACTTTTTCTGCAGAAAATCCGCATGCGTTTTTTTTCGCGTTTTTTTCCAGACCTTCCCAATGCAATAATATAGCAGCAAAAACGCGCAAAATTAATGAACACGCTGCGTTTTTTTAAAGTGATGTGTTTTTTTCGCGGGAAAACGCAGCATGTGCACAAAAATTGCAGAATGCATTAAAAATGACGGGATGCTTAATGTATGCATTTTTTTAGCGGCCGAAGAAAACATGAAAAATCCTGAACGTGTGCACATAGCCTTACTGTCACCAATAATCTTTACAAATCAGTGGAAAAATATATCTTTTTGGGTGTAAAATGAAAAATAACTGAAATAACGTTTCATTACTAGTCACACCTTTACACTAAGGGTTAGTCCACACTAAGTGTTTTTTTCTGCAAATTTTCAGCACCAGCAAAGCTTATAAGATTTCCGATATCTCATGCACACAGCTTGGATTTTTTTGTCATTAATATTTTGTGCTTTGTCGCAAGAGACAAATCTAGCATGCCAAAACCGCAGCAAGAAAAACCAAGCAAAATTAGCTTTTTTCCTGCAGCTTCTTTTCTGCCAAGAGATCAGGTTTTGCTGCAGAAAAAAACGCCTAGTGTGAACTTACCCAAAGGGTATGTTTCCAAGTTCAGGAAAGAGCCTCACGTTCGTAGAGCCGCAGCGTCAAACACGCAGCGTCCAGATGTTACAGCATAGTGGAGGGGATTTCATGAAATCCTGTCTCCACTATGCGGTAAAACACGCAGGCGGCGAACTGCCGTGCACGTGACCGGGGGTTATCTCCGGTCACTAGTCTGGTTCTCGCAAACAGCTGATCAGCTGTTTGCGAGAACGCTGGAGTGTAGGTGATCACTGGAGAGTTATCTCCGGCGATCATCTACCGGCTCTGCTACGTCTAGATGTCAGGCATCCAGATGTAGCAGAGCCGGACTCGTCTACACTGTGTGCACATACAACATACACAATGCGACGACATGCGACAACATGCGACGTGCTACATGCGGCAACATGCAACATACCACATGCAACGTGTGACGACATGCGGCAACATGCGATGACATGCGACATGCAACAATACACGACATGCTACAACATTCAACATGCATGAAAACAAAAACCGACACTGCGGACGTAGCTAGAAGTGAAAAGATCCCTTCTATAGGGCATGCCCATTGCATACCACCGGGGACAAATCGGGAGAAAACTCCCCAATATAATGAACCTACAAACTCCAGGGAGCAAAATGCCCCATGAATAAATATAATACAAAAGATTACCATAAAAAATATACCAATTTTATTAATAAACACAATGTAAAACAGACATACAGATATGAGAATACGGTGTATGATAAACAAGCAGAACACTCATATGGGAATGTATACAGACACATAGGCACGGAAAAACAGTGCCATAAAAAGTGACATGTGCAAAGTGCACAGGGTAAATAGCCCGCACCTGTGTGCATACACTGGACCGTATAATAAAATGGCAGGAGGACTACACAAACGCAACCCAATATATAAAGAGAGGCACTGCCTATTCATAGTAAAACAGAGTGCGTCTGCGTATACATGCTGAATAAAGGTGCCAGGCATTAGGGTATGTATAATCTAAGTACCTAACGTGGTACTAATGCCTACCTCTGCGGTATCCTGCCGCATGCAGCTACCAAAAGCAAATAGTGACATTACGGATATACCCGAAGTCAACCCATCCAGTGCTTACCCATGTCGTATAGATGCCCAGTATAAAGTGTCCTCCTGGAAGCTCCGACGCGCGTTTCGCGTATTTAGATGCTTCCTCGGGGGGCTGTGTGGTCTCTCTAACGTTCCCAGTTTTTATATTGTGTGTGCATCTGGAGTTAATTAACCACAGCGATGTACGGCGCATGCGGGCAGTGAAAGCAGTGAGTAACGCGCAACTTCCGGCCTTCCCACCGACGCCAAGCATAGAGGGAAATCCCTCGTGACGTCAATACAGCTCGGCGTCGCTGTACGGAAGCCTTTAGGAGCGCGGCGTCACCACAACTCCACCGCGCATGCGCACCGCTGCGGGAGCCATTACGAGGAAGGGCAAGTATGCTGGCAAGAAATCAATGCAAATAATGAACAAGGAGTACTATAATAACAAGTGACATGTAGCAAAAAATACACCCAGATAGATGCACACAACACTGGCACCCGGACCCGATCCTTAACCATTTAAATGGAACGTTCCAAATTTTCCAATTTCAAGTCCACATCCTGTCATGTCGGGAGGTATTAATATATTGCAGCACGTCACGTGGCCTATAGAAGGGATCTTTTCACTTCTAGCTATGTCCGCAGTGTCGGTTTTTGTTTTCATATTATATTATTCCTGTGTATTTTCACAGCTTCGCCAACTGACCGTATGGACCATAGAGCCCGCGAGAAAAAATGGCTCACAAAATTGGATGAGGTATTCGGTGATGATACTGTGTTGGTTTTTAATACGAGAGAAACAGAGGACTCTGTCATTAAATTGAAATCACTATTGAACAAGAAAACACGCCTATGGTGGAACAGGGCCTTTTTGGAGCGGTATATAGCTAAAGGGTTAATCCCCAGAGGATTGAGGATACAGGTGTTCCCGTCGTTTAATATAGAGGATGAGTCTCTTAGAAAGCAGTGGGATCCTCTAACTGCTCCAAAGGATATATGGAACTATTGATTAGGTCCAATACTATCTCCCTATTAGAGATTGAAAAAGAGATTGGCATCCTACAGACATCTTTATGCAGTACCC
Source organism: Ranitomeya imitator (assembly GCF_032444005.1). NCBI lineage: Eukaryota > Metazoa > Chordata > Amphibia > Anura > Dendrobatidae > Ranitomeya > Ranitomeya imitator. Next base: position 451,035,182 of record NC_091286.1, on the reverse strand, counting down.
TCTCAGCAACAGCCGAGAAAAAATTAAATGATGAACTGGAGGGCGATTTTCAAAAGTGGGAGAAGGAAATTGTAGCATTCAAAACTAAGAAATATCAAAGAGACGTCCTTGATTATAAGAACAATCATGTTTATAAATGGAGGAAGAGACAGTCTACACAATTCAAACCCTCCCAGCGTGGTTCTTTTTCATCAGCATCCTCTATGGATGAAGAGCAAGCCTGCAGTAGTCAGCTCAATAATACCTTTAATGATAGACTGGGATTTGGAAAAATGGGAAATCGTAGAGGAAAGAACAAGCGCCGTTTCACTCCTCCCCAGTCCCTGGAGAAAAAGGCCAAGCCTACCAATCGTCTGGAGGTAATAAACCTGTCTGATCGTGTACTGTCCAGGGACCAGTTGAGTGTCCTAGGCTTAGGATTGACTTTTGTCCCCACTAACAGCTTTAATTATTTCACAGCCATGAAGGACACACAACTGTTCCTCAGGAAAGTCATCCTACGTAAATTGCATTTTAAATCTCGGGATGACCTGAGTCTTGATACCACTTTGGAACAAGAGGCGTTGGCCACACTTGAGGAACTGGCGGAGGAGGCGGATCCATCAGTTACAGGTACTTTTCCCACCTCTGTCGCACGCAGATGTACCACGTTCCCCCCCTTTTCACTTTGTCCCCAAATTGATATTTTCAATAGATTGGTACTGGAGGACTTGAAAAAAGTCTCAAGTGACAAGAGGGGTAACAACTTAACATCCGCACAGGGTATAGCTATAAAAGAACTTAAAGCTATGCATGATGTGGTAATTAAACCCGCGGATAAGGGGGGGAACGTGGTCGTCTGGCCGACGGTGAAATATGAGAAGGAGGCCTTCCGCCAGTTAAGAGATCGGGAGGCTTATACCCCTTTGGCGTGTAACCCATTATCCAGATACTCGAGTGAGTTATTTGAGATTCTGGACCGGGCCCTGACACGGGGTATTATAACCAAGAAGGTATTTGAGGGCTTGTTTGTGGAATATCCGATAGTCCCTACCTTCTACCCGCTGCCGAAGGTTCATAAAGATTCAGTCACACCCCCGGGGCGTCCGATTGTCTCGGGCATAGGGGGGCTATGCGACCCTGTGTGTAAATTTATCGAACATTACCTACAACCTTTAGTTGAGTCGCTCCCCTCCTATGTCCGGGACACGACGGACGTCCTGGGTAAAATTGATGGCCTTACTCTGGAACCGGATATGGTTTTTGCCACTGTCGATGTAGAATCTCTCTACACTAGTATCCAACACGAGGATGGCTTGGAGGCAGCTGAACTATTCCTGGGTATGAGTAATCTGGATCCCTTGATACAGGCCCTGATCCTGGAGCTTTTACAGTTCGTTTTAACACACAATTTCTTTTTATTCAAAAATCGTTTTTTTTTACAGAAACGCGGCACTGCCATGGGCGCGGCGTGTGCGCCCTCGTACGCTAACCTCTTTCTCGGACTTTGGGAGAGGGAGGTTTTTGGCGGGGGCGCATGCGCCGCCTCCCATGTGCAGTGCTGGTACCGTAATATTGATGATGTGTTGATGATCTGGCAGGGTCCCGAGGCGGCACTCGTGGATTTCATCCAGGATCTTAATCGGAATAATCGTAACATCAGGCTGACCCACAGGATAGCGGGGAATGAGATTGATTTTCTGGACATTAAAATCATGAGATGTGTGGATGGGGAGATACAGACCGACGTTTTCCGAAAGGAGACGTCGGTCAATGCTCTCCTACATTCCACCTCAGCACACACGCGGTCCACGATACGTGCTATACCTGTGGGTCAGTTCCTTAGAATGAAAAGAATTTGTTCTGCGGATGAGATCCTCGAGAGGCAGGCTCGGGACCTTGCCGAACGGTTCCAGGATCGGGGCTATAGTAACCGAGTCATCAAAAAGGGTTATCTTAGGGCCAGAGCATCATCCAGGAATCAGCTGCTTCGTAGACCTCCGCGACACACTCTATCTAAAAAAATCCAGCCGTTGCGTTTTATCTCCACCTATAACAATAGGTGGGAGGAGATTAGGGAGATTCTGCAGATACACTGGTCGGTATTGAGAACGGAACCAACTCTTAATAAAATCTTGCCTGATCGCCCCCTTCTTACTGCAAGAAGAGGGAAGAGTCTAAAGGACCAGTTGGTAAGGAGCCACTATGTCCCTGTTACATCAGGTATTTTTGGATCAGGACCCCAGAGATGGTGGTGTTACCCGTGTGGGTCATGTAAGGCCTGTCAGAATATCATCAGAGCTACAAATTTTTTGGCGGCAGGGAGAGGTAGGGATTTTCGTATTACGAGCTATATCTCTTGTAGCACCACTTATGTGGTGTATTACGCTACATGTGCGTGTAATTTAATTTATATCGGTCTGACATCCCGGGAACTCCGTGTCAGGGTCCGGGAACATGTTAGGGGGATTATAGCGGCGAAAGACGTGCTTGAAATATCGGAACTTCACACCATTCCGAGACATTTCAGGCTTCATCATGCCTGTAATCCGTCATCATTTAAGGTACGAGGGATTGACAGGGTACATGCCGGAAATAGAGGGGGGGACCTTAAACGCATTTTGGCACAAATGGAGTGCCGGTGGATAGTTGCACTGGGCACCATGGCCCCCAATGGTCTTAATGAGCAACTGTCATTTGTTCCTTTCCTATAGGCGTAACGGGGATATCCTCTGTTCTCATGTTTTTAAGTTTATCTGTAGTTTGGATTGTTTTTAATTGTTGTGTTTTTCTTTGTGTTTTTTTTCAGTATTTTTTATTTTAGTATCTTATGCTTATTGATATCTCTTATATTGATACGAGCCTGGAGCAAGTGGCTGTGGTTTGAACTACTTTACAGGTTGTTATGCCTGGGAGAACTGGAGTTGTCTGCATCAATGTAACATCTTTCAACATGGTATGATGTGGACGTGGCTAATACAACATCTCACCCAAGTGACGTGCTGCAATATATTAATACCTCCCGACATGACAGGATGTGGACTTGAAATTGGAAAATTTGGAACGTTCCATTTAAATGGTTAAGGATCGGGTCCGGGTGCCAGTGTTGTGTGCAACTATCTGGGTGTATTTTTTGCTACATGTCACTTGTTATTATAGTACTCCTTGTTCATTATTTGCATTGATTTCTTGCCAGCATACTTGCCCTTCCTCGTAATGGCTCCCGCAGCGGTGCGCATGCGCGGTGGAGTTGTGGTGACGCCGCGCTCCTAAAGGCTTCCGTACAGCGACGCCGAGCTGTATTGACGTCACGAGGGATTTCCCTCTATGCTCGGCGTCGGTGGGAAGGCCGGAAGTTGCGCGTTACTCACTGCTTTCACTGCCCGCATGCGCCGTACATCGCTGTGGTTAATTAACTCCAGATGCACACACAATATAAAAACTGGGAACGTTAGAGAGACCACACAGCCCCCCGAGGAAGCATCTAAATACGCGAAACGCGCGTCGGGGCTTCCAGCAGGACACTTTATACTGGGCATCTATACGACATGGGTAAGCACTGGATGAGTTGACTTCGGGTATATCCGTAATGTCACTATTTGCTTTTGGTAGGTGCATGCGGCAGGATACCGCAGAGGTAGGCATTAGTACCACGTTAGGTACTTAGATTATACATACCCTAATGCCTGGCACCTTTATTCAGCATGTATACGCAGACGCACTCTGTTTTACTATGAATAGGCAGTGCCTCTCTTTATATATTGGGTTGCGTTTGTGTAGTCCTCCTGCCATTTTATTATACGGTCCAGTGTATGCACACAGGTGCGGGCTATTTACCCTGTGCACTTTGCACATGTCACTTTTTATGGCACTGTTTTTCCGTGCCTATGTGTCTGTATACATTCCCATATGAGTGTTCTGCTTGTTTATCATACACCGTTTTCTCATATCTGTATGTCTGTTTTACATTGTGTTTATTAATAAAATTGGTATATTTTTTATGGTTATCTTTTGTATTATATTTATTCATGGGGCATTTTGCTCCCTGGAGTTTGTAGGTTCAACATTCAACATGCAACAACATGTGACAAAATGCGACATGCAGCATGCGACAACATGCGGCGGCATGCAACATATCACATGCAACATGCGGCAACATACGATAACATGCGACATGCAACAACATACGACATGCTACAACATGCGACATGCTACAACATGCGACATGCAGCATGCGACAACATGCGACATGTGACAACATGCGACATGTGACAATATGCAACATGCGACAACATGCAACATGCGACAACGTGCGACATGCGACAACATGACAAAATGTGACATGCAACATGCGGCGACATGCAACAACATACGACATGCTACAACATGCAACATGCTACAACATGCGACAAAATGCGACATGCAGCATGCGACAACATGCGACATGTGACAACATGCGACATGCGACAACATGCAACATGCGACAACATGCAACATGCGACAACGTACGACATGCAACAACATGACAAAATGCGACATGCAACATGCGGCGACATGCAACAACATGCGACATGTGACAACATGCGACATGTGACAATATGCAACATGTGACAACATGCGACATGCAAAATGTGACATGCAAAATGCAACATGCAACAACATGCAACATGTGACAACATGCGACATGCAACATACGACATGCACCATGCACCATACAACACATACATACAGTACATACATATAGACATACAGTACATTAAACATAGATTACATACTCACCATCACTTGTCACTTTGATCCCCGAAGCCAGTGTCACCTGTAAAAAATATTAAAATGATAAACAATATACTCCCTGATCCGCAGAAATCCAATTAAAATAAGTGTCCCACGACGATCTCCCGTGGAGAGCAGCTACATCAGCTGATGCGACCGCTCTCTAGGGGCTCCAGGAATACAATGAAGGAAGGTATCCTTCCCAGGGGTGGATTAAGGGTAGCCAGGGCCCCGGGCTGTTCAGACACTGTGGGCCCCCCCGGTCATGTGACGGGGGTCATGTGACGGGGGTCATGATATACCCGAACCAGATTATTCCAGAAAAATGGCCAGGCCCTACTCTACTGTAACCTATTAAATATTTGTTAAAATCAGCAATACAATTTTGGTATATTTTGACCAATAATATAACATACAAGGAACAAATACCACCGCACCATGTCAAGACCACATATTACCACCACTTGGTGACCAAATAGCACATACAAGGGACAAATACCACAACACCATTTCCAGACCACATATTACCACCACATAGTGACTAAATACTACAATACTGATCAGTAATAAAAAAAAACAAAAAACACAATACTATCACCATAAGTGCCAGTATTCACAGGAGATCTGTACTTAGTATGCAGTGTCTGTGTAGAGGTAATACAGAGATCACTGGTGGTATTATACACAGGAGCTCTGTATATAATGTATAAGTAATACAGTGATCACTGGTGACATTGTACACAGGACCTCTGTATATAGTATACAGTGTATAGTGTCAGTGTATAGGTAACACTTCATCTTTCATCCAGCACAGACCACCATCATTTCTTCCAGCCAGGACTCATTTCTGCGAGACCGCTAAGTCTTCTGGGTAATTTCGCAATGCATCTCTGGGACTGGAAGCTGGCGGGAGCGCATCGTCGGACTACGGAAGGTGAGAATAGCAGGTTTTTTGTTTTTTTTAATTATTTTTAACATTAGATCTTTTTACTATTGATGCTGCATAGGCATATGTGAGCGGTGACTGGAGGGGAGTATGCGGGCGCCGGGCAGTGACTGCGGGGAGTATGGAGCCGGTACTGACTGCGGGGAGTATGGAGCGGGGGCCGGGCACTGACTGTGGGGAGTATGGAGCGGGGGCCGGGCACTGACTGCGGGGAGTGTGGAGCGTGCGCCGGGCACTGACTGCGGGGAGTATGGAGTGGGCGCCGGGCACTGACTGCAGGGGAGTAGGGAGGGACTAATCGGACTGTGGCCGTCGCTGATTGGTCGCGGCAGCCATGACAGGCAGCTGGCGAGACCAGCGATTTGGATTCCATGACAGACAGAGTCCGCGACCAATGAATATCTGTGACAGAAACACAGACAGAAAGACGGAAGTGACCCTTAGACAATTATATAGTAGACTAGATGATGGCTCGATCTAACGCATTGGGTATTCTAGAATATGTATGTATGTACGTCGCGCTGTGATTGGGGGTTAAATTCCGCGCCAATATCGCTGATTGGTTGCGGCCAGCTGCGTAGTATATAGCACAGCCACGTAGTATATAGCACAGCCACGGAATATATAGCACAGCGATGTAGTATATAACACAGCCCATGTAGTATATAACACAGCCACGTAGTATATAGCACAGCGATGTAGTATATAACACAGCCACGTAGTATATAGCACAGCCACGTAGTATACAGCACAGCCACATAGTATATAGCACAGCCCACGCAGTAGATAGCACAGCCACGTAGTATATAGCAGCCACGTAGTATATAGCACAGCCACATAGTATATAGCACAGCGATGTAGTATATAGCACAGCCACGTAGTATATAGCACAGCCACGTAGTATACAGCACAGCCACGTAGTATATAGCACAGCCCACGCAGTAGATAGCACAGCCACGTAGTATATAGCAGCCACGTAGTATATAGTACAGCCACGTAGTATATAGCACAGCGATGTAGTATATAGCACAGCCCACGTAGTATATAATACAGCTCATGCAGTAGATAGCACAGCCACGCAGTATATAGCACAGCGATGTAGTATATGGCAGAGCCACATAGTATATAGCACAGCCACATAGTATATAGCACAGCGATGTAGTATATAACACAGCCCACGTAGTATATAGCACAGCCAACGCAGTAGATAGCGCAGTCATGTAGTATATAGCAGCCACGTAGTAAATAACACAGCCCACAAAAAGAACTAAAATAAAAAATAGTTATATAGTCACCTTCCGTCGTCCATCGAAGCTGTCCCGCTCCTCGCGATGTGGCCGGCAGCTTTGTTCCCAGAGATGCATCGCGAAATTACCCAGATAACTTAGCGGTCTTTGCCAGAGACCGCTAAGTCATCTTTGTAATTTCGCAATGCATCTCTGGGAACGGAAGCTGCCGAGAGCATTGGGAGGAGCGGGAAAGCTGCGGAGGCGACGGAAGGTGAGAATAGCATGATTTTTTTAATTTTTTTAAATTACTTTTACCATTATATCTGTTTACTATTGATGCTGCATAGCCAGCATCAATAGTACAAAAGTTGGTCCGGGATGGGGAGTAGGGAGGGCCCAATTCGCGGCCGGACTGCCGGCCGCGACCAATCAGCGACTCGGGATTTCCGTTACAGACAGAAAGACAGACAGACAAAGAGACGGAAGTACCCCTTAGATGATTATATAGATAGATGGATAATCTATCTATAGATATCTTTATAGATAGATATATCTATAGATACATAGATATTCTAAACATCGGGCTTGGTATTATCTATCTATCTATCGTATCTATCTATTATCTGTCTATCATCTGTCTATCTATCGATATATCTATCTAGCTATCTAGAGATATATCTATCAATAGATAGACATATTTATAGATAGATAATAGATACGATAGATAGATACGATAGATCTATCTATTATCTATCTATTATCTATCCCATATCTATCATCTATCTATTGATCTATCTGTTATCTATCATCTATCTGTCTGTGTGTGTAAACATTATTCTTCAATAGAGTATGTAAATGAAGAGGTTGGAAAAGAAATGACATCACCCTTTTTTTGGTATATCTTTATTGAGCTTTCAAAAACACACAAATCCGCATGAAAAAACGCATAACGCTCCCTCTCCCATCATACACCTCTCAGCATCTGACGTCACCGACGCCGACACTACTCGGCGCCCGCGGTCCGGAGACGTGCAGGCGCTCAAAGCAGCGGAGGAACCAGGAGGAAGAGAGGTGAGTATTGGATTTATTTTTTATGGGGGTACATTATACTATACAGGCTGCCTATGGGGGTGCAATATACTATACAGGCTACCTATGGGGGTGCATTATACTATGTTTTCAAGCTGCCTATGGGGATGCAATATAGTATATTGCATCCTCATAGGCAGCCTGAATACATAGTATAATGCACCCCCATAGGCAACCTGTATAGTATATTGCACCCCCATAGGCAGCCTGTACAGTATAATCAATATACTATACAGGCTGCCTGTTAGAATCAGGCTGCACTCAGATGTCGTCCGAGTGCAGTCTGTTACGCCGAAGGCGACGGGAACAAAGAGTGGACCCACTGGACCGTGGAACCGAACCTCCCCTGAGCGAGCACTCCAGAGTGGAACCAACCCCTATACAGGGACTGTTAGAAGGCAAGCACAGGGAAAACTAGTACCACGGAGGCCAGGACCAGGGATCGGCTCTAGGAAAAGGAAAACACAGGAACTGCGGAACACGGGAGCAGGAACTGAAAGGAAAAAAGGAGAACAAGAGGTTAAACAACACAGGGCTGGCAAGGAACAAGACTGGGAATGCACAGGACTGGTAAAGCACAGAAAACTATGCGGCCTAACTAAAGCAGGAAAAACACAATAATCAGGTGCCTCCACAAAGGGAGGAGGACCAGAAATACCTGAGGCCAGACACTGATTGGCAGGAAGTACTTCCGGGTCAGGGCATGGAGGGATAGAAGAGCAGAGGGAGCGCGTGCGGTCAGAACCTACTGCGCCTGCGCAACCCACAGGTGCGCGCAGCTGAGTGCAGGGAGGACGCGCGCCGGGATGCAAGCACTGAGCCCCGGAGTGAGGAGGACTGTTATGAATTCCGCTCTTGGGCTCCCTCCGGTGGTTGTAAGTGGCACTTTTGTGAGTTCTGCTCTTGGGCTCCCTCTTGTGGTTTCAAGTGGTATGGCTGCTCCTTGGAGTTAGCTGTCAGCAGCTGTTTCCACTGATCTTCTTTTCTGCTCGGCTATTTATGCCTGGCTCTTTCCTTCAGCCAGTGCCACTTGTAAATGGTTCCTGGTTGGATCCACATCTCTTTGGATTTCCCTGTTATCCTGACCAGTTCAGCAAAGCTAAGTTTTTGCTTGCTCTTTTCTGTCCACAGATTGTGGACTCATCCGTTCTGTGCTTTCTATGTTTGTCCAGCTTATCAGTATGAATTAATTCTGTCTTGCTGGAAGCTCTGGGAAGCAGATTTACCCTCCACACCTTTAGTCAGGTGTGGAGATTTTTTGTAAACTCTGCGTGGATTTTTGTAGTGTTTTATACTGACCGCACAGTATTCCATCCTGTCCTATCTATCTAGGTAGACTGGCCTCCTGTGCTCATCCTGGTTTCATTCTGTGTATGTCTTTTCCCTCTCCACTCACAGTCATTATTTGTGGGGGGCTAATCTGTCCTTTGGGGATTTTCTCTGAGGCAAGATAGTTTTCCTGCTTCTATCTTTAGGGGTAGTTAGCTCTTAGGCTGTGACGAGGTGCCTAGGGAGAGTTAGGAGCATCCCACGGCTACTTCTAGTGTTGTGTTGAGCTTAGGGACTGCGGTCAGTACAGTTACCACTTCCTTTAGAGCTCGTTCCATGTTGCTCCTAAACCACCGCATCATAACAGTACAAGTGGCCAAAAATGAATTAAATGCATCTCAAAAGAAGGAAAAGAAAGTTCTGAACCATTTTTTTTTCTGTGCTCTGGTTTGTCTCTTTTTTCCTCTTGACATCTGGGTGGTTAAGGATATATGCTCTGGCATGGATGTTCAGGGTTTGTTTTCTCGTGTGGATCAACTTGCTGCAAGAGTACAGAATATCCAAGATTATGTTGTCCAGACTCCGGCTTTAGAGCCTAGAATTCCTACTCCTGATTTGTTTTTTGGGGACAGATCCAAATTTTTGAACTTTAAAAATAACTGCAAGTTGTTTTTTGCTTTGAAACCCCGTTCTTCTGGTGATCCCATTCAGCAAGTAAAAATCATCATATCCTTGCTGCGTGGTGACCCTCAAGACTGGGCTTTTTCTCTTGAAACAGGGGATCCGGCATTATTGAATGTAGACGCATTTTTTCAAGCGCTCGGATTATTGTATGACGAACCTAATTCTGTGGATCATGCAGAAAAAACCCTGTTGGCCTTGTGTCAAGGTCAGGAAGCGGCAGAATTATACTGCCAGAAATTTAGAAAATGGTCTGTGCTCACTAAATGGAATGAGGAGGCTCTGGCTGCTATTTTCAGAAAAGGTCTTTCTGAAGCCCTTAAAGATGTTATGGTGGGCTTTCCTACGCCTGCCGGTTTGAGCGAATCTATGTCTCTAGCCATTCAGATTGATCGGCATATGCGCGAGCGCAAAGCTGTGCACCATATGGCAGTGTCCTCTGAGCAGAGTCCTGAACCTATGCAATGTGATAGGATTTTGACTAGAACAGAACGGCAGGAATTCAGACGTCAGAATAGGCTGTGTTTTTACTGTGGTGATTCTGCTCATGTTATCTCTGATTGCCCTAAGCGTACTAAGAAAGTCGCTAGGTCTGTTACCATTAGTACTATACAGCCTAAATTTCTCTTATCTGTGACCCTGATTTGCTCTTTGTCGTCCTTTTCTGTCATGGCATTTGTGGATTCAGGCGCTGCCCTGAACTTAATGGACTTAGTATTCGCCAGGCGCTGTGGTTTTTCCTTGCAGCCTTTGCAGAGCCCTATTCCTTTGAGGGGTATTGATGCTACACCCTTGGCCAAGGATAAACCTCAGTACTGGACGCAGATGACTATGTACATGGCTCCAGCACATCAGGAAGATTGCCGTTTTCTGGTGTTGCATAACCTGCATGATGTTGTTGAACTGGGTTTTCCATGGTTACAGGAACATAATCCGGTGCTGGATTGGAAAACTATGTCTGTGACTAGTTGGGGTTGTCGAGGGGTACATAGTGACGTTCCTTTGATGTCAATTTCCTCTTCCCCCTCTTCTGAGGTCCCTGAGTTTTTGTCGGATTTCCAGGATGTATTTGATGAGCCCAAGTCCAGTTCCCTTCCACCGCACAGGGACTGTGATTGTGTTATTAACTTGATTCCTGGTTGCAAGTTCCCTAAGGGCCGACTTTTCAATCTGTCTGTGCCAGAGCATGCCGCCATGCGGAGTTATGTTAAGGAGTCTTTGGAGAAGGGGCATATTCGGCCCTCTTCGTCACCATTGGGAGCGGGTTTCTTTTTTTTTGCTAAGAAGGATGGCTCCTTGAGACCCTGTATTGATTATCGTCTTCTTAATAAGATCATGGTCAAATTCCAATACCCCTTGTCTTTGCTTACTGATTTGTTTGCTCAGATTAAGGGGGCTAGTTGGTTTACTAAGATTGACCTCCGAGGGGCATATAATCTTGTTCGTATTAAACAGGGTGACGAATGGAAAACTGCATTTAATACGCCCGAAGGCCATTTTGAATACCTTGTGATGCCATTTGGGCTCTCTAATGCTCCATCTGTGTTCCAGTCTTTCATGCATGATATTTTCCGCAATTATCTTGATAAATTCATGGTCGTATATTTGGATGATATTTTGATTTTTTCCGATGATTGGGAGTCTCATGTGAAGCAGGTCAGGATGGTGTTCCAGATCCTTCGTGATAATGCTTTGTTTGTGAAGGGGTCTAAGTGCCTATTCGGAGTTCAGAAGGTCTCTTTTTTGGGTTTTATTTTTTCTCCCTCGTCTATAGAAATGGATCCTGTTAAGGTCCAAGCTATTCATGACTGGATTCAACCCACATCTGTGAAGGGCCTTCAAACATTTTTGGGCTTTGCTAATTTCTATCGCCGTATCATTGCCAACTTTTCCAGTGTGGTTAAGCCCCTTACTGATTTGACGAAGAAAGGCACTGATGTGACGAATTGGTCCTCTGCGGCTGTTTCTGCCTTTCAGGAGCTTAAACGCCGATTTACTTCTGCCCCTGTGTTGCGTCAGCCGGATGTTTCTCTTCCTTTTCAGGTTGAGGTTGACGCTTCTGAGATTGGGGCAGGGGCCGTTTTGTCTCAGAGGGAGTCTGATGGTTCTTTGATGAAACCGTGTGCTCTTTTTTCCAGAAAGTTTCGTCTGCGGAACACAATTATGATGTCGGCAATCGGGAGTTGTTGGCTATGAAGTGGGCGTTTGAGGAGTGGCGACATTGGCTTGAGGGAGCTAAGCACCGCGTTGTGGTCCTGACCGATCATAAGAATCTGATTTACCTCGAGTCGGCCAAGCGGCTGAATCCTAGACAGGCTCGATGGTCCCTGTTTTTCTCCTGTTTTGATTTTGTGGTCTCGTATCTTACGGGATCTAAGAATGTTAAGGCTGATGCCCTCTCTAGGAGTTTTTTGCCTGATTCTCCTGGAGTCCTTGAGCCGGTTGGCATTCTTAAGGAAGGGGTGATTCTTTCTGCCATCTCCCCTGATCTGCGGCGGGTGCTTCAGGAATTTCAGGCTGATAGGCCTGACCGCTGTCCTGTGGGGAAGCTCTTTGTTCCTGATGGATGGACAAGTAAGGTGATTTCTGAGGTTCATTGTTCAGTGTTGGCTGGTCATCCTGGGATTTTTGGTACCAGAGATTTGGTTGCTAGGTCCTTTTGGTGACCTTCCTTGTCGCGGGATGTGCGTGCTTTTGTGCAGTCCTGTGGGACTTGCGCCCGGGCCAAGCCTTGCTGTTCCCGCGCTAGTGGGTTGCTTTTGCCTTTGCCGGTCCCTGAGAGGCCCTGGACGCATATTTCCATGGATTTTATTTCGGATCTTCCTGTTTCCCAGAAGATGTCTGTTATCTGGGTTGTTTGTGACCGGTTCTCTAAAATGGTCCATCTGGTACCTTTGCCTAAGTTGCCTTCCTCCTCAGATCTGGTTCCATTGTTTTTTCAGCATGTGGTTCGTTTGCATGGCATTCTGGAGAATATTGTGTCTGACAGAAGTTCTCAGTTTGTCTCTAGATTTTGGCGGGCCTTTTGTGCTAGGATGGGAATTGATTGGTCTTTTTCTTCGGCATTTCATCCTCAGACAAATGGCCAAACTGAGCGAACTAATCAGACCTTAGAAACCTATTTGAGATGCTTTGTGTCTGCTGATCAGGATGATTGGGTGGCTTTCTTGCCGTTGGCCGAGTTTGCCCTTAATAATAGGGCTAGTTCGGCTACTTTGGTTTCACCTTTCTTTTGTAATTTTGGTTTTCATCCTCGTTTTTCTTCGGGGCAGGTTGAGCCTTCTGATTGTCCTAGTGTGGATTCTGTGGTGGACAGGCTGCAGCAGATTTGGACTCATGTGGTAGACAATTTGATGTTGTCTCAGGAAAAGGCTCAACGTTTTGCTAACCGCCGTCGGTGTGTTGGTCCCCGGCTTCGTGTGGGGGATTTGGTTTGGTTGTCTTCTCGTCATGGTTCTATGAAGGTTTCTTCCCCTAAGTTTAAGCCTCGGTTTATAGGTCCTTATAAGATTTCTGAAATTATCAATCCGGTGTCTTTTCATTTGGCTCTTCCAGCCTCTTTTGCCATTCATAATGTTTTCCACAGATCTTTGTTACGGAGATATGTGGTGCCCGTTGTTCCCTCAGTTGATCCTCCTGCCCCGGTGTTGGTTGAGGGAGAGTTGGAATATGAGGTTGAGAAAATTTTGGATTCTCGTTTTTCGAGGCGGAGGCTTCAGTATCTTGTCAAGTGGAAAGGTTATGGCCAGGAGGATAATTCTTGGGTTGTTGCCTCCGATGTCCATGCCACCGATTTGGTTCGTGCTTTTCACTTGGCTCTTCCTGATCGGCCTGGGGGCTCTGGTGAGGGTTCGGTGACCCCTCCTCAAGGGGGGGGTACTGTTGTGAATTCCGCTCTTGGGCTCCCTCCGGTGGTTGTAAGTGGCACTTTTGTGAGTTCTGCTCTTGGGCTCCCTCTGGTGGTTTTAAGTGGAATGGCTGCTCCTTGGATTTAGCAGTCTGCAGCTGCTTCCACTGATCTTCTTTTCTGCTCGGCTATTTATGCCTGGCTCTTTCCTTCAGCCAGTGCCACTTGTAAATGGTTCCTGTTTGGATTCACATCTCTTTGGATTTCCCTGTTATCCTGACCAGTTCAGCAAAGCTAAGTTTTTGCTTGCTCTTTTCTGTCCACAGATTGTGGACTTATCCGTTCTGTGCTTTCTATGTTTGTCCAGCTTATCACTATGAATTAATTCTGTCTTGCTGGAAGCTCTGGGAAGCAGATTTACCCTCCACACCTTTAGTCAGGTGTGGAGATTTTTGTAAACTCTGTGTGGATTTTTCTAGTTTTTAATACTGACCGCACAGTATTCTGTCCTGTCCTATCTTTCTAGCTAGACTGGCCTCCTTTGCTACATCCTGGTTTCATTCTACGTATGTCTTTTCCCTCTCCACTCACAGTCATTATTTGTGGGGGGCTATCTATTCTTTGGGGATTTTCTCTGAGGCAAAGATAGCTTTCCTGTTTCTATCTTTAGGGGTAGTTAGTTCTCAGGCTGTGACGAGGTGTCTAGGGAGTGACAGGAACATCCCACGGCTACTTCTAGTGTGGTGTTGAGCTTAGGAACTGCGGTCAGTACAGGTACCACCTCTTTCAGAGCTCGTCCCATGTTGCTCCTAAACCACCAGTTCATAACAGCTCCCAATTCCCCAACGAATCCAGTTCAAACTACTAACACTGATCTACAAAGCCATCCACAACCTGTCCCCTCCCTATATCTCTGAACTAATCTCCCACTATCTTCCCTCACGTAATCTTCGATCCTCCCAAGACCTCCTTCTCTCCTCCACACTTATTCGTTCCTCACACAACCGCCTCCAAGATTTCTCCTGAATATAATAATAATAATAATCTTTATTTTTATATAGCGCTAACATATTCCGCAGCGCTTTACACACATTATCATCCCCCATCCTCTGGAATTCCATGCCTCAACACGTCCGATTATCCACCACCCTCGGATCCTTCAGACGGAACCTGAAAACCCATCTCTTCAGGAAAGCCTGCAGCCTGCAATAACCATTCTGCCGCCTCACCAACCACCCGAGCTGCCGCCACGTCACCGACCACCCGAGCTGCTGCCTTGTCACCGACCATCCGAGCTGCCGCCACGTCACTGACCACCCGAGCTGCCGCCACGTCACCGACCACCCGAGCTGCCGCCACGTCACCGACCACCCGAGCTGCTGCCATGACCACCCGAGCTGCCACCTCATCACCACCAGTGCTGAAGCACACCAACTTTCTGTCTCTTCCCCACTATCCTGAAGAATGTAAGTCCGCAAGGACAGGGTCCTCTCCCCTCTGCACCAGTCTGTCACTGTAAATTTGTTTACTGTTAACGATATCTATAACCCTGTATGTAACCCCTTTTCACATGTACAGCACCATGGAATTAATGGTGCTATATAAATAAATAATAATAATAAATAATTGCGAAATCACTCCACAACCTGGTCATAAAACCCCTTTGTCCAATGCCACTTCGGATTTGTACACCTCTAACACCTCTGCCATGTTGCCCCCTACGGCTCGTGTGAGAACCATCACCGCCGCTGTGTGCTGGGAATGCCTGAACCAAACGGTCTACAAGAGTTGTTTGTTTGGTAGCCAATATTTGCTCAAGGTTCTCATGTGGCATGATATTTTGTAATTTTCCTTTATATCGTGGATCCAGGAGGCAGGCCAACCAGTACTTGTCATCGGTCATCATTTTGATAATGCGGGGGTCCCTTTTTAGGATACGCAAGGCATACTCGGCCATGTGGGCCAATGTTCCAGGTGTCAATTCACTGCTTGTGCTGGGTTGAGGAGCACTTTCTTGCAAATCAACATCACTTGTGTCCCGCAAAAACCCTGTACCTGACCTTGCAACGCCACCAGTTTCTATTGCCCACTGTGAAGCATCCTCCTACTAATAAATATTCATCCCCATCATCCTCCTCCTCCTCTTCGTCCATCACCTCGTCCAGGAGAGTTCCCTGAGCAGACAATGGCTTACTGTCATCAAGGCTTACCTCCTCCTCGGCTGCAGACGCCAGCTCCTTAATGTGCGTCAAATTTTGCATCAGCAGACACATTATTGGGATGCTCATGCTTATGATGGCGTCGTCTGCACTTACCAGCCGTGTGCATTCCTCAAAACACTGAAGGACTTGACAGGTGTTGGAGCTTCGATCACTGCACACCAGACAACTCCATGTCTGCCATCCAACTGCCTGTCCGTGTATGTGTATCCTCCCACAAATTAATTACAGCATGCCTTTGTTCGCACAGCATCTAAACCATGTGCAGTGTGGAGTTCCACCTTGTTGCAACGTCGATTATTAGGCAGTGCTGGGGAAGATTCAGCGATCGCTGATGGTTCAGCATACGGCTGGAGTGTACGGGCGACCGGCGGATGTGCAAGCAAAGTCTTCGCACCTTCAGGAGCAGGGCTGGTAACTCCGGATAATTTTTGAGGAAGCACTGCACCACCAGGTTCAAGGTGTGAGCCAGGCAAGGTATGTGTTTAAGTTCTCAAAGGGCTATGGCAGCCATAAAATTCCTTCCGTTATCACTGACTACCTTGCCTGCCTCAAGATGTACACTGCCGAGCCATGACTGAGTTTGTTGCTGCAAGTACTCGGCCAGTACTTCCGCGGTGTGTCTATTGTCGCCCAAACACTTCATTTTCTAACACAGCCTGCTGACGCTTACCACTAGCTGTTCGATAATGGGACACCTCGTGTGCAACACTGGCAGCTGCGGATGGAGTGGTCATGCGACTGCGCTCTGTGGACAAGCTTTCGCTTCTGGAGGAGGAGGGGTGGCGAACACCTACAGCATACTGTTTCCTAGACCGTGGGCTAGGCAGAACTGTCCCACTATGGCTGTCCCCTGTGGACCCTGCATCCACCACATTAACCCAGTGTGCCGTGATGGACACGTAACGTCCCTGGCCATGCCTACTGGTCCAGGCATCTGTTGTGAGGTGCACCTTTCTACTGACTGATTGCCTCAGTGCATGGACAATGCGGTCTTTGATATGCTGGTGGAGGGCTGGGATGGCTTTTCTCGCAAAGAAGTGTCGACAGGGTAGGTCATAGCGTGGTACTGCGTAGGCCATCAGGGCTTTGAAAGCTTCGCTTTCAACCAACCGGTAGGGCATCATCTCTAACGACATTAGTCTAGCAATGTGGGCATTCAAACCCTGTGTACGCGGATGAGAGGATGAGTACTTTCTTTTCCTAACGAGAGTCTCTTGTAGGGTGAGCTGGACTGGAGAGGTGCATATGGTGGAACTAGCGGTGGTGGTGGACATGGCGGATTGAGAGAGGGTTGGTGATGGTATTCTCAATGTTAGCCTACATACAGTGTTTCCTACCAATAACCTTGTGATTCCCTGACTGCTTTGGCCTTGCGCCGATACCTCCACATTTGCTGCTGGTGGTGTCCTAACCGGTGGGCTTACAGTGAGGGAAGCAATGTAGCGTTGCTGACTACCTTCATTCTGAGCAGGTGCACCAACGGTACGGGATGTTTGGTAGTTAGTCCAGGCTTGCAAGTGCATGCTGGTTAAATGTCTAAGCATGCACGTTGTATTTAAATTTTGAAGATTCTTCCCTCTGCTAAAGGTCTTTGAGCATTTCTTACAGATAACTTTTGACTGATCATTCGGATCTTGGTTAAAAAATTGCCACACTGCACTCTTCCTACTCTGGCATACCTTTTCAGGCATTGCACGCTGTGCTACTTTCACCGGATGGCCACGCTGTCCTAAAACTGTTTTTGTTTTTGCCAAAGTTTTTGGCCTGATATGGGCCTGCCATATGACAGCTGTTGCGATGTAGATGGCTGTTGCAGATCATCCTCCTCCGCTTCTGAGCTACTGGCGGCGGCACCCTCTTCCCCCAATGGCTGTCAATCTGGGTCAACAACTGGGTCATCTATCACCTCATCTTCAATATCATGTGCATCTTTCTCTGTGTCACCGTGTAAGGTGCTATAGCGTTCGGGACGGGGCACCATAGTCTCATCAGGGTCAGATTCTGGCTCCGTACACTGTGAGGGCAATGTAGTGATCTGAGTCAATGGAACAGCATTATAATCTAGCTGTGGCTGTGCATTAGTGCACTCCGATTCATCTTGTAATGGGCAGTTAACAATTTCCCGTTCTAACCCAGGCACGGTATTTGTAAAGAGCTCCATGGAGTAACCTGTAGTGTCGCCTGACGCATCCTTCACTTTTGGTTTGGGTGAAGGACACAAGGAAACGTCTTGTTCCTGACCGGGAGCATCCACTGACAACTCGCAGCTTTTATATTTGGAACTTTCTGAAGAGGAGGCGAAAGGAAAGCCAAAACTCTTTCCTGCTGCTTCGGCTTTAAAAGCCGTTTTCCTACTCCCAGATAAGGGAGCCTTCGAGGCCTTGTGTAGCCAGACAATGACGCTGGCTCAACACCTCCAGCCTTAGGTGCTATTGTGCTTTTGCCACTACCACCAGATGCACCACCACCACCATCAGTACCAGCTCGCAAAAAACGGCCCACGGCCTCTTCCACCTGACTTCCTAATTTTTGGGAAAATCTAACCAAAATAACAACCGTTATATGGTACTGTAAAACAAGGTAGAAGGTGTATATAAACGTGTAGAGATTTTAAATCTCCCTTTTTTGGGGGAGACTGAACAAAAAAATCAGGCCCTGTGCAAAAAACAACACAATGTAAGTGGCTGGCTGATATACGACAAACTAACAGGACAGAAGTATATACACTTTGTGAGAATTTGAATCTCCCCTTTTTTTGGGGGGGAGACTGAACCACAACTTAGGCCCAGTGTATATAACAACGCTATCTAAGTGGCAGAAAGTGGCTGCCTGATATATGACAAACTAACAGGACAGAAGTATATCCACTTTGTGAGAATTTGAATCTCCCCTTTTTTTGTTTTGGGAGACTGAACCACAACTTAGGCCCAGTGTATATAACAACGCCATCTAAGTGGCAGAAAGTGGCTGGCTGATATACGACAAACTAACAGGACAGAAGTATATCCACTTTGTGAGAATTTGAATCTCACTTTTTGGGGGGGAGACTGAACCAAAACTCAGGTCCAGAGTATAAAGCAACACAATGTAAGTGGCAGAAAGTGGCTGGAAGATATATGAAAAAAATACAAGGACTGTAGTACAATTTCAATCTCCCTACAATGATCTCAGGAAAAGTATGGTACCAATAAAAAGGACTGCTGCACACAAAAGTGTGGACAAATAAACAAGATAACTGTGCAGAAAGGAGCAACAGGATTTTTGCTTTTAAAAAAGCAGTTGGTTTGCACAGCGGCGTGCAAACAGCAATGCAGCTATCAAGGAGCCTTATAAGGCAGCCTAATAAGCTACAGAGCTGATGCGCAAAAATACAGCCTCCACTGTCCCTGCAAACAAATGATGGTGTTGGGCAGTGGAAATCGCTACAGCACAAGCAGTTTTGGGGCTTAATCTTCCCTCCCTAACTATATCCCTTCTTCTGATGAAGCTGCGGCAACCTCTCCCTATGCTACAATCGGCAGAAGTAAGATGGTGGTCGGCGTGCACGCCCCTTTATAGCCCCTGTGACGCCGCAGAAAGCAAGCCAATCACTGTCATGCCCTTCTCTAAGATGGTGGGGACCAAGACCTATGTCATCACACTGTCCACACTCTGCGTCCTCCTTCATTGGATGAAAAATGGCGCTGAAAGCATCATACGAAACGCGACTTTGGCGCGAAGATCGCCGACCTCATGGCCGATCCCACACTAGGATCGGGTCGGGTTTCATGAAACCCGACTTTGCCGAAAGTCCGATCCGTTTCACTCAGCCCTAGTCTGGGCCCCTGATAACTTACACACCATTCTCCCCTGATCTTGTCCATACCATGTACATCTCAAGACCCTACAAAGTTATCATGGAAAATGTAAGGTTCCTTAGCCCTGCTGTGCAGTAGTCTTATTTTTTAAGTCATCTGTTTGACTTCACAGGGTATTAAAAATGGCCAATTTGTCTGCTATTATTCTTGAAATATGAAAACAGGAGCTCTGTATGCCATAAATTAAAAAATACTGGATGGGAACTTGCCAGACTTGTACCAAAATACAACATACATGCAATAATTATTACAGTCAAAATGCTTCACCAATAGCAGGGTTCCATTCACATCAGCATTTTTTAATTCCGCTTGTCTTCATAACAACAAAATTAATGGCAGTGGCAGATTCTTGCATGCCAGAGGCTGATGGACATTACATGATGGGGATTGACTATTCTGTGGTCTGTCGGGTTAACGTCATGAGGCCTGGCAGTTTACTAGACAAAATAGTGCAGCATTTGTCAAGCATTTTTTGTTAGACCTGCAACAAACTTGCCAAAACGAATGCAAGCAGATCCTAATACAGAGCAAATAATTGTAAGTGCTATCTCACTAAAAAAAAAAAATTGACAAGTTTCTTTCTCATTTGCTGGATTTTATTTTGCAGCTATACAGGCAAAATATAAAGGAGCCAATAATACAGGTAACATTTTTTGTTGTTTGCAGGTTGAATTGTTACTATTGTAATTCAGCTTAAAAGGTCTTCATCGTTAAAAGGTAGAACTTGTTTAGGGGCTAGAGGCTCATTCATTTTTCCTTCTTGATCTGATGAAGGTGTTGAATCACCAAAAGAAAGCAAAAGCTCATCATCGCTAAATGTTTTTACTGTAGAATTGCTAGTAATTGGCCTTGGGTACCACACTCTTCCAGGACATCTTGGGACAACAATATCAGAAGGCAAATTTCCAGGCTTTTGAGTGGCAGGTATTGTTAGTTGCAGAGGAGCTTGAGTGACTTCATTTTTGCTGTTTTCTTCTGAAGAGTCTTGAAATGTATGTTTATTATTATGCTCATGTCTTTGTAGATTAGATCTTTCATCATTCTCTTTAGGGTTAATTTTATGAATCATGCGTAGAGGAGACAGGCCACCGATGCGTACCCCAAGCTGGAAAGCAAGTGTAAAATTTAAAATTTTTTATCTACTTTATATCTTAACTTTCAAAACAGGCAACTAAATTATTAACCAACGTATCAGTGCCCGAAAATTGAAAGTGACTTTAACTCCTTTCCGACATTGGGCGTAATAGTATGCTCATGCCGGAGCCCGCACTTTTCTGGTCACATGACAGCTGGTTTAACATTTAACTCACGCTTACCAAAAGCGCGTTGCTAATCCCACCCATCGATGACTCCGTCACATGATCACTGGTCAGTGCTGATAGCAAATGAGCATTTCTGCTACACACAGGCAATCTGATTATTGCCTGTGTGTAGCAGAAGCGATCAAAGTATTGCAGCATGCAAAAAGTACAAAAAAAATGTTTTTAAAAATATGAAAAAAATATAAAAGTTCAAATCACCCCCCTTTCTCCCCATTCAGGTTAATACAATAAAAAAATCAAATATACCCATATTTGGAATCTCCTTGTTCAGAATCGCCCGATATATCAATATAAAAAAAAAATTAACCCGACTGTTAAACGGCGTAATGAGAAAAAAAGTCAAAACACCAGAATTACATTTTTTTTTGTGGCGGCTACAATGCAATACAATGCAATCACGGTACGATATGTACACCAAAATGATATCAATAAAAACGTCAGCTCGGCATGCAAATAAGCCCTCACCCAACCCGAGATCACGAAAATGGAGACGCTACGGGTCTTGGACAGTGGCGCCTTTTTTAAAACAAATTTTGGATTTTTTATCACTGAAATAAAAAAGAACTTAGACACGAAACATGTCTATCAACTCAATATGATCTGAAGAATCATAATGGCAGGTCAGTTTTAACATTTAGTGAACATGGTAAAAACAAAAAACAACAACTGTGGAATTGCATTTTTTTTGCAATTTCACCGCACTTGGAATTTTTTTCCTGTTTTCCAGTACACAATATATTAAAGCAAATGGCGTTGTTCAAAAGTACAACTTTTCCCACTAAAAAACAAGCCCTCACATGGCCATATTGGCAGAAAATAAAAAAGATATGGGTCTGGGAAGAAAGCGAGCAAAAAACGGATGGCACTCGCCAGTTCAAGTCTATGGGTGTGTGCAAAACATCAGACTGCACTCGGATGTCATCCGAGTTCAATCCGATTACCGTGGACACAGGCAATGGAGAAGATAGAGAAATTAATGTTTCCATGTTCCCTGCACCTGTGCTGTGGTTCTCTCATGCGAGAGAATTGGATCACACTAAGGAGACACTGGGATCAGACTGACAAAGTATGATGTGTCCCCCACCATGCTTCATGGTTGGAACGGTGTTCTTGGGAGTGTACTCATCCTTCTTCTTCCTCCAAATACGGCAAGAAAAGTTGATACCAAAAAGTTCTATTTTGGTCTATTCAGATCACACGATCTTCTCCCATGCCTACTCTGGATCGTCCAGATGGCCATTGGTGAACTTCAAATGGGCCTGGACATGTGCTGGTGTGAGCAGAAGGACCTTGCGTGCCCTGCAAGATTTTAATCCATGACGACGAACTGTGTTACTAATGGTAATGTTTAAGACAGTGGTCCCAGCTTTCTTTGGTCATTGAGCTGGTCCTCCCATGTAGTTCTGGGCTGATTCCTGACCTTTATCGGAATCATCCTTACCCAAAGAGGCAAGATCTTGCATGGAGCCCCAGACCAAGGAAGACTGACAGTCATCTTGTGTTTCTTCCATTTTCTAATCTACTATATAATTGTCTAAGGGTCACTTCCATCTGTCTGTCCTTCTGTCACGGTTATTCATTCGCTGATTGTTCTTGCCAGCTGCCTGTCATGGCTGCCGCGACCAATCAGCGACGGGCACAGTCCGGAAGAAAATGGCCGCTCCTTACTCCCCGCAGTCAGTGCCTGTCGCCCGCATACTCCCCTCCGGTCACCGATAACACAGGGTTAATGCCAGCGGTAACGGACCGTGTGATGCCGCGGGTAACGCACTCTGTTACCGCCGCTATTAACCCTGTGTGTCCCCAACTTTTTACTATTGACGCTGCCTATGCTGCATCAATGGTAAAAAATGTGATGTTAAAAATAATTAAAAAAAAAAACCTGGTATACTCACCTTCCGTTGCAGCTCGCGCCAGCCACCATCTTCCGTTGCAGGTTCCGGTGGCAGAAGGACCTGCCATGACGTCATGGTCATGTGACCGCGACGTCATCACAGGCCCTGCGCGACAAGGACCTGCCATGACGTCACGGTCATGTGACCGCGACGTCATCACAGGCCCTGCGCGCCTGCGCTACAAAGACCTGCCATGACGTCACGGTCATGTGTCTGCAGGTCCTGAGCTAATACCAAGCCTGGGACCGGAACCTGCCGTGGACTACAAGGGCTCCCTCGGAAAGGTGAGTATATGTTTATTTTTTATTTTTTCACCTGTGACAAACCTAGCTGGGCAATATACTACTTCGCTGTGCAATATACTACGTGGCTGGGCAATATACTACGTCACTGGGCAATATATTACGTGGCTCTGTGCTGTATACTACGTCACTAGGCAATATACTACGTCACTGGGCTATATACTACGTGGCTGCACAATATACTATGTAACTGGGCAATATACTACGTGGCTGGGCAATATACTACGTGCTTACGCAATATACTTCGTCACTAGGCAATATACTACGTGGCTGGGCAATATACTACGTGCCTGAGCAATATACTACGTGGCTGGCCAATATATTACGTCACTGGGCAATATACTACGTGGGCTGTGCAATATACTACGTAGCTCGGCAATATACTACGTAATTGGGCAATATACTACGTAACTGGGCAATATACTATGTGGCTGGGCAATATACTATGTGGCTGCGCAATACACTATGTCACTAGGCAATATACTACGTAACTGGGCAATATACTACGTGGCTGGGCAATATACTACGTCACTGGGCAATATACTACGTGGCTGGGCAATATACTACGTGGCTGGGCAATATACTACGTGGCTGGGAAATATACTACGTCACTGGGCAATATACTATGTGGGCTGTGCAATATACTACGTAGCTCGGCAATATACTACGTAATTGGGCAATATACTACGTAACTGGGCAATATACTATGTGGCTGGGCAATATACTATGTGGCTGCGCAATATACTATGTCACTAGGCAATATACTACGTAACTGGGCAATATACTACGTGGCTGGGCAATATACTACGTCACTGGGCAATATACTACGTGGCTGGGCAATATACTACGTGGCTGGGCAATATACTACGTGGCTGGGCAATATACTACGTCACTAGGCAATATACTACGTGACTGGGCAATATACTACTTCACTGGGCAATATACTACGTGGCTGGGCAATATACTACGTGGCTGGGCAATATACTACGTGGCTGGGCAATATACTACGTGGCTGGGCAATATACTACGTGGCTGGGCAATATACTACGTGGCTGGGCAATATACTATGTGGCTGGGCAATATACTACGTCGCTGGGCAATATACTACGTGGCTGGGCAATATACTACGTGGGCTGTGCAATATACTACGTGGGCATGCATATTCTAGAATACCAGATGCATTAGAATCGGGCCACCATCTAGTATTCTAATATTTGTGCAAACAGTTGTTGCCTTCTCACCAAACTGCTTTCTTATTGTCCTGTTGCCCATCCCAACATTGTGCAGATCTACAATTTTGTAGAAATTAGTCCAGCTCACAGAAATAGACATCCTTGGGTGTTCGTTTCACAGGAAATGCTGTGTCAAGGCATACAGCAATTACAAAACAGAGGAAAATCCAGCTCAACAAACTTGTGAATAAACTTTTTTCTTTATTCACCAAAAGTGCTCAGTGGAGGGTAATGTATCATGTAACTTACAATGCTGATGCTGTTTTACCCTCTGCTGATCACGTTTGGGGAATAAAGAAAGAAGTTTGTTCACAAGTTCGTTGAGCTGGATTTTCCTCTGTTTTGTGTCTACAATTTTTTCTAGTGTTGTATTTAGACAGCTCTTTGGTCATGGCCATGGATGAGAGGTTGGAGTGTGATTGAGTGTGCGAACAGGTGTCATTTATACAGGTAATGAGTTGAAATAGGTGCTATTAATACAGGTAATGAGTGCAGAGTAGGAGGGCTTCTTAATGAAAAAACTAACCTGTCTGTGACAGACAGAATTCTTGTTGGTTGGTAGTGATCAATTACTTATTTACTGCAATAAAATGTAATTATTTAACCCCTTTCTGACCTTTGACGTACTATCCCGTCGAGGTGACTTGGACCTATCTGACCCTCGACGGGATAGTACGTCATAGCGATCGGTCGCGCTCACGGGGGAGCGCAGCCGATCGCGGCCAGGTGTCAGCTGCCTATCGCAGCTGACGTCCGGCACTATGTGCCAGGAGTGGTCACGGACCGCCCCCGGCACATTAACCCCCGACACACTGCGATCAAACATGATCGCAGTGTGCCGGCGGTATAGGGAAGCATCGCGCAGGGAGGGGCCTGCCTGCGGGCTTCCCTGAGACCCCCGCAGCAACGCATACCGCTGAACAAAAAGTGGAATAACACGCGATCAAAAAGACTGATATAAATAACCATGGTACTGCTGAAAACGTCATCTTGTCCCGCAAAAAACGAGCCACCATACAGCATCATCAGCAAAAAAATAAAAAAGTTATAGTCCTCAGAATAAAACGATGCAAAAATAATTATTTTTTCTATAAAATAGTTTTTATCGTATAAAAGCGCCAAAACATAAAAAAAGATATAAATGAGGTATCGCTGTAAACGTACTGATCCGAAGAATAAAACTGCTTTATCAGTTTTACCAAACGCGGAATGGTATAAACGCCTGTTGTGAATTCTGTTGTCGGGCTCCCTCCTGTGGTCATGAATGGTAGTTCGGCTGGTTCTGTCCATGGACTTCCTCTGGTGGGTGTTTCTGAGTTTCACAGGTGACGAGGTTAATTCGTTAGCTGCTGCTCTATTTAACTCCACTTAGATCTTTGCTCCATGCCACATGTCAATGTTCCAGTATTGGTCTATTCACTCCTGGATCGTTCTTGTGACCTGTCTTCCCATCAGAAGCTAAGTTTCAGCTTGTATTTCTTGGGTTTGCTATTTTTCTGTCCAGCTTGCTATTTAATTTGTTGTCTTGCTTGCTGGAAGCTCTGGGACGCAGAGGGAGCGCCTCCGCACCGTGAGTCGGTGCGGAGGGTCTTTTTGCGCCCTCTGCGTGATCTTTTTGTAGGTTTTTGTGCTGACCGCAAAGTAACCTTTCCTATCCTCGGTCTGTTCAGTATCCTCGGGCCTCACTTTGCTAAATCTATTTCATCTCTGTGTTTGTATTTTCATCTTTACTCACAGTCATTATATGTGGGGGGCTGCCTTTTCCTTTGGGGAATTTCTCTGAGGCAAGGTAGGCTTTATTTTTCTATCTTCAGGGCTAGCTAGTTTCTTAGGCTGTGCCGAGTGGCATAGGGAGCGTTAGGCGCAATCCACGGCTATTTCTAGTGTGTTTGATAGGTTTAGGGATTGCGGTCAGCAGAGTTCCCAAGTCCCAAAACTCGTCCTTATTATCAGTAACTATCAAGTCATTCCGTGTGCTCTTAACCACCAGGTCCATTATTGTCCTGACCACCAGGTCATAACAGTACAGGTGGCCCAAAGTACTAATGAATCTCAATAGAGGGTTAAGAGAAGTTCTGAGACCATTTTTTTTTCTTTGCAGTGTGTTTTGTCTCTATTTTCCCCTTTACCTCTGGGTGGTTCAGGACACTGGTGTAAACATGGACATTCAAGGTCTGTCCTCTTGGATGGATAATCTCACTACAAGGATACAAAACATTCAAGATTTTGTGGTTCAGAATCTGATGTCAGAGCCTAGGATTCCAATTCCTGATTTGTTTTTTGGTGATAGATCTAAGTTCTTGAATTTCAAAAATAATTGTAAATTGTTTCTTGCCTTGAAACCTCGCTCCTCAGGTGACCCTGTTCAACAAGTAAAGATTATTATTTCTTTGTTACGTGGTGACCCTCAAGACTGGGCATTTTCTCTTGCGCCAGGAGATCCGGCATTGCGTGATGTTGATGCGTTTTTCCTGGCGCTTGGATTGCTTTATGACGAACCTAATTCAGTAGATCAGGCAGAGAAAATCTTGCTGGCTCTGTGTCAGGGTCAGGATGAAGCGGAGATATATTGTCAGAAGTTTAGAAAGTGGTCTGTGCTCACTCAGTGGAATGAATGTGCCCTGGCAGCAATCTTCAGAAAGGGTCTCTCTGAAGCCCTTAAGGATGTCATGGTGGGGTTTCCCATGCCTGCTGGTCTGAATGAGTCTATGTCCTTGGCCATTCAGATCGATCGACGCTTGCGTGAGCGTAAAGCTGTGCACCATTTGGCGGTACTATCTGAGCATGGGCCTGAGCCTATGCAATGTGATAGGACTTTGACCAGAGCTGAACGGCAAGAACACAGACGTCGGAATGGGCTATGTTTTTACTGTGGTGATTCCACTCATGCTATCTCCGATTGTCCTAAGCGCACTAAGCGGTTCGCTAGGTCTACCACCATTGGTACGGTACAGTCTAAATTTCTATTGTCTGTTACTCTGATTTGCTCTTTGTCATCCTATTCTGTTATGGCATTTGTGGATTCAGGCGCTGCCCTGAATTTGATGGACTTGGAGTTTGCTAGGCGCTGTGGTTTTTTCTTGGAGCCCTTGCAGTATCCTATTACATTGAGAGGAATTGATGCTACGCCTTTGGCCAAGAATAAGCCTCAGTATTGGACCCAATTGACCATGTGCATGGCTCCTCACATCAGGAGGATATCCGCTTTCTGGTGTTGCATAATCTGCATGATGTGGTCCTTTTGGGGTTGCCATGGCTACAGGTTCATAATCCAGTATTGGACTGGAAATCTATGTCTGTGTCCAGCTGGGGTTGCCAGGGGGTACATGGTGATGTTCCATTTTTGTCTATTTCGTCTTCCACTCCTTCTGAAGGTCCAGAGTTTTTGTCGGATTATCGGGATGTATTTGATGAGCCCAAAGCCAGTGCCCTATCTCCTCATAGGGATTGCGATTGTGCACTTAATTTGATTCCTGGTAGTAAGTTTCCTAAGGGCCAATTGTTTAATTTATCTGTGCCAGAACATGCCGCTATGCGGAGTTATATAAAGGAATCCTTGGAGAAAGGCCATATTCGCCCGTCGTCATCACCGTTAGGAGCAGGGTTCTTTTTTGTGGCCAAGAAGGATGGTTCTTTGAGACCTTGTATTGATTACCGCCTTCTTAATAAAATTACAGTCAAATTTCAGTATCCTTTGCCGTTGCTGTCTGATTTGTTTGCTCATATTAAAGGGGCTAGTTGGTTCACCAAGATAGATCTTCGAGGGGCGTATAATCTTGTGCGTATTAAACAAGGCGATGAATGGAAAACAGCATTTAATACGCCCCAGGGCCATTTTGAGTACCTGGTTATGCCATTCGGGCTTTCCAATGCTCCATCAATATTTCAGTCCTTTATGCATGACATCTTCCGAGAGTACCTGGATAAATTCCTGATTGTGTATTTGGATGATATTTTGGTCTTTTCGGATGATTGGGAGTCTCATGTGAAGCAGGTCAGAATGGTGTTCCAGGTCCTTCGTGCGAATTCCTTGTTTGTGAAGGGGTCAAAGTGTCTCTTTGGAGTTCAGAAGGTTTCATTTTTGGGGTTCATTTTTTCCCCTTCTACTATCGAGATGGACCCTGTTAAAGTCCAAGCCATTTACGATTGGACTCAGCCGACATCTGTGAAGAGCCTGCAAAAGTTCCTGGGCTTTGCTAATTTTTATCGGCGCTTCATCGCTAATTTTTCTACTGTTGCTAAACCGTTGACTGATTTGACCAAGAAGGGTGCTGATGTGGTCAATTGGTCTTCTGCGGCTGTAGAGGCTTTTCAGGAGTTGAAGCGTCGTTTTTCTTCTGCCCCTGTGTTGTGCCAGCCAGATGTTTCGCTTCCGTTTCAGGTTGAGGTTGATGCTTCTGAGATTGGAGCAGGGGCTGTTTTGTCGCAAAGAAGTTCTGAGGGCTCGGTGATGAAGCCATGTGCTTTCTTTTCTAGAAAGTTTTCGCCTGCTGAGCGTAACTATGATGTTGGTAATCATGAATTGTTGGCCATGAAGTGGGCATTCGAGGAGTGGCGTCATTGGCTGGAAGGAGCCAAGCATCGCGTGGTGGTCTTGACAGATCACAAGAATTTGACTTATCTTGAGTCTGCCAAACGGTTGAATCTGAGACAGGCTCGATGGTCATTTTTCTCCCGTTTTGATTTTGTGGTTTCGTACCTTCCGGGCTCTAAGAATGTGAAGGCTGATGCCCTGTCAAGGAGTTTTGTGCCTTACTCTCCGGGTGTTCCTGAGCCGGCGGGTATTCTCAAAGAGGGAGTAATTTTGTCTGCCATCTCCCCTGATTTGCGGCGGGTGCTGCAAAAATTTCAGGCTGATAGACCTGACCGTTGCCCAGCGGAGAAACTGTTTGTCCCTGGTAGATGGACTAGTAGAGTTATCTCTGAGATTCATTGTTCAGTGTTGGCTGGGCATCCTGGAATCTTTGGTACCAGAGATTTGGTGGCTAGATCCTTCTGGTGGCCGTCTTTGTCGCGGGATGTGCATTCTTTTGTGCAGTCCTGTGGGACTTGTGCTCGGGCTAAGCCCTGATGTTCTCGTGCCAGTGGGTTGCTTTTGCCCTTGCCGGTCCCGAAGAGGCCCTGGACGCATATTTCTATGGATTTTATTTCGGATCTCCCCGTCTCTCAAAAGATGTCGGTCATTTGGGTGGTTTGTGATCGCTTTTCTAAGATGGTCCATTTGGTACCTTTGTCTAAATTGCCTTCCTCCTCTGATTTGGTGCCATTATTTTTCCAGCATGTGGTTTGTTTACATGGTATCCCGGAGAACATCGTTTCTGACAGAGGTTCCCAGTTTGTTTGAAGGTTTTGGCGATCCTTTTGTGCTAGGATGGGCATTGATTTGTCTTTTTCCTCAGCTTTCCATCCTCAGACAAATGGCCAAACCGAACAAACTAATCAAACTTTGGAAACATATCTGAGATGCTTTGTTTCTGCTGATCAGGATGATTGGGTGTCCTTTTTGCTGTTGGCTGAGTTCGCCCTTAATAATCGGGCCAGCTCGGCTACTTTGGTTTCGCCGTTTTTCTGCAATTCTGGTTTCCATCCTCGTTTCTCTTCAGGGCAGGTTGAGTCTTCAGACTGGCCTGGTGTAGATACTGTGGTGGATAGGTTGCAGCAGATTTGGACTCATGTGGTGGACAATTTGACATTGTCCCAGGAGAAGGCTCAACGTTTCGCTAACCGCCGGCGCTGTGTGGGTCCCCGACTTCGTGTTGGGGATTTGGTTTGGTTGTCGTCTCGTTATGTTCCTATGAAGGTTTCCTCTCCTAAGTTTAAGCCTCGTTTCATTGGTCTGTATAAGATTTCTGAGGTTATCAATCCTGTGTCATTTCGTTTGGCCCTTCCTGCTTCTTTTTCCATCCATAATGTGTTCCATAGGTCGTTATTGCGGAGATACGTGGCGCCTGTGGTTTCATCCGTTGATCCTCCTGCCCCGGTGTTAGTTGAGGGGGAGTTGGAGTATGTGGTGGAGAAGATTTTGGATTCTCGTGTTTCGAGATGGAAACTCCAGTACCTGGTCAAGTGGAAGGGTTATGGTCAGGAAGATAATTCCTGGGTTTTTGCCTCTGATGTTCATGCTGCCGATCTGGTTCGTGCCTTTCATTTGGCTCATCCTGGTCGTCCTGGGGGCTCTGGTGAGGGTTCGGTGACCCCTCCTCAAGGGGGGGTACTGTTGTGAATTCTGTTGTCGGGCTCCCTCCTGTGGTCATGAATGGTACTTCGGCTGGTTCTGTCCATGGACTTCCTCTGGTGGGTGTTTCTGAGTTTCACAGGTGACGAGGTTAATTCGTTAGCTGCTGCTCTATTTAACTCCACTTAGATCTTTGCTCCATGCCACATGTCAATGTTCCAGTATTGGTCTGTTCACTCCTGGATCATTCTTGTGACCTGTCTTCCCATCAGAAGCTAAGTTCCAGCTTGTATTTCTTGGGTTTGCTATTTTTCTGTCCAGCTTGCTATTTAATTTGTTGTCTTGCTTGCTGGAAGCTCTGGGACGCAGAGGG
The DNA here is from genome assembly GCF_032444005.1 of Ranitomeya imitator. NCBI lineage: Eukaryota > Metazoa > Chordata > Amphibia > Anura > Dendrobatidae > Ranitomeya > Ranitomeya imitator. Next base: position 451,003,991 of record NC_091286.1, on the reverse strand, counting down.
AGCGCCTCCGCACCGTGAGTCGGTGCGGAGAGTCTTTTTGCGCCCTCTGCGTGGTCTTTTTGTAGGTTTTTGTGCTGACCGCAAAGTAACCTTTCCTATCCTCGGTCTGTTCAGTAAGTCGGGCCTCACTTTGCTAAATCTATTTCATCTCTGTGTTTGTATTTTCATCTTTACTCACAGTCATTATATGTGGGGGGCTGCCTTTTTTGGGGGGGAATTTCTCTGAGGCAAGGTAGGCTTTATTTTTCTATCTTCAGGGCTAGCTAGTTTCTTAGGCTGTGCCGAGTTGCATAGGGAGCGTTAGGCGCAATCCACGGCTATTTCTAGTGTGTTTGATAGGTTTAGGGATTGCGGTCAGCAGAGTTCCCACGTCCCAGAGCTCGTCCTTATTATTAGTAACTATCAGGTCATTCCGTGTGCTCTTAACCACCAGGTCCATTATTGTCCTGACCACCAGGTCATAAGAAACGCCTCCCCCAAATGAAATTCATGAATAGCTGGTTTTTGGTCATTCTGCCTCAGAAAAATCAGAATAAAAAGCGATCAAAAAAGTCACGTGCCCGAATATGTTACCAATGAAAACATCAACTCGTCCCGCAAAAAACAAGACCTCACATGACTCTGTGGACTCAAATATGGAAAAATTATAGCTCTCAAAATGTGGTAACGCAAAAAAAAAAATTTTGCAATAAAAAGCGTCTTTCAGTGTGTGACGGCTGCCAATCATAAAAATCCGCTAAATAACCCGCTATAAAAGTAAATCAAACCCCCCTTCATCACCCCCTTAGTTAGGGAAAAATTAAAAATGTTAAAAAATGTATTTATTTCCATTTTCCCATTAGGGTTAGGGCTAGGGTTAGGGCTAGGGTTAGGGCTAGTGTTAGGGTTAGGGCTAGGGTTTGGGCTAGGTTTGGGGTTAGGGCTAAAGTTAGGGTTAGGGCTAGGGTTAGGGTTAGGGCTAGGGTTAGGGCTAGGGTTAAGGCTACAGTTAGGGTTGGGGCTAAAGTTAGGGTTGGGGTCTAAAGTTAGGGTTAGGGTTTGGATTACATTTATGGTTGGGAATAGGGTTGGGATTAGGGTTAGGGGTGTGTCTGGGTTAGAGGTGTGGTTAGGCTTACCATTGGGATTAGTGTTAGGGGTGTGTTTGGATTAGGGTTTCAGTTATAATTGGGGGGTCTCCACTGTTAGGCACATCAGGGGCTCTCCAAACGCGACATGGCGTCCGATCTCAATTCCAGCCAATTCGGTGTTGAAAAAGTAAAACAGTGCTCCTTCCCTTCCGAGCTCTCCCGTGTGCCCAAACAGGGGTTTACCCGAACATATGGGGTATCAGCGTTCTTAGGACAAATTTTTTGGTCCAATTTCTCCTGTTACCCTGGGGAAAATACAAAACTGGGGGCTAAAAAATAATTTTGTGGGAAAAAAAAAGATTTTCTATTTTCAAGGCTCTGCGTTATAAACTGTAGTGAAACATTTGGGGGCTCAAAGTTCTCACAACACATCTAGATAAGTTCCTTGGGGGGTCTAATTTCCAATATGGGGTCACTTGTGGGGGTTTCTACTGTTTAGGTACATTAGGGGCTCTGCAAACGCAATGTGATGCCTGCAGACCAATCCATCTAAGTCTGCATTCCAAATGATGCTCCTTCTCTTCCGTGCTCTGCCATGCGCTCAAACGGTGGTTCCCCCCCACATATCAGGTATCAGCGTACTCAGGACATTTGAAAAAAACATTTAGGGTCCAATTTCTCCTGTTACCCTTGGAAAAATACAAAACTGCAGGCTAAAAAATAATTTTTCTGGGAAAAAATGTTTGTTTTATTTTTACGGCTCTGCATTATAAACTTCTGTGAAACACTCGGTGGGTCAAAGTGCTCACCACACATCCAGATAAGTTCCTTAGGGGGGTCTACTTTCCAAAATGGTGTCACTTGTGGGGGGGTTTTATGTTTAGGCACATTAGTGGCTCTCCAAACGCAACATGGCGTCCCATCTCAATTCCTGTCAATTTTGCATTGAAAAGTCAAATTGCCCTCCTTCGCTTCCGAGCTCTGTCATGTGCCCAAACAGTGGTTTACCCCCTCATATGGGGTATTGGCGAACTCAGGACAAATTGTACAACAACTTTTTGGGTCCATTTTCTCCTGTTACCCTTGGAAAATAAAACAAATTGGAGCTGTAGTAAATTTTTTGTGAAAAAAAGTTAAATGTTCATTTTTATTTAAACATTCCAAAAATTCCTGTGAAGCACCAGAAGGGTTAATAAACTTCTTGAATGAGGTTTTGAGCACCTTGAGGGGTGCAGTTTTTAGAATGGTGTCACACTTGGGTATTTTCTATCATATAGACCCCTCAAAATGACTTCAAATGAGATGTGGTCCCTAAAAAAAAAATGGTGTTGTAAAAATGAGAAATTGCTGGTCAACTTTTAACCCTTATAACTCCCTAACAAAAAAAATTTTGTTTCCAAAATTGTGCTAATGTAAAGTAGACATGAGGGAAATATTACTTATTAAGTATTTTGTGTGACATATCTCTGTGATTTAATTGCATAAAAATTCAAAGTTGGAAAATTGCAAAATTTTCAAAATTTTCGCCAAATTTCTGTTTTTTCACAAATAAATGCAGGTAATATCAAAGAAATTTTACAACTATCATGAAGTACCATATGTCACGAGAAAACAGTGTCAGAATCACTGGGATCCGTTGAAGCGTTCCAGAGTTATAACCTCATAATGGGACAGTGGTCAGATATGTAAAAATTGGCCTGGTCATTGACATGCAAACCACCCTTGGGGGTAAAGGGGTTAAAAATTATACAATGTAATTTTTTGTTTTTAGATTTTGTCTCTCACTGGTGAAGTGTACTTACGATAAAAATTACAGACTTCTCCATTCTTTGCAGGTGGGAAAACGTGCAAAATCGTCAGTGTATTAAAAATACGGTAACTTTTTTCCCCACTGTATACTATTTATTTACACAGGCTCGTACACACATATACTGTAATACATATACACACAGGCACACACTCATATACTATATATACAGTTGTGTCAAAAAGTGCTCCCTTCCTTATTTCCTATTCTTTTGCATGATTGTCACACTTAATTGTCTCAGATCACCAAGCAAATTTAAATATTAGACAAAGATAACACGAGTAAACACAAAATCCAGTGTTTAAATTAAGGTGTTCATTATTAATGGAAAAAGAAATTCAAACATACAGGGCCCTGTGTCAAAAGTCATTGCCCCCAAAACATAAATTAAAGGTGGGTTATCACTTCTTTGTGAAGCTGAGTTCAAATTCCCTAGCCACAGCCAGGCCTGATTACTGCCACACCTTTTCTCAATCAAAAAATCACTTAAATAGAACCTGCCTGTCAAAGTGACGTAGACCAAAAGCTCCTAAAAATAACTAGACATGATGCCGAAATCCAAAGAATTTCTGGAGCAAATGAGAAACAAAGTAATTGTAATTGTAAAGCCAGTACTAAAGCTTTGGGACTCCAGCGAACCACAAAGAGAGCCATTATCCACAAAACGTAAAAACATGGAACAGTGGTAAATCTTCTCCTGAGTGGCTGGCTGACCAAAATGACCCCAAGAGCGCAGCGATGACTCATCCAAGAGGTGACAAAAGACCCCACAACAATATCCAAAGACATGCAGGCCTCACTTGCCTTAGTTAAGATCAGTGTTCATGACTCCACCATAAGAAAGAAACTGGGCAAAAATTGCCTGCATGGCAATTCTAAGAGGAAAACCACTGCTGTGCAATAAAACATAAGGCTTGTCTCAGTTTTGCCAGAAAACACCTTGATCCCCAAGACTTTTGGGAGAATATTCTGTGGATTGACTCACATGTAAAGAGCCATGGAATAAATGGCGCTATAAAAATATATAATAATAATAATAATAATAATAATAAAAATTGACGACACAAAATTTTAATCTGGCATCGAAGTAACACATAATTTCTGAAAAAGAACATAACAGTAAAATATGGTGGTGGGAGTGTGATGGTCAGGGGCTGTTTTGCTACTTCAGGACCTGGAAAACTTGCTGTGGTAAATGGAAACGTGAATTATGCTGTCTACCAAAAAATACTGAAGAATGTCCAACATCTGTTTGTGACCTTAAGCTAAAGCGCACTTGGGTTATGCAGAGGGACAATGATCTAAAACACACCAGCAAGTCCACTTCTGAATGGCTTAACAAAAAGAAAATTAAGACTTTGGAGTGGCCTAGTCCAAGTCCTGACCTTAATCCGATTGAGATACTGTGGCATGACCTTAAAAATGCTAAGAAACTCTACAATATTGCTGAATTACAACAATTGTGCAAAGATGAGTGGGCTAAAATTCCTCCAGAGCATTGTAAAAACTCATTGCCAGTTATCGCAAATGCTTGATTGCAGTTGTTGCTGCTAAGGGTGGCCCAACCAGTTATTAGGTTTAGGGGGCAACCACTTTTTCATACAGGGCCTTATAGGTTTGGATTTCTTTTTTCATTAATAATAAAGACCTTCATTTAAAAACTGCATTTTGTGTTTACTTGTGTTATCTTTGTCTAATATTGAAATTTGATCTGCAAAATATAAGTGTGACAAACATGCAAAAGAATAGGAAATCAAGACGGGGAAAAAACTTTCACACAACTGTACATATGCACATACACACATACAGTGGGGAAAAAAGTATTTAGGCAGCCAACAATTGCCAAGTTCTCCCACTTAAAAAGATGAGAGAGGCCTGTAATTGACATCATAGGTAGACCACAACTATGAGAGTCAAAATGAGAAAACAAATTCAGAAAATCACCTTGTCTGATTTGGCAAGATTTATTTAGCAAATTATGGTGGAAAATAAGTATTTGGTCATTAACAAAAGTTCATCTCAATATTTTGCTATATATCCTTTGTTGGAAATGACAGAGGTAAAATGTTTTCTGTAAGTCTTCACAAGATTGGCACACACTGGTGGTATGTTTGCCCATTCCTCTTTGCAGATCTCCTCTAGAGCAGTGATGTTTTGGGCATGTTGCTGGGCAACACAGACTTTCAACTCCCTCCAAAGGTTTTCTATGGGGTTGAGATCTGGAGACTGGTTAGGCCACTCCAGGACCTTCATATGCTTCTTACAAAGCCACTCCTTCTTTGCCTTGGCGGTGTGCTTGGGATCATTATCATGCTGAAAGACCCATCTTCATTTCATCTTCAGTGCCTTTGCTGATGGAAGGAGGTTTGCACTCAAAATCTCATGATACATTGCCTCATTCATTCTTTCATGTGCACGGACCAGTCATCCTGGTCCCTTTGCAGAGAAACAGCCACAAAGCATGATGTTACCACTCCCATGCTTCACAGTAGGTATGGTGTTCTTTGGATGCAACTCAGCATTTTGTCTCCTCCAAACACGACGAGTTTTATTTCTATCAAACAGCGCTACTTTGGTTTCATCAGACCATATGACATTCTCCCAATACTCTTCGATATAATCCAAATGCTCTCTCGCAAACTTCAGACGGGCCCAGACATGTACTGGCTTAAACAGGGGGACACATCTGGCACTGCTGGATCTGAGTCCCTGGCTGCGTAGTGTGTTACGTTGGTTCCAGCTCTATGCAGGTCATTCACTAGGTACCCCCGTGTGGTTCTGGGATTTTTGCTCACCATTCTTGTAATCATTTTGACCCCACGGAGTGAGAACTTGCGTACAGTCCCAGATCGAGGGAGATTATCAGTGGTCTTGTGTGTCTTCCATTTTCCTATTGCTCCCACAGTTGATTTCATCACACCAAGCTGCTTGCCTATTGCAGATTCAGTCTTCCCAGCCTGGTGCAGGGCTACAATTTTGTTTCTGGTGTCCTTTGACAGCTCTTTGGTCTTCACCATAGTGGAGTATGATGTGTGACTGAGGTTGTGGACAGGTGTCTTTTATACTGATAAGTTCAAACAGGTGCCATTACTACAGATAATGAGTGGAGGAAAGAGGAGCCTCTTAAAGAAGAAGTTACAGGTATGTGAGAGCCAGTAATCTTGCATGTTTTTAGGTGACCAAATACTTATTTTCCACCATAATTTGCAAAATAAATCTTGCCAAATCAGACAAGGTGATTCTCTGGATTTGTTTTCTCATTTTGACTCATAGTTGTGGTCCACCTATGATGTCAATCACAGGCCTCTCTCATCTTTTTAAGTGGGAGAACTTTCACAATTGGTGGCTGACTAAATACTTTTTTTCCCCACTGTATACTATGTATACACAGACTCATACACATATACTACATATACACAGGATCATATACACAGGCACATACAACTTTATACTATTTATACACAGGCACATACACTATATATACACAAGCACATACACACATACTATATATCAGGCTCATACACATGCACTAAAACTAAATACACATGCTCATACGCGTATACAGTGGCATGTAAAAGTTTGGGCACCCCTGGTCAAAATTAATGTTATTGTGAACAGTTAAACAAGTAAAAGATGAAATGACCTCTAAAAGTGCTAAAGTTAAAGATGACACATGTACTTTGTATTTTAGGTAAAAAAAGATATTGTTAAAGGGACACTGTCACCTGAATTTGGAGGGAACAATCTTCAGCCATGGAGGCGGGGTTTTTGTGTTTTTGATTCACCCTTTCCTTACCCGCTGGCTGCATGCTGGCTGCAATATTGGATTGAAGTTCATTTTCTGTCCTCCGTAGTACATGCCTGCACAAAAATTGTGCTGATGTAAAGTAGACGTGTGGGAAATGTTATTTATTAACTATTTTGTGTCACATAACTCTCTGGTTTAACAGAATAAAAATTAAAAATGTGAAAATTGCGAAAAATTTTCGCCAAATTTCCGTTTTTATCACAAATAAACACAGAATTTATTGACCTAAATTTACCACTAACATGAAGCCCAATATGTCACGAAAAAACAATCTCAGAACCGCTAGGATCCATTGAAGCGTTCCTGAGTTATTACCTCATAAAGGGACACTGGTCAGAATTGCAAAAAACGGCAAGGTCTTTAAGGTCAAAATAGGCTGGGTCATGAAGGGGTTAAAGACTACTATCTTACATTGTCACCTTTATAAAAAGACTCCTGTCCAAAGACTCAATTAATCAGTCAGACCCTAACCTCTACAATATGGGCAAGACCAAAGAGCTTTATAAGGATGTCAGGAACAAGATCTTAGCTGAAACATGTTGGTTGTTCATCCCAGGTGACCAGGATCCATGTCTATTTTAATGTACTACTGTACCAAATAAAAGGTTTTTTTTCACACTTTTTTTTTTTTTTTTTACAAAAAAGATGACTTTCCTTCTTGATTTCATCACTGAAGGTTTCTTCCTCCAACTTTTTCGCCGATGTTCAAGACTGAGACGGCTCCGGGTGATGTTGCTTCATCCGTCAAGGTACTGCAATAGGTAATGAGCTGATGTGTTTTCCCCACTATTTTCCTTCTATTGTTTTCTCATATACACCAGAGGGGAGTGGCCAAAACAGAACAGCTGAGACAATTCAGGATGGAGAGCTCCAGGACATCAACTGAACTGATCAACCCTTGCCAAGACAGAGCAAAGAAAGCTTGCACTATTTAATAGAATGGTGAAGCAGTTCTAATTAAGTGCAGGAGTTCTTGTATCCAGACGCCATGATCTTCTGGCCCCTCTCTGTTGCAGTATCCCAGTGACAGCATGACCATTTTCTATTTGATAATAGAATAATCTGAGAACTACTAAGAGTCAATGCCAAAAAATTCATTTATTTTCCAAAACTATGACCAGTGATACATTCTACCAACGTTTCGGCCTTTAGGGCATTTTCTATTTGAGAGGGCCCCTTTTTCTTTAGGCCCTGGTCTTCAGACTATCAAGATCTTCAGTAAGAAAATTAGCACTGCACGCAATCAATGTTAAAGAAAAATTATATGTAAATTGCCTCTTCTGAGAAAAAGAAAAATTAGACATTATAAACTTACTTGTTGGTATTCTTGTTTTTTACAATGAGGATCTGAATGGACATTGACTCTGTTGTCTGTAAGTTTTATTTTAGTTTCACAAATCAGTTGAGGCTAGAAGTAAGCAAAAAAGAATATCAGAAGTAACAGATATTAATAAGTAGGTTATCATGTTTATTTGCACAGCTACATGAAACAAGCCATGTAAAATTGTGAAGGTTGTAACACAGAGATAACACCTATCCATATGTCCTATATGGGCTAGGACAAAGAGCTAATCTTTAAGGGCTTATAATAATAATAATAATAATAATTTTATTTATATAGCGCCTACATATTCCGCAGCGCTTTACAAATTATAGAGGGGACTTGTACAGACAATAGACATTACAGCATAACAGAAATCACAGTTCAAAATAGATAACAAGAGGAATGAGGGCCCTGCTCGCAAGCTTACAAACTATGAGGAAAAGGGGAGACACGAGAGGTGTAGAGCTTTATTAATGATTGCAGAATACAGCGATTCCCAAATGGGATCAGTGCGTCTATCTATAAATAACGGCTTTGCCAGTGTGTAAGTTGCTTTAAGTCCCTTAATAAACTTGGCAAGTGAATATACGGCTATGACTCTTTATGACACCAACAAATATCACTTTTCAACATGGCTGATATTCATCCAACACAAAAAAATTACACAAGTATTAAAAAACAATAAAGAAAATGGACTAAAGACAAAATTATGCCCATAACGAGCGCAGCTCAAAAATACAACAAAGTCGACAAAGTATTTGCAAACTAATCGTTGCGTCCACATTTATTTTTGCATATTGCTGCACATCCTTCTTTACATGAAATATGCTGATGACAATGATTATCCTATAGGTGGCATAAGCTATATGATCCCGACTGTGCTTTCGCAAACTGATCATTGACATGATGTTTGAGAACAATTCTTGTAAATGTTCGTTAGGCCAAATATTAGTTAATGTAAGACAGTCTAAACGCCGAGTATTTCCCTGTGTACTTTTATATGAGCATTAATGAAGGTTTCCCTTTATTGTAGCTGCAAATCTCAGCTTTCCCCAAGACACATTTTTATCAAATCAGTTATTGAATATACACATGACTGTAAAAATCAGACTAGTGCCATCTTTTGTTTTGACAAATAGCACTCCTCCCCATGTTATTCTTTGGGGCTGTGCAGATTTCTGTCCAAGGAAAAAAAAATCACAGCAAGCATGAACCCATTCATGTTTATGGGTCAATGGAAAATATTGGAATTACATTCGTGTGACAACAGAGTGTGGTCTGATTTTCATGGATTGACAGAATGGAGAAGATGGAGAATTTTTTTCTTATTCTCCACATCAGAGAAAATTGTATCACACTCTGCTAAAACTCAGATTTTGATCAAAGTGTGATTAGCATAATCGGATCTATTTTCTCAGATGAAAGAAAAATGGTCGTGTGACTCTAGCCTAAGGCAGGTGTCACACTTCCGAGTGTGATGCGAGAAGTTCGCACGAGTCTCTCGCATCAATACCCGACACTGTCGAAAGCACTTGGGACCGGAGTGTTGAGCTGCATAGAAATACATGCAGCCGCGTGCAAGAGTGATTCTAGTGAACATCATTTGAATGACAGTTGCTAGGGGAATTTATAGATAGAATTGCTATTCCCAGTAATGACTGCTGATGATGGTGCCACAATAGTGCAATCTGATGTAATGATTGTTTTCCATTGAAACAGGGAAAGTGATGTAATTTGTGGGGTCGGCGTTGGTGGCTACTTTTCCTGCATGCTGGATAATCTTTTTACAATATGCATTGGCAGTGCATTCTCTTGCAGCTTCAATACTTCTGATTAGAGGGTGTGAGTGAGCACATGTGTAAGGAGATAGACCGGAGCGCGGGTACCTGCATTTCGGGTCCAGAACTGAGAGGGCTGCATCCTCTGTTAACAGGGTGAAGATTGAGGGAGGCGGACCTTCCCCTGCTGCCGGAGGGAGACCTGAGAGAGATGGGGCTTCCTGCTGAGAGGATGGGGTGGGAGAGCCTAGAAAGAGCGCGTAGCCACAGGAGTATAAGAAGGAAAAGCACGCGTTGAGGGTTGGGTTGGCGCCAAGTAAATGCAGCGCGCAGAGTGGTGAGCAGCGCGCTCTGCTTCCTCCACCTGAGAGTGCTGGGCCTGTGACAGGCCGTGCTGCTGCTGTCCAGGATAGGAGCTGCAGTACTGGGGGGATTAGCCGTACCAGCAGTGAAGAGTCGAACCAGCAGAGCAGAGCCGTGCCAGCGGAGCCGTGCAAAGCCGTGCCAGCAGAGTGGAGCTGTGCAGAGCCATGCGGAGCTAAGCCAGGTGCCTTACCTGGCGTGATAGTGAGTACCACACACGCTCTGCCCAAGAGTGACCACATACTTGACAGACCCCTGCATACAGGTCCACTGTTTGTGGACAACCGAGTGTCAGCTCCCCACTACCCTCCATGCTAGGAGGTGACCCTAGTTGAAGGCAGAGACTGCACTGAGTGTGCGACCCAGAGAGAGAAACAGACGGCTAGGCCAGAGCCTCTCTACCAAGGACTTGTGTACACCACGGAGCGAAGTCACATTCTGGCAGTTCCCAATACTAGACTCAGTACTGTGCTAAATACGTTTTGAACACAGGAAATCTTCCTAACTCCCAGAGACTGCGACGAGACGACCCACACCGCTGTTGTCGGTGCCACCGTTGGATTCCCGCCTGTCAGAGACTCTGTCGAGATGACCTGCGCCACTGTTGCCGATGCCACCATTGGAATCTTGAATTTCCTCACATTAGAAGTCTAGAGTCCGATAAGATTAACCTCTTTATTACTGAACTTCCGTTTGTCCCTATCCTACTTTAACTCTTGGTCTGCCTCCTGTCCGTGGCGACATCCAGCGTTCCTGCGATTTCTACACATGGTCACTGTGCATATTGCACAGTAACAAGAATCTAATAAGCATACATTGGAACTGACAAGCAAGGCATGCTCAGTAGAGCAGAGATTAGCACAGCCATTGAAATGGAGGTCACTGATTATGCTTCATTTCAGGAAGGCCACAGACTCTTCCCCCTGATGGCGATTGATTTGATTATCCCAGCATGTGTAACACCCCAGGTAACCGGTTGTTACAGTGATGTTGCCTTTCTTTCGGGGAGGGCGATATCATGCTTGGAGGCAAGGAGGATTCCCTTTACCAGGTAGCGCACCTACATACAACACATTCTGAATCCAGGCCAGGCTGCAGCTCGAGGGAAGGAAGTGAACTCAAGGGGTTGAATGTAATGAATCAGACGTAAGAAGCACAGGAGGAAGAAAGGGGGCTCAGAGGGGAACTGTGACCGGGCACCCTCAGAGCCGAAATGCAGGAACCAGGCACCGGGATCCTGAGGCAGTGTTGTACTCCAGGTCGCACGGCAGAACCGGAGGGCATAGCACTTTATGTTATTTGCCCGCACTCACACCTGAAGGTGCAGCAGTACACTAAGAGCTCGGGTCGTAATAGAGACAATATAAAAAGGCTCACACTGCCCACCATATGGGTAACTGTCCCAGGACAGGAGAGAGAGAACTTTGTACGGAAGCCACAGGCAGCAAGGACCTCGCATACTAGCGTGAGTAGGAAGGCTTATGGACCTCACCTGGAAGATAGATCACCTTTGCCTCCAAGCCGGCCGGACCACATCACCACCTATTCCTGGTACCCTGGACTGTGGACTTCTACCATCAGTAAGCCAGGTAAAGACGTTAGAACTCTGAGTCCTCTATTTATTTTCCGGCATACACCACCTCTTTCCAGCACACTGGGAGCCCTGGGGACCCCGCTTCACCTGTGGGAAGCGTCACCATCTATGCTGCAATAACATTACCCCAGAGGACCCCTTTAAGCAGCGTCGGTCCCTACTGACCGAGAACCACAGGTGGCGTCACGATCACAAACTTTACAAATCCCCTTAAAAGATGTTTCCCCCTTTAATTGGGCGCCCAGGGCCACGGACCGGGTCACAGCCACCGTGACATCCCCTTTAAGTGTGACCGTACCCGGTACCGAGTATCCCCATTGCCCTAGTGGGCGACTGACATGCACTGGCATACTCAAACGTAGCATCATCAATGAGGAATTGGTAAAAAAAACAAACACGCAGTTAGAGTAGAGTGGGACTGGTAAGGACTTTTTAATTAAAGTGTATTAGAAAAGAGATTAGATTATGAAATTAGATAGGCATTTAGAAATAAAATAAAGTTTAGTTCCGAACTACCACATTAATGTTTCTGGATATCTAGAAACTCGGCATGCTTTGCATGTCAATCTCTCTGCAAGGAGAAACAATACTTCTTGGATATCGGTCGGAGGACTCTCACTCAGCCAAACCAGATCTCCACTTTGCACTGACAAGGGGCAGTACCCTGAAACACAGTGTCTGCAAATTGAGATTCTGGTTTCACTATTATCCAAAGTCATGTGACAAGGCTCGTTAAAGGGTCGACATTGACTTTTAGGATTGCTACTTCCAATAGGAGGCACTAGAGTTCTAGTTCTCTTCCTCTCTGAAGAGACAATTTGCATAATTTGGATATCTAGATAGAAAGACAGTCTGTCACCCCCCAAAATGCAATTTAAAGTACGGTACTTAGTCTCCAGAAAAAGTGCTTCCCAAATTGAATCCCCTGCTCTGCAAGTCTCAATTGTCACTGCAGGGACCAAAGAGGCGTAAACACACAATGTCACTGCAGGTGTTTTTTGATCTGCCTCTCTTGTCTGTAGTGGCAACTTGCTGCACACAGTATGACACTGTAGCGAGTGGCCACTGCATATTGGAGAAAGGGATAAGAGCATACCTGCACTGACATTGTGTGTTGGCACTTGGTTCCTGCATGCTCAGTATGGACGTTCAAGGTCGAGGATTCAATTTGGGCTAATGAAGTGTATGGTTGCAGTATGTTGATTGAAAAGGTGGAACAGTAAACTGAGCCTTTGGCCATGCCACTGTCGGGCACCAAGGAATCCTATTAAACATATGAAATAAAACCATTTTTCTGTCCAAATAAAGAAATACAATCTATTCTGTAGATATGAGTCTTTTATAGGGCATTAGGATTATGTAAGTCCATTAAGTCGTGTTTTGGTTTGCGATAGTGCCCGACTAAATGCATATGAATTAGAGATAGCCTATTACTTCTCTGGTTTACTAAATTCTAACTTACAAATGTAACACTTTAGGTATATTGCTGTTAGCATTTTAAGAATTATCACATTTGGCAGGGCACATTCTGTCCCACTATATTTTTCATCAAAACAGACAAAGCAACAGAATTTTTAATAAACTCCATCATTAGTAAATGGGTCCTTTGGGCACCGTTGGGATTCATTGTACAATTGGAGTTCATTGTTGGCGACTTCCAAAAAATTAAAAAATGATGCACAATGTCCATCTCTCCCTTGCTACTTTCTACCATGCTACGTCACAACATGCAGTCTTACATAATTGTGAAACAACAGCATCTGCATCCTTCTTACTGTTTTCTAGTGTACATGCAAATTGTCTCTTCAGAGGGGCCTAGAACTCAAGTGCCACCTATTGGAAGTAGCAATCCTAAAAGTCAATATCGACCCTCCAATAAGCCTTGCCACACGACAGGATAAAAGCCAAACCATAGTCTCATTTTCCAGACACTGTGTTTTGGGGTACTGCCCCTTGTCAGTGCAAAATTTGAGATATGGTGTGCTGGGTGTTTTTCTTTATGGAGAGTGATAAGTCAAGGCTGCCATGTCAAGGTAAGGTGACTTTTCAGCCTTGCAATGCTCCTCTGGAAAATTAAATGCAAATTGTCTCTTCAGAGAAGAAGAGGACTAGAGCTTTAGTTCTAGTTACATCTGGATAAATGTCTTGATCTGCAGGCAGCAGAAGGAGATTTACAGGCAGTTCAAAACTTGGGGGAAAATGCCACTTTATCCTTAAGTGTGTTGTTCACTACTAGAAAAACACTATGAAAATGAACCCATGGTAATATTCAAATGAAAAAGGAAAAAAATACTTATTGGTCCCTCATTATTATGGGGGACATGGCTTCTGATGTCTCCTGGCATTTTGTTCCTGCTTCCTTCTGAAAGACCTGAAGAATGACTAAGGTGTAGTAGAACTGAATGTTAGAGTTGGAAGGGACCTCTAGGGTCATCATTTCCAACCCCTGATAAATGTTGGATTCACCAAACCATCTCAGACAGATGTCTGTCCAGCCTCTGTTTACAGACTTCCATTACAGAAGAACTCACCCCCTCTTGTGGCAGCCTCATTACACTCATTGATTACCCTCAATGTCGAAAAGTTATTTCTAATTGTAGTACATGCAGCTTTTTCGGGCTATGCCTCAGTTCACACTGCCCGCACTCTTCACCATATGACGTGAAGCAATGTTTACACAGTGCGATAGAGAGACAGTGACGCAAAAGACTTCAAGATAAAACCTCTTTATTTCCAAAAACTCACAAAGTATGGTAAACGTTGTCCTCTGGATCGCAGCTGGATCATCCAAACAGTCGGTATCAAAAGCTGTTGCCGTGGGTGACAGCACCGTAGTATCCTTGGATGCATCAGATGCTTTGTTTTCCTTGGTTCTGTGTTAACCTCACACAGGCCTGTATTGCATAGACCCTCCTGCTCTGCTGCTTGCAAACCAAACACTGATAGACACAAATCTCAACTCAAAACTTAAATGTGAATTGTGGACATGGGTTACTCCCAAAATCTGGAGTGGAGGGAGAAATTCGCCCCACTACCAAACCTACAAATCTCTCAAAAAATAAAAGCCCTTGTTGGGTTTTCCTAAAATCTGACTTGGTCAAAATAGTTTGACCAAATCCATACTCTCTTTTATTCTGCCTTGTAACCACAGGTGTAGCTGTGATTACAACGCACTCCAGTGGGCTCAATATATCTCTATACTCCAAAGCCTACTTACTGGCGAAGCATTCTTCTCCACTATGCTATAATTTTTTTCAGCCGGGGTAAGTTTCCTACTCAAGTAGCTGACCGGATGTTCTTCTCTGTTCATCTCCTGTGACAGAATTGCTCCTAGGCTTACCTCCGAGGCATTTGTACGTACCATAAAACCTTACTTGAAGTTGGGGCTCGTGAGGACAGTCTGTCTGCATAATGCTAACTTCATAGATTGGCACACTTCCTCTGTTTGTGGACTTCTTTCCCTTTAAGAGATCGGTCAGGGGTGCTGATCTCCCAGTAAAATTAGGTATAAACCATTGGCAATACCCAATGATACCGAGGAATGCTCTTACCTGTTTACGACCATTGGGGTTGTCCCTGGCAACTAGTGATCCATGGAAGTGTCACTAGGCTCCCTGAGTCTAAGAAAGCCTCCATCTAGTACCCATTGACATGTATGTGGCACAGTTGTGTTTCAACTTATTCAGTGTCTGCATTTGTGGTGCAGACAGTCTTGGCATATATTGACACCCAGTGAGTAAACCCACCAGCCGTGGGTTCCGCCGTCAGGGAGCTGTTGGCAGCCACATGATCTGGTACTAGGCACCACCATCACCTGAAAGTGGTGGCACAGCTAATCCTTGAGACCAATTTAGGGGCACTGATCTCCTGCCACCCTCAATCCGGGGTACCCCCTCAGTATGGGCTCAGTTCTGAATGTCCCCAGCAGAGGGACATGACCCTTTCCCAGGCTCCTGGGCTTGCAGGAGTCGGCGTGATAACCGCAGTAGGGCATAGTCCTGTTCAAAGTCCTGGGTGGCTGTACTGTATAATGCTCAATCCGGCTAACCACTTGGTCTAGGTTACCTAGGTTCCCTTGCCCTACCCAACACTGCATGGCTGCTGGCAGAGTTCACATCTACCATTTGGGCTGGGCACAAGGTCTCAAGTGGCTGGAGCCACTTTTTGACTAGCTGCAACAAGTCATAAGCCAGAGATGTAGCGGGTCGGGTCTCCACAAAAGACCACTGGTACACATGTTGTGTACAAGTGTTAACCCCCAGTTGGGCAAGGATCTCACCTTTGAGTTTCCCACAGTGGTGGGCATCCTCCTGACTGAGGTCAAAGTAGACCTTCTGGGTATCTCCTATCAGATACGGGCCAAAATTTCAGCACGATGGGAAATTGGCAAGCTCTCCTGCTCCGCTGTGCATTCAAATGTGGCAATGAAAGCTCCCGTGTCGTCCTCGGGACTCATCTTCCTCAGCGCTAACCTGAATTTGTCCCAGGCCTCAGAATGAATCGGAGTCGACAGCAGGGTCATCTCCCTCAGAGCTGCAATCTGTTGCAGAATCAGGTCATTAGTAGTGTTGAGCGATACCTTCCGATATCAAGAAGTATCGGTATCGGATTGGATCGGCCGATATCCCAAAAATATCGGATATCGCCGATACTGATATACGATACCAATGCAAGTCAATGGGACACAAATATCGGAATGTAAATAAGCCCTTTCTGTCCTTCTACATCCTGTTCCGGAGGGGGGAAGTGTGGGCGGTGCGTGGGCGAACACTGTGCGTGTCTGTGTGTGCAGGCGGGGTCTGTGCGGGCCCGCCGGGGATCTGTACGTGCATCTCGGGGGTCTGTGCGGGCTGCCGGGGGTCTGTGCATGCCTGCCAGGGCTCTGTGCGGCCTGCCGGGGCTCTGTGCGTGCCTGCCGGGGCTCTGTGCAGCCTGCCGGGGCTCTGTGTGGCCTGCCGGGGCTGTGTGGCCTGCCGGGGGTCTGTGCAGCCTGCCGGGGGTCTGTGCGGCCTGCTGGGGCTCTCTGCGTGCCTGCCGAGGCTCTTTGCTGGGGCTCTGTGCGGGCTGCCGAGGCTCTGTGTGGACTGCCGAGGCTCTGTGCGTGCCTGCTGGGGATCTGTGCGTGCCTGCCAAGGCTCTGTGCGGGCTGCCAGGGCTTCCTGAAGCCTGCCGGGGCTCTGTGCAGCCTGCCGGGGGTCTGTGCAGCCTGGCGGGGGTCTGTGCAGCCTGCCGGGGGTCTGTGCAGCCTGCCGGGGGTCTGTGCGTGCCTGCCGGGGCTCTGTGCAGCCTGCCGGGGCTCTGTGCAGGCTGCCAAGGCTCTGTGCGTGCCTGCCGGGACTCTGTGCGGGCTTGCCTGGGCTCCGTGCGGCCTGCCGGGGTTTTGTGCGTGCCTGCCGGGGCTCTGTGCGGGCTTGCCGGGGCTCTGTGCGGGCTTGCTGGGATCTGTGCGGCCTGCCGGGGCTTTGTGCGGCCTGCCGGGGCTCTGCGGGCTTGCCGGGGCTCTGTGCGGGCTTGCCGGGGCTCTGTGCGGCCTGCCAGGGCTCTGTGCGGGCTTGCCGGGGCTCTGTGCGGGCTTGTCGTGGCTCTGTGCGGGCTTGCCGGGGCTCTGTGTGGGCTTGTCGGGGCTCTGTGCGGGCTGCCTGGGCTCTGTGCGGGCTTGCCGGGGCTCTGTGCGGCCTGCCGGGGCTCTGTGCGGGCTGCCGGGGGTCTGTGCAGGCTTCGTCAGATGGGATTACAAGTCCCATCGGACGATGCCTGTGACAGTGATTGACACATTAGCCAATGATGGGACAGTAGTAGTCCCATCATCCGGCTAATGTGTTGAATGTAAAAAAAAAACAAAACATACATACAACATACATACTACATACATTACATTCATACATTACATACAATACATACATACAGTACATATAACAGAGTACATACTCACCATTACTTGTCATTTTGATCCCCGAATCCAGTGTCACCTGTAAAACATGTTAAAGTAACAAACAACCAATATACTCCCTGTCCGCAGAAATCCACGACTGTCCCACGACGATCTCTCATGGAGAACGGCAGCATCAGCTGATGTGACCGCTCTCCAGGTGCTCCAGGAACACAATGACGGGAGGAAGGGATCCTTCCGCACTGTATTCCTCTGCCGCTGTAAAAAAATAGTCCCTAGTCTCACTTTTGGCATTGCTGTGTGAGAAATGTTCCCATGCAGCAATTGCCATAAAGTGAAACTTTGTCCTAAGGTAACCTCTCAGGGATGCACTGCAGGAGCCATTGTCTCCTCTCAGTGTCTCACTGAGGGTCCTATAGAGCAGTGACATCATCCAATGTCACTGTTCCATAGGGGAGATCGTCGTGGGACACTCGTTATTAATTGGACTACAGCGGACAGGTAGTATACGGTTTATTATTTTACATTTTTTGCAGGCGCTGAAGTATGGTAAGTATGGTTAAATGAAGAATATAAAAATACTTTTTTCCTAATGTGTGCGTGTTTTATTAGCCTAGGCTTCTTATTGACGCCTCTCCATTATTAACTCGGCTTAATGTCACCTTACAATAGCAAGGTGACATTAACCCCTTATTACCCCCTATCCCACCGCTACACGGGAGTGGGAAGAGAGGGGCTAAGTGCCGGAATTGGCGCATCTTACAGAGGCGCCATTTTTGGGACAGCTGCAGACTGGTATTTGTAGCCGAGGGGGGGGGCAATATCCATGGCCCCTCTCTAGGCTATGAATATCACCCCGCAGCTGTCTGCATAGCCTATCTAGCTATAAAATATAGGGGACCCCACGTCATTTTTTGGGGTGGTCCCCCTATTTTAATAGCCAGTAAAGGCTACGCAGACAGCTGCGGGCTGATATTCACAGCAGGCTACAAATATTGGCCCCCGGCATTCCCCCTCTGGTGAAGAAAATTGCGTTTCCATTTTTTTTTTTTAATTCAACACTCATTAAGGAATCTTTCCCACTTGCATTGGTACGGGTCCGTTGCTATGTGTCGGGCCGACGTACCGACGCACGTTGTGAAATTTGTGCACGGCGTGGGCAGCGGATGCAGTTTTTCAACGCATCCGCTGCCCATTCTGAAGTCCGGGGAGGAGGGGGCGGAGTTTCGGCCGCGCATGCGCGGTAGAAAATGGCAGACGCGACGGAAATAAAAAAGTTCACTTAAATATTTTTTCGTGTCGACTGTCCGCCAATACACGATGGATCCGTTGCACGACGGACGCGACGTGTGTCCATCCGTTGCGATCCATCGCTAATACAAGTCTATGGGTAAAAAATGCATCCGGCGAGCACATTTGCAGGATCCATTTTTTC
This sequence comes from Ranitomeya imitator, assembly GCF_032444005.1. NCBI lineage: Eukaryota > Metazoa > Chordata > Amphibia > Anura > Dendrobatidae > Ranitomeya > Ranitomeya imitator. The sequence goes on along the minus strand of NC_091286.1, from coordinate 450,984,922 downwards.
CCAAAATGACGGATTACGACGGATTGCTAAAAACGCAAGTGTGAAAGTAGCCTTAGAAACATCGGCCTTTGTATTATATATCTATGGATATATCTATCTATAGATATATTTATAGATAGATATATCTATAGATACATAGATGTATATATCCATATATCTGGCTGCTTTCACACATCTATGTATCTAAGACGCCTATCCATTATTAATCCAATAGTAGGAAAGGGTTAATAAAACACGCACACATGAGGAAAAAAGTATTTTTATATTCTTCATTTAACCATACTTACCATACTTCAGCGCCTGCAAAAAATGTAAAATAATAAACCGTATACTACCTGTCCGCCGTAGTCCAATTAATAACGAGTGTCCCACGACGATCTCCCCTATGGAACAGTGACATTGGATGATGTCACTGCTCTATAGGACCCTCAGTGACACACTGACAGGAGACAATGGCTCCTGCAGTGCATCACTGAGAGGTTACTAGAGTTCAAAGTCTCACTTTATGGCAATTGCTGCATGGGAAAATTTCTCACACAGCAATGCCAAAAGTGAGACTAGGGACTATTTTTTTTACAGCGGCGGAGGAATACAGTGCGGAAGGATACCTTTCTCCCGTCATTGTATTCTTGGAGCCCCTAGAGAGCGGTCGCATCAGTTGATGCTGCCGTTCTCCACGGGAGATCGTCGTGGGACCCTCGTGGATTTCTGCGACAGGGATTATATTGGTTGTTTGTTATTTTAATCTTTTTACAGATGACACTGGCTTCGGGGAACAAAGTGACAAGTAATGGTGAGTATGTACTCTGTTTTATGTACTGTATGTCTATATGTATGTATTGTATGTATGAATGTATGTAGTATGTATGTAGTACGTATGCAGTATGTAGCATGTATGTAGTATGTAGTTTGCAGCACTGTACGCGGCCGTCCGGTCTCAGGTTGCTATGCGATCAGGGCCTGCGGTGACGTCGCGGTCACATGATCGTGATGTCACAAAGGTCCTTATCGCATAGCATCTTTGGAACCGGACCGCCGCCTGCAGCGCCGAGGAGATCGGGACGTCAGAGGGTGAGTATATCATTATTTTTATTATTTTTAACATTACTATTGATGCTGCATATGCAGCATCAATAGTAAAACAAGTGCAGGATTAAACCCGCAGCGGAACCCGCAACACAAACCGCGATAAATCTGCAGGGATAACCGCAGCGGGTTTGCCCTGCAGATTTATCAAATCCGCTGCGGGAAAACCCGCGGGTTTTCCCACAGTCCCCTTCCTACGTGTGCCCATAGCCTAACTGTTTTATTTCCACACCTTTGACTTACCCCTCTGTGCTACGAGCACTCCTGGTATCTGACAGTAGACCTCCAGACTACCCTGTTTCACAGCTTACCCATGAGTAGTGACCAGCATCACTCTGGTCTCTTTTAATGCTTCCGATTATTCCTTCTTTTTGGGATTGTTACTGATTGTACAGTGAGAATTTTGTTTAGCAAAATATCCCATCCTTCTTGGACATTTCTATCGTTTAGAACATCCAGCCATTGAACCTTTCTTATGCTGTTTCTGAGTCTATTAAAATCTGCCTTTCTGAAGTCCAATCTGAAAGTCTGAGTTATCCAAAATTCGAGGATATCATTATTGTTGCCTCCAAAATTCCCAGCCACCTTTACTTCCTCAACCATTTCCTCCCTGTTGGTAATTGTTTTTTTTGTTTTTTTATAATACCGCCATATGCCCATTTTTTAAAGTTTTTTTTGTGTCCAACTTCTTTAATAGCATATATGATATTTATTACCAAATATGTGATTAATTCATTACAAAAGCATTTTTTTCTCATCAGCTGTAAGCCAAATTGCAATGGGTAAAGTTACTGTTAAAGAATCTATGTAAATTAATATTTACAAGTTAACTTACAGACAAGTGGGTAAAGGCACATTCATCTCCCAAAATGGAATAGTCGGTTTTGGAACAGTTAGTTGCTTTTATTGTAAAAGTGACCATGTATAATTCTCCTTTAAAACCCTACAGAGTAAAGAACAGATATAGTTAAATGATCATATCAATATGTTTATAATTAGCAGTTTAATATCATCATCATGCATACAGACACACCTAGAATAAAACACTCTGATTGTGTTCATAATATCCATTTTGCTCAATATGTTATTATTTCAAACCAAAACTCCGAATCTAGTGCCGAGTGCCTCTCATACCATCTCTATTCTCCATAATATTCATATTTATCACAAAGTCTCAGGTTTGCCATCTGGTTATAACTTACTTTAACCCCTTAGTGACCGAGCCAAATTTTGAAATCTGACCAGTGTCACTTTATGTGGTAATAATGGAATTCTTCAACAAATCCCAGTGATTTTGAGGTTGTTTTTTCGTGGCACATTATAATTTATGATAATGGTAAATTTAGGTCAATATGTTTGGTGTTTATTTATAAAAAAAAATATAACAAATTTGACAAAAATGTAAAAAAATGTGCAATTTTCAAACTTTGAATGATTATCCTTTTAATCCAGATAGTCATACCACAGAAAAACCTTAATAAATAACATTTCCCTCATATCTGCTTTATATCAGCTCCATTTGTAAAATGTTATTTTATTGTGTTTGCCTTTTAAGGAACTTTAAAAAATGTAGCTGTCATTTTTCATTTCTTCAAGGAAATGTACAACATTTATTTTTAGGGACCCATCCAGGTTTGAAGTGACTTTGAGGGTCCTATATATTGGAAACCCCCCAAAAGTAAGGCTATGTTCACACGTTCCTGATTTCCCTCCTTTTTTTTCAGGACTAAAAACCGCAGCTTTTGGCAGAAAACGCAGGTCCTTTTTTTGGTGCTATTTTGGTGCGTTTTTGATGCGTTTTTTGATGCATTTTTTGATGCGTTTTTTGATGCAGTTTTCTATGCAGAGTCTGTGTGTTTTCTAGGAAGTTTTTTTAGGGTTAAAATGGCTGAAAATACCCTAACCCTACCCCTAACCCTACCCCTACCCCTACCCCTAACCCTACCCCTAACCCTACCCCTAACCCTAACCCTACCCCTAACCCTACCCCTAACCCTACCCCTAACCCTAACCCTATTCTAACCTTAGTGGAAAAAAAAAATTCTTAATTTTTTTATTGTCCCTACCTATGGGGGTGACAAAGGGGGGGGTCATTTACTATTTTTTTTATTTTGATCACTGAGATAGGTTATATCTCAGTGATCAAAATGCACTTTGGAACGAATCTGCCGGCCGGCAGATTCGGCGGGCGCACTGCGCATGCGCCCGCCATTTTGCAAGATGGCGGCGCCCAGGGAGAAGACGGCCGGACGGACACTGGGAGGCCGGGTAAGTATAAGGGGGGGAGATGAGGGCACGGGGGGGCGTCGGAGCACAGGGGGGTGGCATCGGAGCATGGGGGGGTGGGATTGGGGCACGGGGGGGCAGCCACACTGCAGCGGTTCTGCACCACAAACCGCAGAAAACCCGCAGATATTTTTTTCATTTGCGACTTTTACTGCGGGTTTGACCTCACAATGGAGGTCTATGGGTACAGAACCGCTGCAGTTCCGCAAAAAGATGTGACATGGTACTTCTTTTTTACCGCGGCTATTCAGCGTGGCTTTTTTCGCGATTTTCCGCAATGTGGGCACAGCAGTTCCTGTTTTCCATAGGGTACATTGTAATGTACCCTGCATGGAAAACAACTGCGGACCCGCAGCGGGAAAATCGCGGCGATTCCGCATGAAAAAAAGGATGGTGTGAACATGGCCTAAAACCATTTAAAAAACAGCGTCCCTCAACATATTGAAAACTGCTGTCTGGTAGTTTATTAACCCTTCAAGTGATTTTCAGGAATTAATGTAAAGTGGCATGACAGAAATGAAAAATTTTATTTTTACCACCTAAATGTCGCTAACTTCTGAACAGGTCACTGTAGCCAGGAGACTTTAAGGCCCTATTTGGCCATAAATTGCCATAGCAAACATAAGGACCACACAGTCATGATCTCTGGGTGCCAATGGGGATAAATAGGAAGCCCCCACACTCTGTTAACCATTCATATGAGGTAATCACTTTTCACAGCAGCATTTAAGGGGTTAAACAGATATGGACAGTGCCAACGTTGATAATGGCTAATGCAGCAAGTTGTCAGCTATAGTGGACAGCTGACAGCTGCTGGATTGCCACCTGTATGGGGATGCTATTTTCTTATATCTCAGGTCAGTAAAAACATGTATCAGCGGTCATTAAGGGGGTATAAATCAAGTTTTTTTATTTTTATATTTTTTAAAGGTTTTTTGTATATTTATTTTTAGTCTCAATGTTATCTATATTTTAAAAAAATCCTAAAATCTTGAAGCTTTCCCACTGTTCACTTATCCTCAAAGTGTGCCTAAAGAAATGAAACATGGCCCCTATAAGGGAAAGCAATAAAACTAATCACTATGGCTCTGATTTTTTTGGCAATGGCTTCAGAGGTGCTGGGCAGCTCCTTGTGTATCAAATATGTGCTGTTGAAGTGCCTGACCTCTCATGCTGGGGATACAAGTCAGATTCCCTGTACATGACAGGGCATTGCTGGAAAACCTGTGTTAAAGACTACTGAAGGCAGGGGAGACTCCTGAGTGTAATCAGCAGCTGTGCCAGGAGATTGTAGAAGAGGCAACTTTTCTGGAGCGCTGACGTCCATGGCTGGATAAAGTGTGGGAGTCACTGTGGCAGCCGTGATCAGGAAACAGCCGTGATTATAAATAAAATCCAGTGTCGGACTGGGGTGACAAGGGCCCACCAGTAACATTGACTTTGCGGGGACCCATTTTTTCACCTGCATGCAAATATTACATTACCCTCATTCACAAATTTACCTATATATCTATATAATAATAAACTGGGTAGTTTGATTAGTGAATGATGAGATGCTACTTTTTTCTGTACAGAGTGAATCAAGTGAATACAGCCTGCAGTGATCCTCAACCTACTGAACAGCCGCACAGCCAGCTCTTCCCTCTCCTAGTGTATCCTCACCCACCCCCTGCAGACTGTGAGCCCTCGCGAGCAGGGTCCTCCCTCCTTATGTACTCGTGTGCCTTGTTATCTGCTGATGTTTAATGTATTTGTCTATATTTGCCCCGTATTCACATGTAAAGCGCCATGGAATAAATGGCGCTATAAAAATGTATAATAATAAATAATAGTAAAGTGAATTATGTCACATACAGCCCATACAGTGGTATTAGGTCCCCAGATCTGCACAGGGGCCCACCAGGGGATTCCCCTGTTACCCTATGGGCCAGTCCGAGCCTGATAAAACCTGTTGGATAGCCACTGAGATGGTCTATTGGAGAGTTGTTGAGACAGCCTTCAAAGGAAAAAAAAAAGAATGTGATCCCAGGTTACAGGAAGGAGTGTAACCTAGATGAATGTTTGTGTGTGGCTTATTCAAGCCTTTTCTTCATCGAAGCAAGCTAATCAGTGTCTGGGGTCATTGCTGGTGGGTTGGGTTTATTTTTGCCAAAGAATGAGAAAAGAAATGTCAGGGAGCTAGGACTGGCTAAAAAAAGTTTTCAATCTGGGCAGCTGGTTGCCATGATTTTGGAAGTTCCTAGCTAGAGCCCATCATTAGAGGTGCTGCTGGATCTGTTGATTGCTCTGATTACAGATAGGCTGCCCTATGCATACTGCATGAACCCTTTAGTGACAGAGCCAAATTTGTACTTAATGACCAAGCCAATTTTTACAATTTTGACCACTGTCACTTTATGAGGTTATAGCTCTGGAACGCTTCAACGGATCCTGGTGATTTTGAGATTTTTTTTTGTGACATAATGTACTTCATGTTAGTGGTAAAATTTCTTCAAAATGACTTGCGTTTATTTATTAAAAAAAAAAAAAAAAAAAGGGAATTTGGCAAAAATATTAAACATTTTGCAATTTTCAAACTTTTAATTTTTGTGCACTTAAATCAGAGTCATATCATGACAAAATAGTTAATAAATAACATGTACATCAGCACAATTTTGTAAACAATTATTTTGTTAGGAAGTTATAAGGGTTAAAAGTTGACCTGTGATTTCTAATTTTTCCAACAAAATTTTATAAAACCATTTTTTTAGGTGTAAGGGGGATACAAAGACTGGTATACACCCCTACCCCTTTAAATACATCCTGGTTACTGCACTGTGTTAGAATAAGTTTGTTTAACCCCTTAGTGACAGAGCCAATTTGGTACTTAATGACCGAGACAATTTTTACAATTCTGACCACTGTCACTTTATGAGGTTATAACTCTGGAACGCTTTAACGGATCCCGCTCATTCTGAGACTGTTTTTTCGTGACATATTGTACTTCATGTTAGTGGTAACATTTCTTCGATATTACTTGCGATTATTTATGAAAAAAACTGAAATATTGCGAAAATTTTTAAAATTTTGCAATATTCAAACTTTGTATTTTTATGCCCTTAAATCAAAGAGATATGTCATGAAAAATAGTTAATAAATAACATTTCCCACATGTCTACTTTACATCAGCACAATTTTGGAAACTAAATTTTTTTTTGTTAGGGAGTTATAAGGGTTAAAAGTTGACCAGCAATTTCTCATTTTTACAACACCATTTTTTTAGGGACCACATAACATTTGAAGTCATTTTGAGGGGTCTATATGATAGAAAATAACCAAGTGTGACACCATTCTAAAAACTGCAACCCTCAAGGTTCTCAAAACCACATTCAAGAAGTTTATTAACCCTTTATGTGCTTCACAGGAACTGAAACAATGTGGAAGGAAAAAATGAGCATTTAACTTTTTTTTGCAAACATTTTACTTCAGAACCATTTTTTTATTTTCACAAGTGTAAAAACAGAAATTAAACCATACATTTTGTTGTGCAATTTCTCCTGAATACGCCGATTCCACATATGTGGGGGTAAACCACTGTTTGGGCGCACCGCAGAGCTTGGAAGTGAAGGAGCGCCGTTTGACTTTTTCAATGCAGAATTGGCTGGAATTGAGATTGGATGCCATGTCACGTTTAGAGAGCACCTGATGTACCTAAACAGTGGAAACCCCCCACAAGTGACACCATTTTGGAAACTAGACCCCTTAAGGAACTTATCTAGATGTGTGGTGAGCACTTTGAACCCCCAAGTGCTTCACAGAAGTTTATAACGTAGAGTCGTGAAAATAAAAAATCGCATTTGTTAACGCAAAAATGATCTTTTTGCCCACAAATTCTTATTTTCACAAGGGTAACAGGAGAAATTAGACCACAAAAGTTGTTGTGCAATTTCTCCTGAGTACGTCAATACCCCATATGTGGGGGTAAACCACTGTTTTGGCGCACCGCAGAGCTTGGAAGAGAAGGAGTGCCGTTTTACTTTTTCAATGTAGAATTGGCTGGAATTGAGATCGGACGCCATGTCACGTTTGGAGAGCCCCTGATGTGCCTAAACAGTAGAAACGCCCCACAAGTGACCCTATTTTGGAAACTAGACCCCCCCAAGGAACTTATCTAGATGTGTAGTGTGAACTTTGAATGCGCAAGTGCTTCACAGAAGTTTATAATGCAGTGTCATAAAAAAATATATATATATTTTTCCACAAAAAAGATTTTTTAGGCCCCAAGTTTTTATTTTCACAAGGGTAACAAGAGAAATTGGACCCCAGAAGTTGTTGTCCAATTTATCCCGAGTATGCTGATGCCCCATATGTGGGGGTAAACCACTGTTTGGGCGCACGGCAGAGCTCGGAAGGGAAGGAGCGCCGTTTTGGAATGCAGACTTTGATAGAATGGTCTGTGGGCGTTATGTTGCATTTGCAGAGCCCCTGATGTACCTAAACCGTAGTAACCCCCCACATGTGACCCCATTTTGGAAACTAGACCCCCCAAGGAACTTATCTAGATGTGTGGTGAGAGCTTTGAATGCCCAAGTGCTTCACAGAAGTTTATAATGCAGAGTCGTGAAAATAAAAAATATTTTTTTTTCCACAAAAAAGATTTTGTAGCCCCCAACTGTTTATTTTCACAAGGATAACAGGAGAAATTGGACCCCAAAAGTTGTTGTCCAATTTATCCCGAGTACGCTGATGCCCCATATGTGGGGGTAAACCACTGTTTGGGCACACGGCAGAGCTCAGAAGGGAGGGAGCACCATTTGACTTTTTGAGCGCAAAATTGGCTGTCGTGTTTGGAGACCCCCTGATGTACCTAAAGAGTGGAAACCCCCCAATTCTAACTCCAATCCTAACCCCAACACACCCCTAACCCTAATCCCAACCTGATCCATAATCCTAATGGGCGTTCCCCCGAGGAAGCAATTTTGCGAAACGCGTGTCGGGGCCTCCCTTTCCACGTATGGTAGCAGGTTGGTTCTCATATCTATATTTTTACATGTGCAGTCTCTTTACTACATGGAATTTCCTTTTGTATTTCTACCTATATGTCACTCTCATTGGACTACATGGTGTTTGTTCAGTGACCAACATATAGAGGCTGCATCTTGCACCTTATTGTAACATCATTATGTATATGAACCTCTCTTGATCCAACTTAGTCTATGAAGACACAAAAGAGAGTAGTAAAACCAAAAACACTCAGTTTGAAAAAATGTTGCAGTAATCCGCAAGTGCTAGTAAAAGATGTAAAAAACAGGGTATTTGGTTGATACGTTTTTTGCAAAAAATGTATACTAAGCTGCTCTACCAATCTTCACGGTATACCCTTATCAGAGCAGTCCTAACTAATGTATGCAATCCCTATCTGATGTATTTAAAAACCTGATCATCTGTATATAACCTGTGTGAACAGGGTTCAGAGAGGAAAAATCCATGTGTGCATACAGGGTAGAACAGCTTTTGTGCAGATAGCCCAAGAGGAGTGGTGGAACTCCCCAGTCTTGTAGACACAAGAGAACAATTATGGAAACAGGAACACATGGGCTACTTGCACAGTGAACAAGTCTGTATGATCATGTTCACACACCACCAAGAAACCTGAAGACACAAAAGAGAGTAGTAAAACCAAAAACACTCAGTTTGAAAAAATGTTGCAGTAATCCGCAAGTGCTAGTAAAAGATGTAAAAAACAGGGTATTTGGTTGATACGTTTTTTGCAAAAAATGTATACTAAGCTGCTCTACCAATCTTCACGGTATACCCTTATCAGAGCAGTCCTAACTAATGTATGCAATCCCTATCTGATGTATTTAAAAACCTGATCATCTGTATATAACCTGTGTGAACAGGGTTCAGAGAGGAAAAATCCATGTGTGCATACAGGGTAGAACAGCTTTTGTGCAGATAGCCCAAGAGGAGTGGTGGAACTCCCCAGTCTTGTAGACACAAGAGAACAATTATGGAAACAGGAACACATGGGCTACTTGCACAGTGAACAAGTCTGTATGATCATGTTCACACACCACCAAGAAACCTGAAGACACAAAAGAGAGTAGTAAAACCAAAAACACTCAGTTTGAAAAAATGTTGCAGTAATCCGCAAGTGCTAGTAAAAGATGTAAAAAACAGGGTATTTGGTTGATACGTTTTTTGCAAAAAATGTATACTAAGCTGCTCTACCAATCTTCACGGTATACCCTTATCAGAGCAGTCCTAACTAATGTATGCAATCCCTATCTGATGTATTTAAAAACCTGATCATCTGTATATAACCTGTGTGAACAGGGTTCAGAGAGGAAAAATCCATGTGTGCATACAGGGTAGAACAGCTTTTGTGCAGATAGCCCAAGAGGAGTGGTGGAACTCCCCAGTCTTGTAGACACAAGAGAACAATTATGGAAACAGGAACACATGGGCTACTTGCACAGTGAACAAGTCTGTATGATCATGTTCACACACCACCAAGAAACCTGAAGACACAAAAGAGAGTAGTAAAACCAAAAACACTCAGTTTGAAAAAATGTTGCAGTAATCCGCAAGTGCTAGTAAAAGATGTAAAAAACAGGGTATTTGGTTGATACGTTTTTTGCAAAAAATGTATACTAAGCTGCTCTACCAATCTTCACGGTATACCCTTATCAGAGCAGTCCTAACTAATGTATGCAATCCCTATCTGATGTATTTAAAAACCTGATCATCTGTATATAACCTGTGTGAACAGGGTTCAGAGAGGAAAAATCCATGTGTGCATACAGGGTAGAACAGCTTTTGTGCAGATAGCCCAAGAGGAGTGGTGGAACTCCCCAGTCTTGTAGACACAAGAGAACAATTATGGAAACAGGAACACATGGGCTACTTGCACAGTGAACAAGTCTGTATGATCATGTTCACACACCACCAAGAAACCTGAAGACACAAAAGAGAGTAGTAAAACCAAAAACACTCAGTTTGAAAAAATGTTGCAGTAATCCGCAAGTGCTAGTAAAAGATGTAAAAAACAGGGTATTTGGTTGATACGTTTTTTGCAAAAAATGTATACTAAGCTGCTCTACCAATCTTCACGGTATACCCTTATCAGAGCAGTCCTAACTAATGTATGCAATCCCTATCTGATGTATTTAAAAACCTGATCATCTGTATATAACCTGTGTGAACAGGGTTCAGAGAGGAAAAATCCATGTGTGCATACAGGGTAGAACAGCTTTTGTGCAGATAGCCCAAGAGGAGTGGTGGAACTCCCCAGTCTTGTAGACACAAGAGAACAATTATGGAAACAGGAACACATGGGCTACTTGCACAGTGAACAAGTCTGTATGATCATGTTCACACACCACCAAGAAACCTGAAGACACAAAAGAGAGTAGTAAAACCAAAAACACTCAGTTTGAAAAAATGTTGCAGTAATCCGCAAGTGCTAGTAAAAGATGTAAAAAACAGGGTATTTGGTTGATACGTTTTTTGCAAAAAATGTATACTAAGCTGCTCTACCAATCTTCACGGTATACCCTTATCAGAGCAGTCCTAACTAATGTATGCAATCCCTATCTGATGTATTTAAAAACCTGATCATCTGTATATAACCTGTGTGAACAGGGTTCAGAGAGGAAAAATCCATGTGTGCATACAGGGTAGAACAGCTTTTGTGCAGATAGCCCAAGAGGAGTGGTGGAACTCCCCAGTCTTGTAGACACAAGAGAACAATTATGGAAACAGGAACACATGGGCTACTTGCACAGTGAACAAGTCTGTATGATCATGTTCACACACCACCAAGAAACCTGAAGACACAAAAGAGAGTAGTAAAACCAAAAACACTCAGTTTGAAAAAATGTTGCAGTAATCCGCAAGTGCTAGTAAAAGATGTAAAAAACAGGGTATTTGGTTGATACGTTTTTTGCAAAAAATGTATACTAAGCTGCTCTACCAATCTTCACGGTATACCCTTATCAGAGCAGTCCTAACTAATGTATGCAATCCCTATCTGATGTATTTAAAAACCTGATCATCTGTATATAACCTGTGTGAACAGGGTTCAGAGAGGAAAAATCCATGTGTGCATACAGGGTAGAACAGCTTTTGTGCAGATAGCCCAAGAGGAGTGGTGGAACTCCCCAGTCTTGTAGACACAAGAGAACAATTATGGAAACAGGAACACATGGGCTACTTGCACAGTGAACAAGTCTGTATGATCATGTTCACACACCACCAAGAAACCTGAAGACACAAAAGAGAGTAGTAAAACCAAAAACACTCAGTTTGAAAAAATGTTGCAGTAATCCGCAAGTGCTAGTAAAAGATGTAAAAAACAGGGTATTTGGTTGATACGTTTTTTGCAAAAAATGTATACTAAGCTGCTCTACCAATCTTCACGGTATACCCTTATCAGAGCAGTCCTAACTAATGTATGCAATCCCTATCTGATGTATTTAAAAACCTGATCATCTGTATATAACCTGTGTGAACAGGGTTCAGAGAGGAAAAATCCATGTGTGCATACAGGGTAGAACAGCTTTTGTGCAGATAGCCCAAGAGGAGTGGTGGAACTCCCCAGTCTTGTAGACACAAGAGAACAATTATGGAAACAGGAACACATGGGCTACTTGCACAGTGAACAAGTCTGTATGATCATGTTCACACACCACCAAGAAACCTGAAGACACAAAAGAGAGTAGTAAAACCAAAAACACTCAGTTTGAAAAAATGTTGCAGTAATCCGCAAGTGCTAGTAAAAGATGTAAAAAACAGGGTATTTGGTTGATACGTTTTTTGCAAAAAATGTATACTAAGCTGCTCTACCAATCTTCACGGTATACCCTTATCAGAGCAGTCCTAACTAATGTATGCAATCCCTATCTGATGTATTTAAAAACCTGATCATCTGTATATAACCTGTGTGAACAGGGTTCAGAGAGGAAAAATCCATGTGTGCATACAGGGTAGAACAGCTTTTGTGCAGATAGCCCAAGAGGAGTGGTGGAACTCCCCAGTCTTGTAGACACAAGAGAACAATTATGGAAACAGGAACACATGGGCTACTTGCACAGTGAACAAGTCTGTATGATCATGTTCACACACCACCAAGAAACCTGAAGACACAAAAGAGAGTAGTAAAACCAAAAACACTCAGTTTGAAAAAATGTTGCAGTAATCCGCAAGTGCTAGTAAAAGATGTAAAAAACAGGGTATTTGGTTGATACGTTTTTTGCAAAAAATGTATACTAAGCTGCTCTACCAATCTTCACGGTATACCCTTATCAGAGCAGTCCTAACTAATGTATGCAATCCCTATCTGATGTATTTAAAAACCTGATCATCTGTATATAACCTGTGTGAACAGGGTTCAGAGAGGAAAAATCCATGTGTGCATACAGGGTAGAACAGCTTTTGTGCAGATAGCCCAAGAGGAGTGGTGGAACTCCCCAGTCTTGTAGACACAAGAGAACAATTATGGAAACAGGAACACATGGGCTACTTGCACAGTGAACAAGTCTGTATGATCATGTTCACACATCACCAAGAAACCTGAAGACACAAAAGAGAGTAGTAAAACCAAAAACACTCAGTTTGAAAAAATGTTGCAGTAATCCGCAAGTGCTAGTAAAAGATGTAAAAAACAGGGTATTTGGTTGATACGTTTTTTGCAAAAAATGTATACTAAGCTGCTCTACCAATCTTCACGGTATACCCTTATCAGAGCAGTCCTAACTAATGTATGCAATCCCTATCTGATGTATTTAAAAACCTGATCATCTGTATATAACCTGTGTGAACAGGGTTCAGAGAGGAAAAATCCATGTGTGCATACAGGGTAGAACAGCTTTTGTGCAGATAGCCCAAGAGGAGTGGTGGAACTCCCCAGTCTTGTAGACACAAGAGAACAATTATGGAAACAGGAACACATGGGCTACTTGCACAGTGAACAAGTCTGTATGATCATGTTCACACACCACCAAGAAACCTGAAGACACAAAAGAGAGTAGTAAAACCAAAAACACTCAGTTTGAAAAAATGTTGCAGTAATCCGCAAGTGCTAGTAAAAGATGTAAAAAACAGGGTATTTGGTTGATACGTTTTTTGCAAAAAATGTATACTAAGCTGCTCTACCAATCTTCACGGTATACCCTTATCAGAGCAGTCCTAACTAATGTATGCAATCCCTATCTGATGTATTTAAAAACCTGATCATCTGTATATAACCTGTGTGAACAGGGTTCAGAGAGGAAAAATCCATGTGTGCATACAGGGTAGAACAGCTTTCTATCAACCAAATACCCTGTTTTTTACATCTTTTACTAGCACTTGCGGATTACTGCAACATTTTTTCAAACTGAGTGCCTTCTTGCTGCATTATCTTCAAGACGATGCCCGTATTCTTAGGATTAGAAATAGTGCTGACTACTGGGTTGCCACTTTGTTAGATCCACGGTACAAGAGTAAATTTTGCCAGATGCTTTCCCCCTGGAAAGTGATGCATGCATGCTGGAGTAGCTTGTAGAAAATTTCAAGAGTGGTTTTCCCCGAGAGTGTAGTGAGGCACACAGTGTGCATCCCCGTTGTAGACATCCAACCCCGGGACCATCAAGGCGTCAATGCCAAAATATTATCAGCAGCAGTGTAAGAGGCATAAGCAATTTCTGTGAGTCGTTTAACACGTCTTTTAGACCAGCCCATGCACCAGCAGAACAGAGTACAAGTCTGACACGTTGCGAATGACTGGAGAGGATGGTGCAGGTGTATCTCGAGCTGAATATCAATGCCGCAGGGGGTTGGACCCTTTTATATTTTCCAGATCACTAGATGCCATAATTACGTTTTTTTTGGTCGCCGCAACATTGCATTAAAATGCAATAATGGGCGATCAAAAGATTGTATCTGCATCAAAATGGTATCATTAAAAATGTCAGCTAGGCATGCAAAAAATAAGCCCTCACCCAACCTGAGATCACAAAAAATTGCACTTTTTTTTGCAATTTCACAGTACTTGGATTTTTTTTCCAGTTTTCCAGTACACAATATGTTAAAAACAATGGTATCCTTCAAAAGTACAACTCATCCCACGAAAAACAAGCCCTCACATGGCCATATTGACAGAAAAATAAAAAAGTTATGGCTCTGGGAAGAAGGGGAACAAAAAACGAAAACGCAAAAAAAAAAAATACCTTCGGTCGTGAAGGTGTTAAAGTGTCTATGCATTTAATTTTGTCTTCTATTGAATCTAATGGGGTTCAGATACGTTCGTCGAACAGTTTTATATACTGTTTGGCAAATCCGAACTGAACCTTGAAAAGTTTGCTTATCTCTAATTTTTAGAGAAAGGAAGAACCTGAGACCGCAGCAGAAGAGGGAGCAGGAGGAGGCTCTGATTTGTCATGCTTTATAAGTTGTCTACTCCACTGCACTTCATACTTGGAATTCAGGTGCCTCATCATACAGATGGTGCTCACGTTCAGAACATTTATGCCTCGCTTCAGGGTCTAAAGGCACAGAGTGCAAACCACCTGTCGCTTGTCGGCAGCACGTTCCCTGAAGAAATGCCATGCGAGGGAGCTCTTTTGATCTGTGTTTGGTGTGCTAATTTCAGTGGCACGATGGGCAATAGCAGCTGATATACTGGCTAGGGGGCCGCCTGCTGTTCCTTTGCACCCTCCAAACTGGGAACGTCACTAGGATGGCCTCCAATCCTTTTGAGGTCTATGACCTCATTGTCCCCTGCATGATCTTCCATCAACTCCCCAACCCTGCCCTCTTTGCTAATCTGCACACTGCAGAAAGATGCTGCAGTTGGCACCTGAGTTTTGTCATCATCTGTCATTTCCTGCGGTGGTCCATCGATGGTGTGCACTAGCCCTCTCACATACTCATCCACCAACAAGTGGTTGGGCCTCAGTGCACTCAGTCTCTTCCACTTCTGGGGCAGGTGCAGGTGGATGGGCCACGGAACCACAGCCAGCGGAGTCATCAAAAAGCAGAAGAGACTGCTGCATGACTTGGGGCTCAGACTACTTGGCTGATTTGCAAGGGGGTGAGGTGGAAGCCAGATGACCATTGTCCTCGGGTGCCAACTGTGCACTTTCTGCAGTGGAGCAGGTGGAAGATAATGCGATAGATTGGATGGCTGAGAGTGGCTCCAGTTCTAACACCTTTTCAACATCTTATGTCCTCACCATTTGTGCAGCATTATTCTGGCCTATGAAAGGACGCTTAATGACCTGTTGCCTGCGTGCACCAGAGGAAGGTGTTGTATTTGGGAATGCTGCAGGTACAAAATGGCCACGTCCTCTCCCTGCATCAGCTACACCACCCCCACCATCAGCAGCTACTCCAGGACCAAGACGGCCACATCCAAGTCCCTTACTTGATGTTCTCTTCATTTTTGGAAATTGTTTCTTTAAACACCACTCACAAAGAGATGGAGGAAGAGCAGATTTATTTATTTGCAACAGTACTGGAAAACACAGCGGTACAGAAAAATTATTTTATTGGGCCTAGAAATGGCAACTAGATGGCTGATACCAATTGTTTATTTAACAGACTAGTAAAAAACACACACCAGTGAATTTTTGTTTTTAGCCTAGAAATGGCAACTAGTCGGCTGATGCCAATTATTTATTTCACAGACTAGTAAACAACAGACACCAGTCCAGAAAAAAAAATTGAGGCCTAGAAATAGCAACTAGACAGCTTATGCCAATTATTTATTTCATAGATTACTAAAAAACACATACCAGCCCAGAAAAATTATATTGTGGACTTAGAAATGGCAATTACCGTAGATGGCTGATGCTATATATTTCTTTGCAAAGCTACTAGAAAACACACAATGGTCCTGAAAAATTGTTTCTTTGGCCTACTAATGGCAATAAGATGGCTAATGCCAATTATTTACTTCTCAGACTACTAGAAAACACGCAGCGGCTTAAAAGACAGTACTCCTGCAGGCATGGGGTGCAAAGTACACACAGTGGCTTCAAGGACAATTCTCCCACAGGTGGGTAGATTCAGAGTACAAACAACAGCTTAAGGGCCCCTTTCCACTTGTGAGAAAAACGGACGAGTGCAATCCGACCAATGTTTTTCAATAGGTGACATTCCATTAGCGATTTTTTTCCCAGCCGAAATCGGACTGAGAAAAATCTGTGTCGGCTGAGAAAAAAATCGCAGCATGCTGTGTATTGCTGAGATTCTCGGACGAGACTCGCCAATGCAAGTCAATGGGTGCGAGAAAAAAAACGCACAGCACTCGCACCATGCGAGTGCTGTCCGATTTTTACGCACCCGTGTCCAATTCAGCGCAGAGTACAGCAAAATCTCACTGACAGGTTAGATGAGAGTAGATATATACACATAGAATAGGTATATATACATATATATGTCAGGGAGACACCTATATACAGTGGGGCAAAAAAGTATTTAGTCAGTCAGCAATAGTGCAAGTTCCACCACTTAAAAAGATGAGAGGCGTCTGTAATTTACATCATAGGTAGACCTCAACTATGGGAGACAAACTGTGAAAAAAAAATCCAGAAAATCATTGTCTGTTTTTTTTATCATTTTTTTTGCATATTATGGTGGAAAATAAGTATTTGGTCAGAAACAAACAATCAAGATTTCTGGCTCTCACAGACCTGTAACTTCTTCTTTAAGAGTCTCCTCTTTCCTCCACTCATTACCTGTAGTAATGGCACCTGTTTAAACTTGTTATCAGTATAAAAAGACACCTGTGCACACCCTCAAACAGTCTGACTCCAAACTCCACTATGGTGAAGACCAAAGAGCTGTCAAAGGACACCAGAAACAAAATTGTAGCCCTGCACCAGGCTGGGAAGACTGAATCTGCAATAGCCAACCAGCTTAGAGTGAAGAAATCAACAGTGGGAGCAATAATTAGAAAATGGAAGACATACAAGACCACTGATAATCTCCCTCGATCTGGGGCTCCACGCAAAATCCCACCCCGTGGGGTCAGAATGATCACAAGAACGGTGAGCAAAAATCCCAGAACCACGCGGGGGGACCTAGTGAATGAACTGCAGAGAGCTGGGACCAATGTAACAAGGCCTACCATAAGTAACACACTACGCCACCATGGACTCAGATCCTGCAGTGCCAGACGTGTCCCACTGCTTAAGCCAGTACATGTCCGGACCCGTCTGAAGTTTGCTAGAGAGCATTTGGATGATCCAGAGGAGTTTTGGGAGAATGTCCTATGGTCTGATGAAACCAAACTGGAACTGTTTGGTAGAAACACAACTTGTCGTGTTTGGAGGAAAAAGAATACTGAGTTGCATCCATCAAACACCATACCTACTGTAAAGCATGGTGGTGGAAACATCATGCTTTGGGGCTGTTTCTCTGCAAAGGGGCCAGGACGACTGATCCGGGTACATGAAAGAATGAATGGGGCCATGTATCGTGAGATTTTGAGTGCAAACCTCCTTCCATCAGCAAGGGCATTGAAGATGAAACGTGGCTGGGTCTTTCAACATGACAATGATCCAAAGCACACCGCCAGGGCAACGAAGGAGTGGCTTCGTAAGAAGCATTTCAAGGTCCTGGAGTTGCCTAGCCAGTCTCCAGATCTAAACCCTATAGAAAACCTTTGGAGGGAGTTGAAAGTCCGTGTTGCCAAGCGAAAAGCCAAAAACATCACTGCTCTAGAGGAGATCTGCATAGAGGAATGGGCCAACATACCAACAACAGTGTGTGGCAACCTTGTGAAGACTTACAGAAAACGTTTGACCTCTGTCATTGCCAACAAAGGATATATTACAAAGTATTGAGATGAAATTTTGTTTCTGACCAAATACTTATTTTCCACCATAATATGCAAATAAAATGTTAAAAAAACAGACAATGTGATTTTCTGGATTTTTTTTTCTCAGTTTGTCTCCCATAGTTGAGG
Source organism: Ranitomeya imitator (assembly GCF_032444005.1). Taxonomy (NCBI): domain Eukaryota; kingdom Metazoa; phylum Chordata; class Amphibia; order Anura; family Dendrobatidae; genus Ranitomeya; species Ranitomeya imitator. The sequence continues at coordinate 450,966,615 of NC_091286.1, read as the reverse complement.
TCTACCTATGATGTAAATTACAGACGCCTCTCATCTTTTTAAGTGGTGGAACTTGCACTATTGCTGACTGACTAAATACTTTTTTGCCCCACTGTATATATATATTTATATTTAATGCAGCGTGAGAGAGCTTTAAAGCTGGTAATTCAATTACCGGCTTTTGCTTTCTCCTTCCTAAACCCGACATGATATGAGACCTGGTTTACATACAGTAAACCATCTCATATCACCATTTTTTTTGCATATTCCACACTACTAATGTCAGTAGTGTGTATATGCAAAATTTGGGCGTTCTAGCTATTATATTTAAGGGTTAAATGGCGGAAAAAATTGGCGTGGGCTCCCGCGCAATTTTCTCCACCAGAGTAGTAAAGCCAGTGACTGAGGGCAGATATTAATAGCCTGGAGAGGGTCCATGGTTATTGGCCCCCCCCCTGGCTAAAAACACCTGCCCCCAGCCACCCCAGAAAAGGCACATCTGGAAGATGCGCCTATTCTGGCACTTGGCCACTCTCTTCCCATTCCCGTGTAGCGGTGGGATATGGGGTAATGAAGGGTTAATGCCACCTTGCTATTGTAAGGTGTCATTAAGCCTAATTAATAATGGAGAGGCGTCAATTATGACACCTATCCATTATTAATCCAATTGAATGAAAGGGTTAAAAAAAACACACACACATTATTAAAAATTATTTTAATGAAATAAAAACAAAGGTTGTTGTAATATTTTATTTAACGCCCAATCCAATCACTGAAGACCCTCGTTCTGTAACCAAAAAAACATAATAAACCAACAATATACATACCTTCCGCAGATCTGTAAAGTCCAACGATGTAAATCCTTCTGAAGGGGTTAAAACATTTTGCAGCCAGGAGTTCTGCTAATGCAACGCTACTCCTCGCTGCAAAACCCCAGGGAATGAAGGTAAAGTAGGTCAATGACCTACAGTGGGGCAAAAAAGTATTTAGTCAGTCAGCAATAGTGCAAGTTCCACCACTTAAAAAGATGAGAGGCGTCTGTAATTTACATCATAGGTATACCTCAACTATGGGAGACAAACTGAGAAAAAAAAATCCAGAAAATCACATTGTCTGTTTTGTTAACATTTTATTTGCATATTATGGTGGAAAATAAGTATTTGGTCAGAAACAAAATTTCATCTCAATACTTTGTAATATATCCTTTGTTGGCAATGACAGAGGTCAAACGTTTTCTGTAAGTCTTCACAAGGTTGCCACACACTGTTGTTGGTATGTTGGCTCATTCCTCCATGCAGATCTCCTCTAGAGCAGTGATGTTTTTGGCTTTTCGCTTGGCAACACGGACTTTCAACTCCCTCCAAAGGTTTTCTATAGGGTTGAGATCTGGAGACTGGCTAGGCCACTCCAGGACCTTGAAATGCTTCTTACGAAGCCACTCCTTCGTTGCCCTGGCGGTGTGCTTTGGATCATTGTCATGTTGAAAGACCCAGCCACGTTTCATCTTCATTGCCCTTGCTGATGGAAGGAGGTTTGCACTCAAAATCTCACGATACATGGCCCCAGTCATTCTTTCATGTACCCGGATCAGTCGTCCTGGCCCCTTGGCAGAGAAACAGCCCCAAAGCATGATGTTTCCACCACCATGCTTTACAGTAGGTATGGTGTTTGATGGATGTAACTCAGTATTCTTTTTCCTCCAAACACGACAAGTTGTGTTTCTACCAAACAGCTCCAGTTTGGTTTCATCAGACCATAGGACATTCTCCCAAAACTCCTCTGGATCATCCAAATGCTCTCTAGCAAACTTCAGACGGGCCCGGACATGTACTGGCTTAAGCAGTGGGACACGTCTGGCACTGCAGGATCTGAGTCCATGGTGGTGTAGTGTGTTACTTATGGTAGGCCTTGTTACATTGGTCCCAGCTCTCTGCAGTTCATTCACTAGGTCCCCCCGCGTGGTTCTGGGATTTTTGCTCACCGTTCTTGTGATCATTCTGACCCCACGGGGTGGGATTTTGCGTGGAGCCCCAGATCGAGGGAGATTATCAGTGGTCTTGTATGTCTTCCATTTTCTAATTATTGCTCCCACTGTTGATTTCTTCACTCCAAGCTGGTTGGCTATTGCAGATTCAGTCTTCCCAGCCTGGTGCAGGGCTACAATTTTGTTTCTGGTGTCCTTTGACAGCTCTTTGGTCTTCACCATAGTGGAGTTTGGAGTCAGACTGTTTAAGGGTGTGCACAGGTGTCTTTTTATACTGATAACAAGTTTAAACAGGTGCCATTACTACAGGTAATGAGTGGAGGAAAAAGGAGACTCTTAAAGAAGCAGTTACAGGTCTGTGAGAGCCAGAAATCTTGATTGTTTGTTTCTGACCAAATACTTATTTTCCACCATAATATGCAAATAAAATGTTAAAAAAAACCAGACAATGTGATTCTCTGGATTTTTTTTTCTCAGTTTGTCTCCCGTAGTTGAGGTCTACCTATGATGTAAATTACAGACGCCTCTCATCTTTTTAAGTGGTGGAACTTGCACTATTGCTGACTGACTAAATACTTTTTTGCCCCACTGTATATTTACCTTCATTTGCGGTGAGGAGCCCTCTGCTGGCTGTTCATAGATCGTGGGAGCTTTCCTTGAAAGCTCCCAGGCTTTCTAGGAAAGTTCCCACGATCTATGAACAGCCAGCAGAGGACGCCTCACCGCAAATGCAGGTAAATATAGGTCATTGACCTACTTTACCTTCATTCCCTGGGGTTTTGCAGCGAGGAGTAGCGTTGCATTAGCAGAACTCCTGGATGCAAAATGTTTTACCCCCTTCAGAAGGATTTACATCGTTGGACTTTACAGATCTGCGGAAGGTATGTATATTGTTGGTTTATTATGTATTTTTGGTTACAGAACGAGGGTCTTCAGTGATTGGATTGGGCATTAAATAAAATATTATAACAACCTTTGTTTTTATTTCATTAAAATAATTTTTAATAATGTGTGTGTGTGTGTGTGTGTGTTTTTTAACCCTTTCATTCAATTGGATTAATAATGGATAGGTGTCATAATTGACGTTTCTCCATTATTAATTAGGCTTAATGACACCTTACAATAGCAAGGTGGCATTAACCCTTCATTACCCCATATCCCACCGCTACACGGGAATGGGAAGAGAGTGGCCAAGTGCCAGAATAGGCGCATCTTCCAGATGTGCCTTTTCTGGGGTGGCTGGGGGCAGGTGTTTTTAGCCAGGGGGGGGGGGCAATAACCATGGACCCTCTCCAGGCTATTAATATCTGCCCTCAGTCACTGGCTTTACTACTCTGGCGGAGAAAATTGCGCGGGAGTCCACGCCAATTTTTTCCGCCATTTAACCCTTAAATATAATAGCTAGAACGCCCAAATTTTGCATATACACACTACTAACATTAGTAGTGTGGAATATCCCAAAAAAATGGTGATATGAGATGGTTTATTGTATGTAAACCAGGTCTCATATCATGTCGGGTTTAGGAAGGAGAAAGCAAAAGCCGGTAATTGAATTACCAGCTTTAAAGCTGTCTCGCGCTGCATTAAATATAAATATATATATATAGGTGTCTCCCTGACATATATATATGTATATATACCTATTCTATGTGTATATATCTACTCTAATCTAACCTGTCAGTGTGATTTTACTGTACTCTGCGCTGAATTACCGGCTTTTCAAAGGAGACCCGTGCGTAAAAATCGGACAGCAATACGGATGTCATACGGATGTTGCGATAAAAAAAATCGCATGACACTCGCATGGCACTCGCAGACGTTACATCAGTTTTTTCGGTCCGTAAATCGGACCGTTTTTTTCTCACAAAAGTGGAAATGAGCCCTAAAGGACAGTACTTCCACAGGCGAGGGGGGTGCAGAGTGCATACAGTGACTTACACAGGCAGGGGGGTGCAGAGTATACACAGCAACTTCAAGGACAGTACTCTCAAAGACAGGTTTGTAGAGTACACACATCTGCTTTTATCACAGTACTTGCACAGTACTAAAACACATATGGGGTGTGATGTACACACACTTGGCATTGCTGTGATGACTCCGGAAGTGACCACAATCTAAAAATATGTTGACTGGCTGCGCTGCAGTCTTTCAACAAACTTTATTAGACTGGCAAACCCGAACAGGAAAACCGACATACAGTAAAAAGTCCATGTTTGGAGTTTTGTAACGGACACTTGGGGTCTGTTACGGACCCTGAACTTTCCAGTTTGGGTTCGCTCATCCCTAATTAAGAGCCATGCATGCATCTCTGTTTTGCACACTTTACACTTGCAGGCTTGGTTCAAAACTGGCATATAAAAATGCCATATTTGATAAATTTATAGATATTAGGAAGTCCTGAACTGGGGATAGCCCTTAACGAAGTTCATATATTATTACAGAACATATGGAAAAGGAATCCCAACAAAATAAAAGATGAAATTCAATGTATCTTTACTGACCTTTTTCATAGCTCTATCAACAAAAGAGACATTATAAAGTTCTGTGTGGTTGCTGTTGACGTTGTATTCATCCATGACTTGTACTAATAATGTCCGTAACTCGGGGTCCTCAGAATCCACCACCACCGGGCAATTAATACAGACCCCTGTGGATAAAAATTATATAACTAACATTTGAAAGTTCACCCACATCTCAACATATAATTTCACAAGGAATTAGATGAAGTGAACACATCTGTATTTAAGATGACCTATCGCTAGGTCAAAAATGGCCAATTTTTGCTCTTATTTTATCTGTTCTGCACCCCTAAGTATTCAAGTTTATTTAATTTTTTAATCCATCATATGACAGTAGAGATATGGCAGACATATACATTTTTATGCTATTTATAAGAGTTTTCCCACGAGCAAAGTGCATTTTAATCACTAGATCTTGAAATAATAATACATTTCACAATTGGATGTGTTGAAAAAAATGTTCCTGTGCTGAGATAGTCTTATAAATGTGCCCATGCTGTGTACTGTGTAATGGCTGCGTCTCACGGTGCAGGAACATGGTCTGATGATACCACAGCTCCTGGACAGGGAAAGACGCAAAAGAGTATATATACAGACATTACAGCATGGGATCGAAGCTGCTGGTTTCTGTGAAGTAAAACCTTTCCCTGTCTGTTTAAAAACTTGTTTTACCTCACAGAAAAAATCAGCTGTGATCCTCTCCTGTTCTGTCTGCATACTCTTTTGTTTCTTCCCCTACCCAGGAGTTGTGATATTTGTTCCTGCTTGGTCAGACACAGCCATTACACAAAGGCTAATTTATATGATTATCTTGGGGCAGGATTTTTTTTTTAACACATCCAATTGTGGAACTTATTTTATTTTAAAATTTAATAATTAAAATGTACCTTTAAGGGGGCGTTGCTCACAGGTTTCTTTTGGGGTGTGTTTTAGGGCTGCTCTGGATTATTATCCTGTGAGCATTGCCCCCTTAGTAAAGAACATAATAATTTGAATATTGGGCACACAAAATAAAAAGGCACATTTATCCGAACCCATATGGCAAATTATTTATTTTTGTTAAATAATATAATACTCATATAAAAAAAAACTCATGAAAAAATAGCAAAAACTGGACACTTTTGACCTGGTGACAAGTCCTTTAAGCTTATCATCTTTTTATATAAAAGTAAATGGGAGGTTTTAGTGTAATAGGAATACATTTTGCCTTGATTGCTGCTGTAAGGGTTAAAAAAAGTGTTAGACTTTTTAGAAATGTCACAATATTAAAGGGGCTGTCCCATTCCAAATATCATTAGCCAATAAACTCAGTATATGAAATAGCAAACTGAGCTTGTACTCTTCTGAGCACAGTGATTGGCGGAAGCGCTGTAGGCATTACGTAACTGCTGCTGCCGATCAACAAAGACCGGCAAAGATGCATCAGTAGACCCAGGAAGGCTGACTATAACTCATTTATTATTATTTTATATGTCACGAAGTCTATGGGCTAATAATATTTAAAACTGGACAACTCATTTAATTAAAACTACATATTGCAACAGTAAGACTCTAGATTTTTTATTGATTTGTATAAGAGGTCAAAAACACATAACATATACCATATACAATCAAAGATTTGTCCCTGTAAAGGATACGAACAAGCTATCAAGACAATGACCAGTTTTTCAAATCGAGTATAAAAAACAAGCCTACACCCTTCCTTCCCTCCTTTCCCCTTCCAGTACATCCGTTCCAGAGCAAAAAAAATATCGTCTCTATGTTGAAATGGATTAAGAAAAATTGTTAAATGAACACGTTGCGGGAGCTTTTAATATTATCAAAAGTCAACCCAGAGTAATAGGGTGCCTCTGGCACATTGTTCTCTCATGTACCAGTCAAGGCATTGAAAACAAGAATACATGGTTTGTCTCATAGTCAATGGATTCACAGCAACAAACTTTCCTCAATCATTAAACAAGTGTTTCATTCTTTTTACCGCCCGATTTCTATCCAATTCATCTTAAAAAGAAACTCTATTGAATTTTTAATTCGGAGAAATGATGACAGTGAGTCTTGAGTCAAACAATAAAAAAATTCTCTTGTGGGCAGCTGCCATTCAAATGCATAAGTTGCACCTATCTTGGCGGTTTACCAGTCAGTTAGAGGGTTTAACTAAAACATTAACAGAGACATTCTAATATCATGCCTAATTTTAATACAAAAAGCATAGCAAAAAGTTAAAGAAAAAAACCTTTAACTACAAATGCAAATCTTTGTCCGTCAGTAAATGAATCGTGAGCACAACTCAGACATTGGATGATCCTGTCTTGTACCACTGTCTAGAGACACTGCTTACACGTCAGGAAACAACCACAACCAAGGGTTGGATACATGGCTCAGTTTCTATCTACATGTTATGGGCTCACCTGATGAGGTGGATTCTGTAAGTTGTAAGTCATTGAGAGCAACACAGAACAAAGACAATGATGCAGGAGAAAAAGGACAGCATGAGGATCACAGAGGACCAGGACTGCAAAGTAAGCACGACAGCAGATGGACAAGTGAAGCTAGAAGCATTACACTGTGTTCAGAATTATTAGGCAAGTTGTATTTTGATCACATGATACTTTTTATACATGTTGTCCTACTCCAAGCTGTTTAGGCTTGAGAGCCAACTACCAATTAAGTAAATCAGGTGATGTGCATCTCTGAATGAAGAGGGGTGTTGTCTAATGACATCAAAACCCTATATAAGGTGTGCTTAATTATTAGACAACTTCCTTTCCTTTGGCAAAATGGGTCAGAAGAGAGATTTGACGGGCTCTGAAAAGTCCAAAATTGTGAGATGTCTTGCAGAGGGATGCAGCAGTCTTAAAATTGCCAAACTTTTGAAGCGTGATCACGGAGCAATCAAGCGTTTCATGGCAAATAGCCATAGGGTCGCAAGAAGCGTGTTGGGCAAAAAAGGCGCAAAATAACTGCCCATGAATTAAGGAAAATCAAACGTGAAGCTGCCAAGATGCCATTTGACACCAGTTTTGCCATATTTCAGAGCTGCAATGTTACTGGAGTAACAAAAAGCACAACGTGTGCGATACTTAGGGCCATGGCCAAGGTAAGGAAGGCTGAAAAACGACCACCTTTGAACAAGAAACATAAGATAAAACATCAAGACTGGGCCAAGAAATATCTTAAGACTGACTTTTCAAAGGTTTTATGGACTGATGAAATGAGAGTGACTCTTGATGGGCCAAATGGATGGGCCAGAGGCTGAATCAGTAAAGGGCAGAGAGCTCCACTCCGACTCAGACGCCAGCAAGGTAACATAGTTATTAAGGTTGAAGGAAGACTTTAAGTCCATATAGTTCAACCCATAGCCTAACATAACATGCCCTAACATGTTGTTCCAGAGGAAGGCAAAAAAAACCCATGTGCAAAGAGTGAGCTCCACATTGGGGAAAAAAATTCCTTCCCGACTCCACATACGGCAATCAGACTAGTTTCCTGGATCAACACCCTACCCTAAGGTGGAGATGGGGTACTGGTATGGGCTGGTATCATCAAAGATGAACTTGTGGGACCTTTTCGGATTGAGAATGGAGTGAAGCTCAACTCCCAGACCTACTGCCAGTTTCTGGAAGACAAATTCTTCAAGCAGTGGTACAGGAAGAAGTTGGTATCGTTCAATAAAAACATGATTTTCATGCAGGACAATGCTCCATCACATGCCTCCAACTACTCCACAGCGTGGCTGGCCAGTAAAGGTCTCAAAGACGAAAAAAATAATGACATGGCCCCCTTGTTCACCTGATCTGAACCCCATAGAGAACCTGTGGTCCCTCATAAAATGTGAGATCTACAGGGAGGGAAAACAGTACACCTTTTGGAACAGTGTCTGGGAGGCTGTGTTGGCTGCTGCATGCAATGTTGATCATAACCAGATCAAGCAACTGAAAGAATCTATGGATGGAAGGCTGTTGAGTGTCATCATAAAGAAAGGTGGCTATATTGGTCACTAATTTTTTTGAGTTTTGTTTTTGCATGTCAGAAATGTTTAGTTCTAAATTTTGTGCAGTGATATTTGTTTACCTGGTGAAAATAAACAAGTGAGATGGGAATATATTTGGTTTTTGTTAAGTTGCCTAATAATTCTGCACAGTAATAGTTACCTGCACAAACAGATATCCTCCTAAGATAAAAAAAAAACCCACTCGAACTTCCAAAAAGTAATAAGCTTTGATATTTATGAGTCTTTTGGGTTGATTGAGAACATATCGTATTTTTTGGACTATAAGACACACCGGACCATAAGACGCACCCACAAATTTGGTGAAGAAAAAGAGAAAAAAATATTTTTTTATGTTAAATGGGGGTCTGTCTTATAATACCAGTGTCTGTCGTACAAATCATATGTCCCTCATCCTGATATATACAGGGTGGAGCGCGGTAATTTGCTTTTTTGCACTGCATGCTGTGGTGGCACTGTCGGTCGAAGAGAGGGAAGAGTGGGTGTGGCTTACAGTGGCTGATGGGAGATTTGTATTCCTCTGCCTTTCAGTTGCCATCATGCAGTGGACACGTGAGGAGAGGTCATTTTGTGTTGAAGCGTATTTTTCAAATGCCCACTCGATCATTGCAGTGCAGCGTGCTTTTCGTTTACAATTCGCTGTTCCTCCACGCGGACGTGTTCCTGGACGGCAATCAATTGTAAATTGGGTGAATGCATTCAGAACAGCAGGGAATGTGTCATGTGTATGAAGGGGACCTGAGAGAAGGATTACAACACCACAAAACATCGAGAGAGTTAGAGCAGCAGTACTGCAATCTCCAAAACGCTCTGCTCGGAAGCAATCATTTGCTCTTGGCATTTCAAGACGTTCTCTCCACCGGATTCTTCATGATGAACTGAATTTTCACCCGTATAAAATGTGCGTGGTCCAACATTTGTCAGCATGGGACTATTTGACACGGCGGACCTCTTGTGAAGACATGTTAGCAACGATACCCCGTGATGCAATTGTGTTTTTTTCTGATGAGGCACATTTTCACCTCAGTGGGTGTGTAAACAAACAAAATATGCGTTACTGGAGTGAAACAAACCCCAGAGAAGTTCACGAGAGACCTCTGCATTCGGACCGCGTCACTGTGTGGTGCGCCATATCACGAGTAGGCATCATTGGTCCTTACTTTTTTCAGGATAATGGTCGTGCCATAACTGTGAACTCCGAACGGTACTTGTCTATGATACAGGATTATTTTCAGCCGGCTCTTGAGGCAATGGAACTAGACGATACATGGTTCCAACAGGATGGTGCCACTGCACACACAGCGAGGGTTACCATGAATTGTTTGAGGCAAATGTTTCCTGGACGGCTTATCTCTTTGAGGGGAGATGTGAACTGGCCAGCACGCTCACCAGATTTAGCCCCATGCGATATTTTCCTTTGGGGTTACCTGAAGTCTAAGGTGTATATCAACCGTCCCAACACCTTGGAAGACCTAAGGAACAATATTGAAGCTGAAATTGGCAGAATACCAGTGGACATGCTTGTTAGAGTTCATGAAAACTTCAGAAAACGTATGCAGCAGTGTGTGGATAGCGAAGGTCGACATTTGCCAGATACACTATTTAAAACTATGTAATTTAAAAATTCCATTACTGTTCAGTATAATTAAAATATAAAATAAATTTTTCTAATGATCATAATTTTTTTATTTCATTCCCAAATCAGCAAATTACCGCGCTCCACCCTGTATATAACCCCCATCCTTGTGCTGGCACATGCCCCCCTGTGCTACTGTCAGGCACATGCCCCCCTGTGCTGCTGGCAGACACATGTCCCCGGGTCACTATATGCTCCCCTGTGCTGGCAGGCACATGCCCCCCTGGTCACAATATGTCCCCTTGTGCTGCTGGCAGGGACATACCCCCCCGGTCACAATATGCCCCCCGTGCTGCTGGCAAGTACAGGCGTCCCGGTCACTATATGCCCCCTTGTGCTGCTAGCAGACACATGCCCCCCTGTGCTGCTGGAAGACACATGCCCCCCTGTGCTGCTGGAAGACTCATCCCCCCCATGCTGCTGGAAGACACATGCCCCCCTGTGCTGCTGGAAGACACATGCCCCCCGTGCTGCTGGAAGACATATGCCCCCCTGTGGTGCTGGAAGACACATGCCCCCCTGTGCTGCTGGAAGACACATGCCCCCCCTGTGCTGCTGGAAGACACATGCCCCCCTGTGCTGCTGGAAGACACATGCCCCCCCTGTGCTGCTGGCAGACTCATCCCCCCCATGCTGCTGGAAGACACATGCTCCCCTGTGCTGCTGGAAGACACATGCCCCTCCGTGCTGCTGGAAGACACATGCCTCTCTGTGCTGCTGGAAGACACATGCCCCCCTGTGCTGCTGGAAGACACATGCCCCCCCTGTGCTGCTGGCAGACACATGCCCCCCTGTGCTGCTGGAAGACACATGCCCCCCCTGTGCTGCTGGAAGACACATGCCCCCCTGTGCTGCTGGAAGACACATGCCCCCCCGTGCTGCTGGCAGACACATGCCCCCTTGTGCTGCTGGCAGACACATGCCCCCCCTGTGCTGCTGGCAGACACATGCCCCCCCTGTGCTGCTGGAAGACACATGCCCCCCTGTGCTGCTGGAAGACACATGCCCCCTGTGCTGCTGGAAGACACATGCCCCCCTGTGCTGTTGGCAGACACGTGCCCCCTGTGCTGCTGGAAGACACATGCCCCCTGTGCTGCTGGAAGACACATGCCCCCCTGTGCTGCTGGAAGACACATGTCCCCCTGTGCTGCTGGAAGACACATTATAAAATAGCGTCCTGGCTAGCGATATCGTTCAGTTTGACAGGCAGCAGCGATCAGGATCCTGCTGTGATGTCGTTGGTCGCTGCAGAAAGTCCAGCACTTTATTTCGTCGCTGGACTCCCTGCAGACATCGCTGAATCGGCGTGTGTGACGCCGATTCAGCGATGTCTTCACTGGTAACCAGGGTAAACATCGGGTTACTAAGCGCAGGGCCGCGCTTAGTAACCCAATGTTTACCCTGGTTACCAGCGTAAAAGTAAAAAAACAAACACTACATACTTACCTTCCGCTGTCTGTGCCCGGCGCTCTGCTTCTCTGGACTGGCTGTGAGCGCCGGCCAGCCGGAAAGCAGAGCACAGCGGTGACGTCACTGCTCTGCTTTCCAGCCGCTGTGCTCACAGTCAGTGCAGGAAAGCACAGCGCCGAGGACAGACAGCGGAAGGTAAGTATGTAGTGTTTGTTTTTTTTACTTTTACGATGGTAACCAGGGTAAACATCGGGTTACTAAGCGCGGCCCTGCGCTTAGTAACCCGATGTTTACCCTGGTTACCGGCATCGTTGGTCGCTGGAGAGCTGTCTGTGTGACAGCTCTCCAGCGACCAAACAGCGACGCTGCAGCGATCGACATCGTTGTCGGTATCGCTGCAGCGTCGCTGAGTGTGAAGGTACCTTAACTCATCTTCAGATGATGGCTCCGTGCTCACAGCTCCTCAGTTGTGCTTCCTGTTTCCCAGGCATCGGATCATGTGACCTGGGCACACAGTGATGTCATCACTGTGCTGTGCCGATCACATGATCAGATGTCAGCACAGACACAGGAAGCACAACCGAGGAGCTGTGAGCAGGGAGCCATCATCAGAAGGTGAGTTAAGCGTTTGTTATTTTATCATATGCCTGCTGGCAGCACAGGGGGCATATAAGAGTGACGGGGCCATATCCATGATGGGAGGGGGAAGATGCAGGCACATGTAATATTCGCTGCTCCCTTGTGAATCAACTCCGGCAGCTTCAGCACCGAGGTGATGGACAGCAGGTGCAGTGAATATTATGTGAGGCTAATGAGTGGGAGCACAGGACATCCTGCTGTCTCTGCAGCCGGCAGCCATCCCACTCCAGCCCCCTGACACCACTCCAGAGCTGCTCCCCCTCCTCTACAGCACAGCACACAGATTCGGATTATAAGACGCACCCCCCACTTTCCCCAAAAATTTGGGGCAACAAAAATGCGTCTTATAGTCAGAAAAATACAATAGTTGTTGATCAATAGTAAAAATAATCCTCTAAAATACAACTTGCCTAATAATTCTGCAAACAGTGTATATGCTGCTGGAAGGCAGGCTTACACAGGTGCATTAGAGTAGTACATGCAGTCCTGTACTTGCAGCAGAGATATAGTTAATAACAGAGACATATGCAATCAGTAACTTGTAACAGGAGTGTGGATATACAGTAAAGACCAAAAGTTTGGACACACCTCATTTAAAGATTTTTCTGTATTTTCATGACTATGAAAATTGTACTTTCACCCTGAAGGCATCAAAACTATGAATTAACACATGTGGAATTACAGTATATACTTAACAAAAAAAGTGTGAAACAACTGAAATTATGTCTTATATTCTAGGTTCTTCAAAGTAGCCACCTTTTGCTTTGATGACTGCTTTGCACACTCTTAGCATTCTCTTGATGAGCTTCAAGAGGTAGTCAACGGGAATGGCTTTCACTTCACAGGTGTGCCCTGTCAGGTTTAATAAGTGGGATTTCTTGCCTTATAAATGGGGTTGGGACCATCAGTTGTGTTGTGCTGAAGTCTGGTGGATACACAGCTGATAGTCCTACTGAACAGACTGTTAGAATATGTATTATGGCAAGAAAAAGCAGCTAAGTTAAGAAAAACGAGTGACCATCATTACATTAAGAAATTAAGGTCAGTCTGTCCGAAAAATTGGGAAAACTTTGAAAGTGTCCTCAAGTGCAGATGCAAAACCATCAAGCACTACAAAGAAACTGGCTCACATGAGGAGCACCCCAGGAAAGGAAGACCAAGAGTCACCTCTGCTTCTGAGGATAAGTTTATCCGAGTCACCAGCCTCAGAAATCGCAGGTTAACAGCAGCTCAGATTAGAGATCAGGTCAATGCCACACAGAGTTCTAGCAGCAGACACATCTCTACAACAACTGTTAAGATGAGACTTTGTGCAGCAGGCCTTCATGGTAAAATAGCTGCTAGGAAACCACTGCTAAGGACAGGCAGCAAGCAGAAGAGACATGTTTGGGCTATAGAACACAAGGAATGGACATTAGACCAGTGGAAATCTGTGCTTTGGTCTGAGGAGTCCAAATTTGAGATCTTTGGTTCCAACCACCGTGTCTTTGTGCGATGCAGAAAAGGTGGACGGATGGACTCTACATGCCTGGTTCCCACCGTGAAGCATGGAGGAGGAGGTGTGATGGTGTGGGGGTGCTTTGCTGGTGACACTGTTGGGGATTTATTCAAAATTTAAGGCATACTGAACCAGCATGGCTACCACAGCATCTTGCAGTGGCATGCTATTCCATCCGGTTTGCGTTTAGTTGGACCATCATTTATGTTTCAACAGGACAATGACCCCAAACACACCTCGAGGCTATGTAAGGGCTTTTTGACCAAGAAGGAGAGTGATGGGGTGCTACGCCAGATGACCTGGCCTCCACAGTCACCAGAGCTGAACCCAATCGAGATGGTTTGGGGTGAGCTGGACCGCAGAGTGAAGGCAAAAGGGCCAACAAGTGCTACGCATCTCTGGGAACTCCTTCAAGATTGTTGGAAGACCATTCTCGGGGACTACCTCTTGAAGCTCATCAAGAGAATGCCAAGAGTGTGCAAAGCAGTCATCAAAGCACAAGGTGGCAACTTTGAAGAACCTAGAATATAAGACATACAATAATTTCAGTTGTTTCACACTTTTTTGTTAAGTTTATAATTCCACATGTGTTAATTCATAGTTTTGATGCCTTCAGTGTGAATGTACAATTTTCATAGTCATGAAAATACAGAAAAATCTTTAAATAAGAAGGTGTGTTCAAATGTTTGGTCTGTACTGTATGCAATCAGGAACTTGTTGAAATGATATGGTTAATAGCAAAGATGTATGCAATCAAATAGCTTGTGGTTGACATGCGGTTACTATGTAGAATACAAGATCTGAGAACATGGGCAGCATAGGAGTAGGAGAGACAATAAATTATAATCAGGAACCTTGCTTGCAAAGACAAAGTTGTAAACATCTTCAATATAAGCAGATATAAGTTCATTAGTTGATAGATTCTAGCAGCAGATTTGAGAGTGCAATAGCACCAGGATTCATAGGACTGAGCTAGGAAGAAGTCATTGATTGAACACCTGGCTGGAGATGAGTGAAGTGGATGATGAATGAAATTTCTGTAAAACATATTGTAGCTTGAAACAAGACTTCCTGATTGCGCAGGCAGCTGATATCTGTCTGATACAGCCTTTAGAGTGCTAGTGTGATGTCAGAGGTTTTTGATGGGCTATCAGAATGACCTGATCTAGATTAGTGAATTGGGAACTGGCCATAGGAGAATGAAGCAAAGCCTGGAGTTGGAGCCAGGACAGGTGAGTAACACTATTTGTGTTAAAAATGGCATTAAGCGAAAAAATGATGCGCACTCTGTAAAGTTGGGTGGTTCAGGCTGAACTTGGAGATAAATCCAGAACACTTAGCAGAATAGGAAACAGCTGCACTCAGGAGTTGATTATATTTGCACAAAGTGTCAATATTTATTACATGTACAGAAAATATATCACCACAGAGCATCAAGAACAGTAGTGGTAATGTACATGTAATAAATATTGACAATTTTTGCAAATATAATCAACTCCTGAGTGCGGCTGTTTCCTATATTGGTTAAAAATGGCATTAGACTAATCAATACTTGTTAGGCTTTCACTCTTACCAGTGTCTGATTTGCACTCCAGGAAAGGATAATTAACATTGCCATCTGGGGTTACATGCACCTGGGCAGTGCATTCAATGGATTCCTGAATTAAAAAAAGAAAACAATTGAAATGATACTCCCCTACTGTAAATACACAAATATAATTAGTCATGAATGGACATTGATCTTTCATGTATAAATATATGTTTGTGAAATTGTAAAATCAATTTCCAGTCTTATCCTGCTAAACTGAACTAATAATCATCGATATGGTAATATTAACCCCTTCTCTCCAGCGTGTTTCAACCTTCCTGAGTAGGCCATTTTTTTCAATTTTGACCAGTATCACTTTATGAGGTAATAACTTTAGAATGGTTCTACAGCCAAGCCATCAGATACAATCGTATATGTTCCAACCCAATGGATAGGGATGAACACCTTGGTCGCCTCAGAAATACCTTTTTGAATCAGGGCTACCATCCAAGAACAATTGAAAACCAGATCACAAGAGCCACCAGAATATCAAGGAATCACCTGCTATATTACAATGCTAAAGAAGAAAATAACCGGGTGCCTCTAGTAGTTACCTTCAATCCAAATCTGGAGGTGCTAAGGGGAGCTGCACGGAAATTACAACCTTTACTGCAAAAAGATGCCCGCTTACAATCCATTTTTCCAGATCCCCCACTACTGTGTTTTAGGCAGCCCCCAAATCTAAGAAGCATCATTGTCAAGAGCTCCCTGTCCTCTCCAACAGCTGCAGGTACCTTTCCTTGCAACCAGAAAAAATGTAAAACCTGTCCATTTATAATGACCACGGACAAGATAAAGATCCCCAATTCACCTCAGGACTACAAGATACCAGGTACTTTCAGCTGCGTCACTTCTAATGTGGTGTACCTAATTATTTGTACTAAATGTCCAACTGGGGCTCTGTATGTGGGGGAGACAGGGCAAAAGCTTAGAACAAGAATGAACTCTCACCGCCACACAATAAGAGAAAAAATAATGGATCTACCAGTGGCAATACATTTCTGTCTCCCAAATCATATCATTATGGACATGCAATTACTTGTGTTAAAAGGTAGCTTCAAATCTCAGAGAGACAGAAGAGTATGGGAATATAAACTGATGACGACCTTTGACACTCTCACTGCAGGAATGAATGTGTCGCACGAATTTATGTCTTTTTACATCAACTAAGGAACTTGCCCCTCAGACTATGAGGGGTCATCACAACAGAACCAGACCCCAATAAAACAATCCTTATCTAAGAACTGGCCCAATATTTATGGACATAACTGTTTATCACTCATGGTAATTCTGCTTCATGTCACCTGTCTTATCCATGGTCTGTCTTATACATGGTTTTTCCCTTATTTTTTTCTTCTGTGCTGTGTTGTGCATAAATATGCGATTCTTCAGAATTTGTTTTAGTCTTTGCCTGATGAAGAGACCTGTGTAATCTCGAAAGCTTGCAATTTGTTACCATCTTTTCAGTTAGCCATTAAAAGGTATCAACCACTGAGGACTCTCAATTCTAAATATTTTTCAACAGATCCCAGTGATTCTGAGATTGTCTTTTTCATGACATGTTGTACTTCATAACAGTGGTAAAATTCGGTCTATATAATTGACTTTATTTATGAATGTCTAAAATTTGACAAAAAAAATTGGAAACATTAAAATTTTTAAATGTTGAATTTTTATGCCTCTAACCCCTTTGAGATGATGCCTGTTTTACACCTTAATGACCGGGCCCATTTTTACAATTCTGACCACTGTCACTTTACGAGGCTATAACTCTTGAACGCTTCAACGGATCCCGGTGATTCTGAGAATGTTTTCTTGTGACATATTGTACTTTATGATAGCGATAAAATTTCTTCAATGACTTGCGTTTATTTGTGAAAAAAATGGAAATGTTTAAGAACACTTTGAATTTTAGTGTCCTTAAACCAGAGAGTCATATTGCATATTGTGAATAAATAACATTTTCAACATGTCTACTTTACATCAGCACAATTTTTGAAACATAATTTTCTTTTTGTTAGGAAGTTATAAGGGTTAAAAGTTGACCATCGATTTCTCATTTTTACAACAAAATTTGCACAACCATTTTTGAAGTGACTTTGAGGGTCCTCTATGATAGAAAATACTCCAAAAATGACATCATTTTAAAAACTGCACCCTTCAGGGTACTCAAAACCACATTCAAGAAGTTTATTAACCCTTCAGGTGCGTCACATTAGTTTTTGAAATGTGGAAGGAAAAAGTAAACATTTACTTTTCTTTTACAAACATTTTCCTTTAGACCTATTTTTTTTTTACTTTCGCAAGGGTAACCAGATAAAATGGACCATACATTTTGTTGTGAGATTTATCCTGAACATGCTGACAGCCCATATGTGGGGTAAATCTACTGTTTGGGCACACCGCAGGAATAATATGCTGGAATAATTAGTGGTTGCCATGTCGCGTTTGGAAAGCCCCTGATGTGCTAAAACAGTGGAAACTCCCAACATATGAAACCATTTTGGAAATTAGACCTCTTAGGGAATGTATCTAAATGTGTATTGAGCACCTTGAACCCACAGGTGCATCACAGAAGTTTATAGCGTAGAGCCGTGGAAATAAAAAAATCACATTTTCACAAATGTTTTTTAGCTCTATATTTAGCATTTTCATAAGGGTAACAGGGGAAATTACTCTATACAATTTGTTGTGCAATTTTTCCTGAGTACGTCGATACACCATATGCAAAGGAATACTACTGTTTGGGCGCACTGCAGGGCTTGGAAGGGAAGGAGCGTCATTTGACTTTTTGAATGCAAAATTTGACAGAATAATTAGCGGAAGTCATGTCGTGGTGGACGAGCCCTTGATGTGCCTAAACAGTGTAAACCCCCCCAAAAGTGATGCCATTTTGGAAACTAGACCCCTTATGGAACTTATCTAGATGTGTATTGAGCACCTTGAACCCACATGTGTTTCATAGAAGTGTCTAGCATAGAGCCGTGGAAATAAAAAAATATCAAATTTTTCCCAAATAAATATTTTTTAGCTCCATATTTTGCATTTTTATAAGGGTAGCAGGATAAATTTCTCCATACAATTTGTTGTGCAATTTCTCCTGAGTACACTGATACCCCATATGTGGGTTAATACTACTGTTTGGGCGCACGGTAGGGCTTGGAAGAGGAGTGGCATTTGACTTTTTTGAATGCAAAATTTGATGGAATAATTAGGGAATGCCATGTCGCATTTGAAGAGCCCCTAATGTGCCTAAACAGTGGAAACCCCCCACAAGTGATACCATTTTGGAAACTAGACCCATTTGGGACATTATCTAGATGTGTATTGAGCACCTTGAACCCCTAGGTGCTTCACAGAAGTTTATAACTGTCACGCACGCGCCCAGACTGGTTGGCGCGGGCATACGGGGGTGTGGCCCCACTAGACCACAGACCAAACTTCCCTGGAAGGGGCGTAACTAAGTAGCTTCCTAGGTGTTCGCTGGAGCCTCTGATGGTGAGGTCAGACTTGTGCAATAGGAAGCTACCAGGTGCCACTCCAGGGTGATGTCTGGCTGTGGCTGCTGATCCCACTAAGGAACGGAGCGGGCACGGCTGGCACTCTGGCTGACAGGCGGGCACGGCTGGGACACAGGCAGGCAGACGGGTACAACAGAGACATTGGCGGGCAGGCGGACATGGCTGGCTCTCTGGTAGGCAGGCGGGTACGGCTGGAACATAGGAAGAACCGGTAGGGACCGGTCTGCAAGCAGGTATGTGAAACAGGTTGGAACCTGTTCAGACAGGAGGACTAAGTAACAAGTAGAGAAAGACCGCAAGAGCGGATGCAGAGCGAAAGCACAAGAGCTAGAACCAAGAACAGAAACGCAGGAGGCTGAGTACGAGTAGAAGGTGGAACTAAGAGAAGAGAAGGAGAAGGCAGAGCCAAGGGCGTCTCCGCAAGAGGCGGAGCCAAGAGCGGAGATGCTGGAGGCGGAGCCAAGAGCGGAGATGCTGGAGGCGGAGCCAAGAGCGGAGACGCTGGAGGCGGAGCCAAGAGCGGAGACGCTGGAGGCGGAGCCAAGAGCGGAGGCGCTGGAGGCGGAGCCAAGAGCGGAGACGCTAGAGGCGGAGCCAAGAGCGGAGATGCTGGAGGCGGAGCCAAGAGCGGAGACGCTGGAGGCGGAGCCAAGAGCGGAGACGCTGGAGGCAGAACCAAAAGCGGAGACGCTGGAGGTAACGCCAAGAGCGGAGATGCTGGAGGCGGAGCCAAGAGCAGAGACGGAGCCAAGTGCAGAAACACAGGAGGCGGAGCTAGATAGAACCGCAAAGAGCGGAGCCAGATAGAACCGCAAAGAGCGGAGACATAGAGCAAAGCCAGAGAGTGTGAAGCAAGGTCTGAGTGCAGAGCCGCAAGAGTGCGGAGTGTAAGCAGACTGAGAACACAAGGAAAGACAAAGCAGGGAAGGAAGCCACAGACAAGGAGACCGAGAAAAGACAAAGTACAGACAAGGCAATGGAACAAGACACAGGGACAAAGACACAGGGACCAGGATATTCTGCCTCCTGGAGGGCGGACTACAAGATCAAGGCAATAGCACAGAGAAAAGCCTCCAGAGAGGGAGTAACTCAGAGCAAGGCCAGGCAAACTCAGCAGCTAAACACTAACTGAGCTAACACATTGCACAGGCCCAGACCACAGCGTGGAGCTGCACTATATACAGGAGGCCTCTTGATAATTGGTCAGGAACTGATTAGACAGATGCACCTGATTCCTATAAGAACCAGAGAGTTCAGGCGCCGGCCCCCTATACACATAGCCATGAAGCATGCACAGAGCAGAGGCACAGAACATGGAGCTGGCATGAAACAGAAACCACATCATGGCCTGGAGCAGTGGGTAAGATTGTGTGAGAGATGTGAGGCCATGCCGTGATGCCAGCAGAGTTGTTACAGTACCCCCCCCTTTACGGCCCCTCTTCTTCAAGCCCGCCAGAATAACTTGTAGAAGAAGGATAGAAGCACACATAGTCCAGGCCAACATGACATCTTCAGGGTAGAATAAGGCAGGCGGGTCACCAGGAATCTCATAAAACAAAGTCTCTTTGTGCTCAACAGGGTTAGCTTCCACAATGAGCTGGACCACCTCCTTCAGGTAGACAGGTAACAGGGAATTGAATGCTGCTGTCTTAACATCTTCACCAGCCAGACACATGGAAACTGGAAGCCTTCTCATAGGATTCAACTTTTGCCCGACAGGTAGCAGAGATGTTCTTAGATACGGAACACAAGAAAAGTCATTAGAGATGAGAGAGGAGAACAACAGCTCCACCGGGTCAGAGAAAAATTGAGGTGAACAAACTTCTGTTTTGAAATCTTCACCAGCCGGCCACAAGGACGCTGAAGGTATCCACATAGGAACCATCTTCTGCCTGTTATCCAGAAGAAATCGTCCAAACGGTGGGGATGTTCCTAGGAATAGATTACAGGAATAGTCGTGGGAGATGTGTGGAGAGATAGTCACCGCTTCCCCATCTTCAGTGACGTTAGCACACCTTGACTCGACGACTAACTGTTTACTGGTATAGTCATTGGAGATGTGTGGAGACATCGTCACCGTTTCCCCATCTTCGGTGACGTCAGCACACCTTGACTCGATGACTAGCAGACCAGCTGAAGAAGATGACACTGCTGAGTGTCTTTGACGCATGGGAACCAGACACTTCTCAAGACTGGGTAAGTTCAAACGAAGCACTTTACTGGAACTCTTGTGTTGTGGATTCTGTTTTTGGGCTCCCTCTGATGGTTACAGATGGTACTGGGTGACTTGTGTTCTCTGCGGTCTCTGGTGTCCACCTGTTCTATCAGGATATGGGAGTTTCCTATTTAACCTGGCTTTCTTGTCATTTCCTTGCCGGCGATCAATGTAATCAGTGTGTCTTGTTACCTCTGCTTTCCGCTTCTGTAATCATCAGGACAAGCTAAGTTTTTGATTTTCCTGTTCCACGTTTTGCTTTATTTTTGTTTTAGTCCAGCTTGCAGTTATGTGATTCCTTGTTGCTGGTTGCTCTAGTGGGCTGATATTACTCCTCATGTTCCATGAGTTGGCACATGAGTTCAGGTAATTTCAGGATGGTTTTTTGTAGGGTTTTTCGCTGACCGCGCAGTTCACTTTTGTATCCTCTGCTATCTAGTTTTAGCGGGCCTCATTTTGCTGAATCTGTTTTCATTACTACGTATGTGCTTTCCTCTCATTTCACCGTCATTACATGTGGGGGGCTGCTATTTCTGTGGGGTGTTTCTCTGGAGGCAAGAGAGGTCTTTGTTTCTTCTAATAGGGGAAGCTAGTCCTTCGGCTGGCGCGAGACGTCTAGAATCATCGTAGGCACGTTTCCCGGCTACTGCTAGTGTTGTGAATTAGGTTCAGGATCGCAGTCAGCTCAGTTTCCATCACCCTAGAGCTTGTTCTGTTTTTTTGTGTGCTTGTCCTTTTGTGATCCCCTGCCATTGGGATCATGACACTCTTGACCAGAGCGGGTGGTAGAGTCCTTGGCTCATGATGACCCATGGGCATAACAGACAGCATACGGAAAACAAACTTCTTTGTGCATAAGGCTCCAACTTGGAGCTGTAGTGGTCCTTGCAGGACTAGACTGCTCTTTAGCAGGGCTCGGCCATTATCAGGCAACGCCCACACCAGGTTCTGGAGCTGTAGAACGGAGACCATACACTGACTCCGAATGATAGGCAGCTCAAACACACCAAAGCTTCCAGAAGGCAGAGAAACAGTCATTAACTTTGACGGAGAGCAAGTACTCTCGCCAGGGGCAGCCTCTCCTACTGGCCCAGGGTTTTGGAGTACAGGCTTCACAGGGCAAAGACCATCTGAATGTTCTTTACAACCATTTCAATCTCAGCACCAGATTCAGGCTGCAGATTTGCCAGACCCCTTTTATTAGACCTCTTGGATCTTGCTCGGGTGGCCGTTTTGGCGGGTTGTGGAACAGATGAGTCTTGGACGGTCATGGACGGAAGTGACGGTTTACCTACAGGTTTCTTTCGTCTGGACCGTCTCTGTGAGCTTGAAGGGGAAGACTTTTCGGGAGATGCAGTACTTGGCTCATCGAAGGCTTCACAGAAGGCCACCAGGAAGGCCGGCAGATTCGAGATGATGGGGTCCCCTGCTTCCCAAAGGGGATCGCACCACATCAAAGCATCTCCTCTAAGGTAGGCCATTAAGAAACCTACTTTCAAACAGTCAGTGGGGAATTGGGGAGCATGCCACTTGAAATAACGCAAGCACCGCTCCAGGAACACACAACATTGCTTTGGGTCCCCATAGTAGCATGGAGGATCTGCTGGCTTGGATTCGTCATTAGGAGCGCAGGCTTGAAGTCGATCAAACAGCTCATTAGAGATGACAATTGGGGATGGAGCAGTGAAGGACTGGCTTTCAGACTGGGTAAACATTTTCCTCGGAGGCCAATACTGGCAAGAAGAGAGTTCATCTTGCTCCGAGAGCGAAGGCACATGGGACTCAGCGGGGACCATGGCCTGTGCAAACTGTCACGCACGCGCCCAGACTGGTTGGCGCGGGCATACAGGGGTGTGGCCCCACTGGACCACAGACCAAACTTCCCTGGAAGGGGCGTAACTAAATAGCTTCCTAGGTGTTCGCTGGAGCCTCTGATGGTGAGGTCAGACTTGTGCAATAGGAAGCTACCAGGTGCCACTCCAGGGTGATGTCTGGCTGTGGCTGCTGATCCCACTAAGGAACGGAGCGGGCACGGCTGGCACTCTGGCTGACAGGCGGGCACGGCTGGGACACAGGCAGGCAGACGGGTACAACAGAGACACTGGCGGGCAGGCGGACACGGCTGGCTCTCTGGTCGGCAGGCGGGTACGGCTGGAACATAGGAAGAACCGGTAGGGACCGGTCTGCAGGCAGGTATGTGAAACAGGCTGGAACCTGTTCAGACAGGAGGACTAAGTAACAAGTAGAGAAAGACCGCAAGAGCGGATGAAGAGCGAAAGCACAAGAGCTAGAACCAAGAACAGAAATGCAGGAGGCTGAGTATGAGTAGAAGGTGGAACTAAGAGAAGAGAAGGAGAAGGCAGAGCCAAGGGCGGAGCCGCAAGAGGCGGAGCCAAGAGCGGAGCCGCTGGAGGCGGAGCCAAGAGCGGAGATGCTGGAGGCGGAGCCAAGAGCGGAGACGCTGGAGGCGGAGCCAAGAGCGGAGACGCTGGGGGCGGAGCCAAGAGCGGAGACGCTAGAGGCGGAGCCAAGAGCGAAGACGCTGGAGGCGGAGCCAAGAGCAGAGACGCTGGAGGCGGAGCCAAAAGCGGAGACGCTGGAGGCGGAGCCAAAAGCGGAGATGCTGGAGGCGGAGCCAAAAGCGGAGACGCTGGTGGCGTAATCTAAAGCGGAGACGCTGGAGGTAACGCCAAGAGCAGAGACGGAGCCAAGTGCAGAAACACAGGAGGCGGAGCCAAATAGAACCGCAAAGAGCGGAGCCAGATAGAACCGCAAAGAGCGGAGCCACAGAGCAAAGCCAGAGAGTACGAAGCAAGGACTGAGTGCAGAGCCGCAATAGTGCGGAGTGTAAGCAGACTGAGAACACAAGGAAAGACAAAGCAGGGAAGGAAGCCACAGACAAGGAGACCGAGAAAAGACAAAGTACAGACAAGGCAATGGAACAAGACACAGGGACAAAGACACAGGGACCAGGATATTCTGCCTCCTGGAGGGCGGACTACAAGATCATGGCAATAGCACAGAGAAAAGCCTCCAGAGAGGGAGTAACTCAGAGCAAGGCCAGGCAAACTCAGCAGCTAAACACTAACTGAGCTAACACATTGCACAGGCCCAGACCACAGGGTGGAGCTGCACTATATACAGGAGGCCTCTTGATAATTGGTCAGGAACTGATTAGACAGATGCACCTGATTCCTATAAGAACCAGAGAGTTCAGGCGCCGGCCCCCTATACACATAGCCATGAGGCATGCAGAGAGCAGAGACACAGAACATGGAGCTGGCATGAAACAGAAACCACATCATGGCCTGGAGCAGTGGGTAAGATTGTGTGAGAGATGTGAGGCCATGCCGTGATGCCAGCAGAGTTGTTACAATAACGTTATGCAGTGACAATAAAAAAAAAGAAATCACATTTTTCCCACAAAAATCCTTTTTAGCTACAAATTTTGTATTTTCACAAGGGCAAAGGGAGAAAATGGACCCCAAAGTTTGTTGTGGAATCTCTCCCGAGTTCACCGATACCCCATATGTGGTCGAAAACTACTTTTGAGGCACAGTACAAAGTTCAGAAGGAAAATAGCGCCATGATATTTTTTGATCGCTTTCTATTCCGATTTTTGGGAGACAGAATAAACAAAAACCAGGAATTCAGGAATTGCTTTTTTTTTATTTTCTTTAATACCGTTCCACATGTGGTAAAATTAGTAAGACAGCTTTATTCTTCGGGTCACTACGATTACAGCGATACCTCATTTATATAGTTTTTTTTATGTTGTGGCGCTTTTACACAATAAAAACTATTTTATGGAAAAAATTATTTTTGCATCGCCTTATTCTGAGAGCTATAACTTTCTTACTTTTCTGCTGATGGAGCTGTATGGCAGCTTGTTTTTTGCACGACAAGATGACGTTTTCAGTGGTATCATTTTTATTTACATCCGTCTTTTTGATCGTGTTTTATTGCACTTTTTGTTCGGTGGTATGATAAAGAATTATTTTTTCCCTCTTTTCTTTTTACGGTGTTCACTGAAGGGGTTAACTAGTGGGAGAGTGTTATAGAGCAGGTCATTGCGAACGAGGCGATACCAAATATGCTTACTTTTATTTTTTTTAAATTTACATAAATAAATGTATTTATTGGAAAATGTTTATTTATTTTCTTTATTTGGGGATTTAAAAATTTTTTTTTTACACATTATATTTTTATTTAACTTTATTACATTGTCCCAGTATGGGACATTACTATACTACATCAGATCGCTGATCTGACCCTATGCACTGCACAATATCAGATCAGCGATCTGACAGGCAAGGAAGAAGGAATGCCAGCGCCTGCTCTCAGCAGGCACTCACAAGCCACCTCCGTGCAGGAACCGGAAGAACCTCGTGGCCATCTTGGTGCTGAGGGTCTCCATGGAGACCATCAGGACAACATGATCAAATCGCGTTTTTCAGAGGGAAGTGCACAGGGAGGGGGCTTCTCTATGCCGCTGTCAATACTGACAGCGGCATCAGAGGGGTTAAATGCCCACAATCAGTGCTAGCATTGCTGCGCGGTGTCAGCTGTCACAAATGTTATATATAACTATTTTGTGTGGTATAACTATCTGGTTTAACCCCTTTGCGACATACGCCATACTAGTACTGCTCTGGACATGAAAGCACCTCATGCACAGCAGTACTTGTTCGGTGAATGTCGCAAAGGGGTTAAACCAGATAGTTATACCACATAAAATAGTTATACAGTAATTAACATTTGCCACATATCTACTTTACATCAGCATAATTTTTAAAACATGTTTTCTTTGTTAGGAAGTTAGAAGGGCTAAAAGTTTATCAGCAATTTCTCATTTTTACAACAAAAATGTGCAAAACTAATTTACACTGGGGAAAATAAGTATTTGATACACTGCTTTTGCAAGTTTTCCCACCTACAAAGAATGGTGAGGTCTGTAATTTTTATCATAGGTACACTTCAACTGTGATAGACAGAATCTTAAAAAATATCTAGAAAATCACATTGTATGATTTTTACATAAAATAATTTGCATTTTATTGCATTAAATAAGTATTTGATACAATAGAATAGCAGAACTTAATATTTGTTACAGAAACCTTTGTTTGCAATTGCAGAAGTCAGACTTTCCTTTAATTCCTGTCTAAGTTTGCACACAGTGCAACAGGAATTTTGGCACACTCCTCCATACAGATATTCTCCAGATCTTTCATGTTTTGGGGCTGTTACTGGACAACATTGAGTTTCAGCTCCCTCCAAAGATTTTCTATTGGGTTCAGGTCTGGAGACTGGCTAGGCCACTCCAGGACCATGAAATGCTTAGTTGCCCTGGCTGTGTGTTTCAGGTCATTGTCATGCTGGAAGACCCAGCCGCAACCCATCTTCAATGCTCTTACTGAGGGAAGGAGGTTGTTGGCCAAAATCTCGTGATACATGACTCTATCCATCCTCCCTTCAATACGGTGCAGTTGTCTGGTCTCCTTTGCAGAAAAGCACCACAAAGTATGATGTCTCCCCCACCATGCTTCACGGTTGGGATGGTGTTCTTGTGGTTGTACTCATCTTTTTCTTCCTCCAAACACGATGAGTAGAGTTGATACCAAAAAGTCCTATTATGGTCATTGGCAAACTTGAAACGGGCCTGGACATGTGCTGGTGTGAGCAGGGGGACCTTATGTGCCCTACAGGGTTTTAATTCATGAAGCCATAGTGTGTTACTTTTTCTAATAATGTAGTAATGTTTGAGACTGTGGTCCCAGCTCTATTCAGGTAATTGACCAGGTCCTCACATGTAGTTCTGGATTGATTCCTGAAATTCTCAGAATCATCCTTACCCCACGAGGCAAGATTTTGCATGGAGCCCTAGACTGATGAAGAATGACAGTTATCTTGTGTTTCTTCCATTTTCTAATAATAATATAATAATTCTCACTAAGCTGCTTGCCTATTGTAGACAGCTTTGTACAGGTCTAGAATTTTGTCCCTGGTGTCCTTAGATAGTTCTTTGGCCTTGACCATGGTGGAGAGGTTGGAATGTGATTAATTGCGTGTGTGGACAGGTGTCTTTTCTACAGCTAAAGAGTTCAAACAGGTGCAATTAATACAGGTAATGAGTGCAGAGTAGGAGGGCTTCTTGAAGAAAAACTAAGAAGAGTGTGAGATTAAGAATTCTTGCTGGTTGGTAAGTGATAAAATACTTATTTCATGCAATAAAATGCAATTTAATTATTTAAAAATTATACAATATGATTTTCTGTTTTTATTTTTAGATTCTATCTCTCACAGTTAAAGTATACCTATGATAAAAATGACAGACCTCTCCATTCTTTGTAGGTGGGAAAACTTGCAAAATCGGCAGTGCATCAAATACTTATTTTCCCCACTGTATTTAAGGAATCACATAAAATTTAAAGTGACTTGAGGGGTCTATATGACAGAAAATACCCAACGTGAAACCAAAGGAATTAAAGCAATGTGGAAGGAAAAATTGAAATTGTTACTTTTTTCTAAAAAAATATTACTTTAGCCCTAAGTTTTGCATTTTCAAAAAGTGTAAAAGAAGAAAATTTGTTGTGCAGTTTCTACTGAGTACACTGATACCCCATATGTGGTGGAAAACAACTATTAAAGCACATGCCAGGAGCAGTGAAGGAGCAACATTCAACTTTTGGAGAGCAAAACTGGCTGGATTAGTTGGAGCATGCCATGTCACGTTTGCAGAGCCTCTGATGTGCCTAAACAGTGCAAAACCCCCACAATTAACCCCATTTTGGAAACTACACCCTCAGGGAACTTATTTAGAGTTGTGGAGAGCACGTTGAACACGCAGGTGCTTCATAGAATTTTATAATGTTGAGACGTAAAAATTAAAAAGTACGGTACATTTTTTCCTGCAAAAATTTAGCTTCAGCCCCAAATTTTTATTTTCACAAGGGTAACAGGATAAAATGGACCATACAGTTTGCTGTGCAATTTCTCATGAGTACACCGATATCCCTAATATGGTGGAAAACTACTTTTGGGTGCATGGCATTAGAAGGGAAGGAGCATTATTTGGGAAGGCAAAATTGGCTGGAATAGATGGCGGATGCCATGTCGTGTGTGCAGAGATTCTGATGTGCCTAAACAGTAGAAACCCCCACAAGTGACCCCATTTTGGAAACTACACTTCTTGATGAATTCATCTAGGGATGTAGTGAGCATATTTTATCATTGGACTGATTAAATTAAAAATTACCAATTTTTCCACTAAAATGTTGCTTTGGCCCCAAGCTTTCAATTTTCAAAAGGCAGAATAGGAGAAAATGAACAGTACAATTTGTTATGCCTGTTGGCCTAATGCATATCGATCTGTATGTATTGCAACAACTATTGTTTGTTTAATATGATGTGATTTATATATCTGCATGCATATTGTTCACATGTCAACAAAGTTAAAAAAAAAAAAAAAAGAGTCCTCATTTACAGACAGGATGTTCCTCCTCCCCTTCCCTGTGAGCACATTTCTTGTGTGTAGCTGAAGCAGAAGGACTCACAGCAGATCTCTCTCTCTCAGAACTCAGATTGATCCTGTTCTCATGTTTTAAGCTGGATATTCTTAATTCTTAATAAATGAACATTCTCTGTTGCTCGTTGTGACCATCACGCTGATTAACCCGCTGCTAGCAGGTTATGGGCCCAGGAGTCAAAGCAAACCCAAACCTCCAGAGCACAGAGATAGAAAGACAACAGCAAACTGAGAAGTAAAATGGCCACCAGCAGCAACTCAACAAAGTTTACAGTGCTAAGCCTGAATAACCAGAACTACCAATCCTGGAAATTCAAGTTGAAGATGCTGCTGATAAGAGAAGGTACGTGGAAATACACTCAGGACCCTAAGCCTGACCCAGTACCACAGGGATGGCTAGAAATGGATCAGAAAGCACAGAGCACTATATCACTCAGTATAGAGCATGATCAAATTGTGCATGTGTGTAAGTGTGAATCTGCAAAGGAAATGTGGGAGCAGTTGCAGAAAGTACATGAGAGAATAAATTTAAGTAATAAACTCTATCTAATGAGAAAGCTGTATCAGTCTAAGCTACACAATGACCAGGACATGCAGGACTACATTAGAAATACTCTGGAGACCGTAGAGCGCCTGCAGGGCATTGGGGAAGATATGAAGGACTTCCATGTAGCAGCACTATTACTTAGTGGTCTCCCAGAAAGCTATGACACTCTGGTAACTGCACTAGATGCACGCCCAGATGATGAGCTGACATTGGAATACATCAGAGGAAAGCTTGTAGATGAATATAAGAGAAAGGCAGAAAATGTGAGCAGCAAGATATGTAACAAGGAAACTGCTTTACAAACACATGATGTACCCACCAGCAGAAACCACCCTAAAGAGACACGTGAATGTTTTGTATGCAAGAAGCCAGGTCATTTAAAAGCTGAATGCAGAGTCTGGAAAGCTAAAATGAGTCAGTTGAATAAGCAAAACAGCCAACAGAGAGTTAAGAGTGCTGTATCTGGAAACAATGATTCGGCAAATACTGAAGCTGCATTCACATCAGTCAATGCATTTAAATCAAAGCATGCGTGGTGTATAGATTCTGGTGCAACCAGTCACATGACCAATGACAGAGACTTCTTTACTAAGCTTAACCAAAATAAGTCAGAGAAAGTGATAATTGCAAACAGTCAGTGCATGAACTCAGAAGGCATAGGAGACGGTTATATTGATTGTAACATCTCTGAAACACAAAGTAGAAGGATCCATGTAAAGGATGTACTATATGTGCCTAGTCTTGAAAGTAATCTATTATCTGTGAAAAAGCTCATAAAACAAGGTAATGAAGTTACATTTAAGGAAGATAGCTGCATCATCTCAAAGGAGGGTCACACATTAGCAAAAGGAAAAATCAGAGATGAACTGTATCAGTTGAAATGCAAAGAGTGTGTATGCACAGCTAAGCAAGAACTGCACAAGAACTGTATTCATGCATGGCACAGGCGGCTTGCGCATAGAGACCCAGAAGCAATAAGAAAGTTATTTCAAGAACAATTAGCTGATAATATTACAATTGATTCATGTAATCAGACAATGAGGTGTTCCAGCTGTATCAAAGGGAAAATGTCCAGAAAGGCCTTTCCTAAGAAAAGTACTACAAGAACAGAACAACCACTAGATTTAGTACACACGGATATCTGTGATCCAATGCGTACTCAGACTCCTGGAAAGAAGAGATATTTTCTTACATTTATTGATGACAATTCAAGATATACAGTTGTCTATTTACTTCACAGCAAAACTGAAGTTCCAGAGAAACTTGGAATATATCTAGCTGAAGAACACAACAAGTTTGGAAGAATGCCAAAAACTTTACGTGCAGATAATGGAACTGAGTATACAAGTAATGAAACACAGAGCATTTTAAAGAAAAATGGAATCATATTTCAAACTACTGTACCATACAACCCTGAGCAAAATGGTGTAGCAGAAAGAAGGAACCAGACACTCTGTGAAAGCGCAAGGAGTATGTTATTTGATGCAAATTTGCCTACAGTATATTGGGGTGAAGCTATTATGACGGCTTGTTATCTTCAGAACAGACTACCAAGTAAAGCGACAGAGAAAACTCCATTTGAGCAATGGAATGGTACAAAACCAAAACTACAACACATAAGGATTTTCAGAAGTAAAGCATTTGCACATGTTCCCAAAGAAAAACAAACTAAGTGGGAATCTCATGCCAAGGAAGGCATCCTGGTAGGCTACAGTGAAACCCAGAAAGGTTATAGAATTTTACACCCAGAGACAAACAAGGTCACAATAAGTAAAGATGTAGTGTTTGATGAAAACTTTGTGTCACCCAAGTTTTATGACATTATGCCAGTAGTCCAGATGAAGCAACAACAACAATCTCAATCACAATTACAAGACAACGAAGAAAAGAATGTAGAAATCTGGCTGGACTCTTCAACCACTGAAGGAACAACAAAAGGCCTAAGTGAACCTGAAATTAGACGGTCATCAAGATCAAACAAAGGAATACCAGCTAAACATTTATCCTACATTGTGAAGACACTGCCTGAGTCAGAACCACAGTCATGGGATGAAATGCAGAAACTACCCGACCATGAAAGAACAAAGTGGATCAATGCCGCGAATGAAGAAATGAACTCGCTTCATCAACTTCAAACTTGGAAACTCACTGAGTTACCACAGGATAAAAAGGCAATTAAGTGTAAATGGGTATTTAAAACCAAATATGATTCTGAAGGTAAAGTCCACAGATTTAAAGCGAGGTTGGTCGCAAAAGGATATTCTCAAAAATATGGCAAAGACTATGATGCTACTTTTTCCCCGGTCGCTAAGCAGACAACATTTAGAGCATTGTTGGCGGTAGCTGCAGTACAAAGGATGTTTGTCAGACATTTGGATATCAAAACTGCATTTTTAAATGGTGACATTGAGGAGGACTTATACATGACTCAACCTGAAGGTTATGTAAAGGAAGTTGAACAGAATCTTGTTTGCAAACTACAAAAATCTCTTTATGGTCTTAAGCAATCGGCGAGAGCATGGAACTCTAAAATGAACAAAGTCTTGTTAGAAGAAGGATTTAAAAGAGGTCAAGCGGATCCATGCCTGTACACGAGATATACAGATGGAAAATGGATGTATATTCTCTTATATGTGGACGATGTAATTGTAGTTCATCAAGAAGAAGCTGAAATTGGGAAAATTACTAAAATTTTGAACAAGCATTTTGAAACGAAAGACCTAGGAAATGTGACATATTATCTAGGAATCCACATCCAGAGAGAGGAAGATGGAAGTTTTCTTTTAAATCAAAGTCCAAAGATTAATTCAATTTTGGATCAGTTCGGAATGACGGAAGCCAAAGGTGTATCAACGCCAATGGAATCATCCTACCTGAAACTGGAAGAAGATGACCTGTTGCCTAACAATGAGAAATATCGACAGGCAGTGGGGGCACTTCTATATATATCAACTACGACTCGACCGGATATTACAACAGCAGTTGTATACTAAGCTGTTCCACCAATCGTCAAGGTATACCTATAGAGAGCAGTCCTACCTAATGTATATAATCCCTATCTGATGTATTTAAAAACCTGATCATCTGTATAGTACCTGTATAAGCAGGGTTCAGAGAGGGAATTTTCATGTGGACATGCTGGATGGAACAGCTTTGATGCAAATGAACCATAAGGAGTGGTGGACTCCCTAGTCTTGTAGAAACAAGAGAACAATTACAGAACCAGAAACACATGGGCTACTTGCACAATGAACAAGTCTGTAGGAACCTGTTCACACACCACCAAGAAAGAAGATGGAACAATGGTCAGGCAAAATGGAGTAGCTAATCAAGCAACTGATCCTGAGTCAATAGCAGCAACGCCAGAAGCAGCAACAGAAGTGGCAGGAGCAGCAGTTCCATGAGCAGCAGCAGGTACAGCAGGAGTCAAATAAACTCCTGATGCAGCAGGAATCCACATCCAGAGAGAGGAAGATGGAAGTTTTCTTTTAAATCAAAGTGCAAAGATTAATTCAATTTTGGATCAGTTCGGAATGACGGAAGCCAAAGGTGTATCAACGCCAATGGAATCATCCTACCTGAAACTGGAAGAAGATGACCTGTTGCCTAACAATGAGAAATATCGACAGGCAGTGGGGGCACTTCTATATATATCAACTACGACTCGACCGGATATTACAACAGCAGTTGGAATATTGTGCAGATATGTGGAGAAACCGCGCCAAAAGGACTGGAATGCCGTTAAAAGAGTTCTCCAATAATTAAAAGGGACACAAGGTGTAAATTTAAAAATATCTGCAGCAGGAAAACTAAAACTCACCGGCTATGTTGACTCAGATTGGGCTGGTGATTCGCAAGATCGTAAATCCACAAGCGGATACGTATTTAAACTTGGAGAAAGTTCAATCTCCTGGTCTAGTAGAAAACAAGTGTCTGTTGCTTTGTCATCTACAGCAGAGGTCCCCAACTCCAGTCCTCAAGGCACACCAACATGTCATGTTTTCAGGATTTCCTTAGTCTTGCCCAGGTAATAATTGCATCACCTGTGCAATGCAAAGGAAATCCTGAAAACATGACCTGTTGGTGGGCCTTGAGGACTGGAGTTGGGGACCTCTGATCTACAGAAGCTGAGTATGTATCCGCAGCCTATGCAAGTCAGGAGATCATTTGGCTAAGACAACTGATGGATGATCTTGGTAAACCGTTAACTCAGCCAACGG
This sequence comes from Ranitomeya imitator, assembly GCF_032444005.1. Lineage (NCBI taxonomy): Eukaryota > Metazoa > Chordata > Amphibia > Anura > Dendrobatidae > Ranitomeya > Ranitomeya imitator. Next base: position 450,933,325 of record NC_091286.1, on the reverse strand, counting down.
TGATATATGAGGACAACCAAAGATGCATTAAACTTGCATGCAGTGAAAAGATCAGTGCTAGAACTAAGCACATCGATGTCAGATGTCATCTACGTGATTTAATAGATCGTGGCGTAATTCAATTTGTTTATTGTGAAACTGATAAAATGTTAGCTGATATCTTGACCAAGCCATTGCCACGACCTAGGTTCCAAGAATTGAGAACCACTATGGGACTGACAGAATAAGTAGTTGTTGAGTGGGGGTGTTGGCCTAATGCATATTGATCTGTATGTATTGCAACAACTATTGTTTGTTTAATATGATGTGATTTATATATCTGCATGCATATTGTTCACATGTCAACAAAGTTAAAAAAAAAAAAGAGTCCTCATTTACAGACAGGATGTTCCTCCTCCCCTTCCCTGTGAGCACATTTCTTGTGTGTAGCTGAAGCAGAAGGACTCACAGCAGATCTCTCTCTCTCAGAAACCAGATTGATCCTGTTCTCATGTTTTAAGCTGGATATTCTTAATTCTTAATAAATAAACATTCTCTGTTGCTCGTTGTGGACATCATGCTGATTAACCCGCTGCTAACAATGCCAATACCCCAAATGTGGTCAATAACTACTTTTGAGGCACAGTTCACAGCTCAGAAGAGAAGAAGCACCATATTGGAGTTCAGGTTTTGCTGATTGATTTAAGGGCGCCATGTCACATTAAGAGAGAGAACATGAAGTGCTAGAACAGCAGAACTCCTCCATAAGTGACCCCATTTTTCAAACTAAACCTTTCAATGAATTCATCTAGGAATGTAGTGAGCATGTTGATACCATATGTGCCTGACAGAATTTTTTTCAGTAACTCATTTTTATTGAAAAATGTTCATATTTAACATGAAACAGACATAAAAAAAGGAATAAAGATTAGTAGATTACAATGAAAACAGTACAAATCAGCTTTGTGGTCTAGATACAACATATTATGGTGATATACAAATTTCTTATATTTACAGTGGCATAAAAAAGTTTCCAAGGAAGAATGGATAAAAATCCTTCAAACAATAATTGAAAGACTCTTGGCTGGCTCCAAAAAGTGTTTACAAGTTGTGATACTTTCAAAAGGGGGTGCTATTAGGTGCTAACCATGTAAGGTGCCCAAACTTTTGCATTGGACCATTTTCATTTTGTAATTTTTAAAATGTAAAAGATGAAAATTTATTTTTTTGCCTAAATAGAAAAGGAAATGTGTCATCTTTAACTTAAGGCCTTTAACAAAATAATTTCATTTTCAACTTGTTTAGCTGTTCACAATAACAGTAATTTAGACCACGGGTAGGATGTGTTTGTTCCAGATGGCGGGAGCCATATTGGGAAGGACTTTATATGGAATTTTTGTTTTCATTTGAGCCAGAAAGGCTGTGTTTTGTTGCTATTTTGGGCTTATTTTTTTTAAGCAATAAACCACCCAGAGACTTGTTGTTCCTGTGTCTATTTCGGGGAGTAGCTAAGTGAGCCGACCTTCCACAAGTGGTGTTTCGGATATGGGCAATGTTCCAGGAACACGGGTAGCAGCTGTGGACAAGTTGTATGACCTGGGTTAAGGTGGCTTCGAAGATGGAACAATTACAGAACCAGAAACACATGGGCTACTTGCACAATGAACAAGTCTGTAGGAACCTGTTCACACACCACCAAGAAACTTGAAGACACAAAAGAGCACAGTGAGGTCAAAAATACTCTGTTGTAAAAAAAATCACAGTAATAAGCAAGTGCTAGTCAAAAGATGGAAAAAACAGGGTATTTAGTTGATACGTTTTTATGCAAAAAAATGTATACTAAGCTGTTCCACCAATCGTCAAGGTATACCTATAGAGAGCAGTCCTACCTAATGTATATAATCCCTATCTGATGTATTTAAAAACCTGATCATCTGTATAGTACCTGTATAAGCAGGGTTCAGAGAGGGAATTTTCATGTGGACATGCTGGATGGAACAGCTTTGATGCAAATGAACCATAAGGAGTGGTGGACTCCCTAGTCTTGTAGAAACAAGAGAACAATTACAGAACCAGAAACACATGGGCTACTTGCACAATGAACAAGTCTGTAGGAACCTGTTCACACACCACCAAGAAAGAAGATGGAACAATGGTCAGGCAAAATGGAGTAGCTAATCAAGCAACTGATCCTGAGTCAATAGCAGCAACGCCAGAAGCAGCAACAGAAGTGGCAGGAGCAGCAGTTCCATGAGCAGCAGCAGGTACAGCAGGAGTCAAATAAACTCCTGATGCAGCAGATACAACAACAACAAAGATGGAACCCTGGTTGGAAATGTCCGCAGCAGAAAAAGCACCCCTCCCCTACATCAAGGTGATGATTCGTGTGTCAGAAAGTGGTAAGACGTACCATACAGAAAATAACCCCAGGGGATGATATAGAGGTGTTTTTAACTGTTTTTTTTAACGAGTTGCAGAGTGGGAGAGGGTGGAGGTGCTTGCCCCTATCTAACAGGTGAGGCTTATTTTGAATTGGCCTTACAGGATACCCGGGAATATGCCAAATTAAAAATGGAGATATTGGCATGCTCAGGGGTCACTATGTCTTTTAGAGCCCAAAGAGCTCATCACTGGGCGTATTATGGTGACAAACCTTCCTGCCCACAAATGTTTGACTTGTTGCATTTGATCAAGAAATGGTTGCAGCCAGAATCCTCCACTCCAGCCCAGCTGGTCGAGCAGGTAGTCATGGATAGTTTTATTCACTCTGGGAGTTTTTGTGACCCTGATAAGGGCCATGCTTCCCCACCAGTTGATCCCAGGGAAACATGTGAGCGTCCACCGTATCCACTTATTGCCAGAGTATTGATGAAAATGAGTCGTGGTACGGAGTCCCATGAGGTCGGGTGTTGTGAATTCTGTGGCAGAGCTCCCTCCTGTGGTCACAAGTGGTACTTCGGCTGGTTCTCTCTGTGAGCTTCCGTTGGTGGAGGAAAGTGGTACTGCGGCTTCTGAGTTTCCTTCCTCAGGTGATGTGGTGAAGTCATTAGGTGCTTCTCTATTTAACTCCACCTAGTGCTTTGATCCTGGCTTCCAATCAATGTTCTAGTGTTGGACCTGTTTCCTCCTGGATCGTTCCTGTGGCCTGCTGCTCTGCATAGCTAAGTTCTTCTTTGCTATTTTGTTTGCTGTTTTTTTCTGTCCAGCTTGTCAATTTGTTTTTTCTGCTTGCTGGAAGCTCTGGGATGCAGAGGGTGTACCTCCGTGCCGTTAGTTCGGTACAGAGGGTCTTTTTGCCCCCTTTGCGTGGTTTTTGTAGGGTTTTGTGTTGACCGCAAAGTTACCTTTCCTATCCTCGCTCTGTTCAGAAAGTTGGGCCTCACTTTGCTAAGTCTATTTCATCTCTACGTTTGTCTTTTCATCTTAACTCACAGTCACTATATGTGGGGGCTGCCTTTTCCTTTGGGGTATTTCTCTGAGGCAAGGTAGGCTTATTTTCCATCTTCAGGCTAGCTAGTTTCTCAGGCCGTGCCGAGTTGCATAGGCAGCGTTAGGCGCAATCCACGGCTGCCTCTAGTGTGGTTTGAGAGGATCAGGGATTGCGGTCAACAGAGTTCCCACGTCTCAGAGCTCGTTCTTATTTTTTGGGTTATTGCCAGGTCACTGTATGTGCACTGACCTCTATGTCCATTGTGGTACTGAATTACGTTTCATAACAGTACTGGAAGCCCAAAGTACTAATGATTCTCAATAGAGGGAAAAAAGAAGTTCTGAGACCATTTTTTTTTCTTTGCACTGTGTTTTGCCTTTTTTCCCCTAGACATTTGGGTGGTTCAGGACACAGGTGTGGACATGGATATTCAGGGTCTGTGCTCTTCATTGGATAATCTCGTTATAAATGTACAAAAGATTCAGGATTTGGAGGTTCAGAAGCCTGTGTTAGAACCAAGAATTCCTATTCCTGATTTGTTTATGGTGATAGAGCGAAGTTTGTGAATTTCAAAAATAATTGCAAACTGTTTCTGGCCTTGAAACCTCGCTCCTCTGGTGACCCAGTTCAACAAGTTAGGATCGTTATTTCTTTTTTGCGTGGCGACCCTCAGGACTGGGCATTTTCCCTTGCGCCAGGGGATCCTGCATTAAGTAATATCGATGCATTTTTTCCTGGCGCTCGGATTGCTGTACGATGAGCCTAATTCTGTGGATCAGGCAGAGAAGAATTTGCTGTCTCTGTGTCAGGGTCAGGATGAAATAGAGGTATATTGTCAGAAATTTAGAAAGTGGTCCGTACTCACTCAGTGGAATGAAGGTGCGCTCGCAGCCATTTTCAGAAAAGGTCTCTCTGAAGCCCTTAAGGATGTCATGGTGGGATTTCCTATGCCTGCTGGTCTGAATGAGTCTATGTCTTTGGCCATTCAGATCGGTCGACGCTTGCGCGAGCGTAAATCTGTGCACCATTTGGCGGTATTACCTGAGCTTAAACCTGAGCCTATGCGGTGCGATAGGACTTTGACCAGAGTTGAACGGCAAGAACACAGACGTCTGAATGGGCTGTGTTTCTACTGTGGTGATTCCACTCATGCTATCTCTGATTGTCCTAAGCGCACTAAGCGGTTCGCTAGGTCTGCCACCATTGGTATGATACAGTCAAAATTTCTTCTGTCCGTTACCTTGATCTGCTCTTTGTCATCGTATTCTGTCATGGCATTTGTGGATTCAGGCGCTGCTCTGAATTTGATGGACTTGGAGTATGCTAGGTGTTGTGGGTTTTTCTTGGAGCCCTTGCAGTGTCCTATTCCATTGAGAGGAATTGATGCTACGCCTTTGGCCAAGAATAATAAAGTAAAGTAAATAGGGCAGCACACTGCAGCGCCAAAACATGCAAACCTGAAAACACGAAATTTGAACTGCACTACTGCACTAGAAATATGAAAAATGAGAGCTTTTAGCGCATAAAAATGGCCATATCCATGTGTACCTCGTAGCCACCTTACGGCATCTCTCTTATACGAGGTCCTACGCTTGACCTACCTCGCTGAGAATAAACGTCTCCATCTGAATGGGTACATGTGAAACCTCTTCTTGGACTCAAATTCTCTCTCTCTGTGGAGGGGTATTAGACCTACTATAATTAAAACACCTGAAGCTAGGAGGCGGGGAGTGCACGATCAGAAAGCTAAAGAATACATTTCAAAAACCTGACCTGCACATCCAAACATAGACTGAGTGTGAACAGGTGCTGAACCCAGAGTCGCCAACTCGTATATAGTAAAGTAAATAGGGCAGCACACTGCAGCGCCAAAACATGCAAACTTGAAAACACGAAATTTGAACTGCACTACTGCACTAGAAATATGAAAAATGAGAGCTTTTAGCGCATAAAAATGGCCATATCCATGTGTACCTCGTAGCCACCTTACGGCATCTCTCTTATACGAGGTCCTACGCTTGACCTACCTCGCTGAGAATAAACGTCTCCATCTGAATGGGTACATGTGAAACCTCTTCTTGGACTCAAATTCTCTCTCTCTGTGGAGGGGTATTAGACCTACTATAATTAAAACACCTGAAGCTAGGAGGCGGGGAGTGCAGCATCAGAAGGCTAAAGAATACATTTCAAAAACCTGACCTGCACATCCAAACATAGACTGAGTGTGAACAGGTGCTGAACCCAGAGTCGCCAACTCGTATATAGTAAAGTAAATAGGGCAGTTTATTCTCAGCGAGGTAGGTCAAGCGTAGGACCTCGTATAAGAGAGATGCCGTAAGGTGGCTACGAGGTACACATGGATATGGCCATTTTTATGCACTAAAAGCTCTCATTTTTCATATTTCTAGTGCAGTAGTGCAGTTCAAATTTCGTGTTTTCAAGTTTGCATGTTTTGGCGCTGCAGTGTGCTGCCCTATTTACTTTACTATATACGAGTTGGCGACTCTGGGTTCAGCACCTGTTCACACTCAGTCTATGTTTGGATGTGCAGGTCAGGTTTTTGAAATGTTTGGCCAAGAATAAGCCTCAGTACTGGACCCAGCTGACCATGTGCATGGCTCCTGCACATCAGGAGGTTATTCGCTTTCTGGTGTTGCATAATCTGCATGATGTGGTCGTGTTGGGGTTGCCATGGCTACAAGTCCATAATCCAGTTTTAGATTGGAAATCCATGTCTGTGTCCAGCTGGGGTTGTCAGGGGGTACATGGTGATGTCCCATTTCTGACTATTTCGTCATCCACCCCTTCTGAGGTTCCTGAGTTCTTGTCTGATTACCGGGATGTATTTGATGAGCCCAAGTCCAATGCCCTACCTCCGCATAGGGATTGTGATTGTGCTATCGATTTGATTCCTGGTAGTAAATTCCCAAAAAAGGCGGCTGTTTAATTTATCTGTGCCTGAGCACGCCGCTATGCGGAGTTATGTGAAGGAGTCTTTGGAGAAGGGGCATATTCGCCCGTCATCGTCGCCATTGGGAGCAGGGTTCTTTTTTGTAGCCAAGAAGGATGGTTCACTGAGACCTTGTATAGATTACCGCCTTCTTAATAAGATCACGGTTAAATTTCAGTACCCCTTGCCATTGTTATCTGATTTGTTTGCTAGGATTAAGGGGGCTAGTTGGTTCACCAAGATAGATCTTCGTGGTGCGTATAATCTTGTGCGTATTAAGCGAGGCGATGAGTGGAAAACTGCATTTAATACGCCCGAGGGCCATTTTGAGTATCTAGTAATGCCATTCGGACTTGCCAATGCTCCATCAGTGTTTCAGTCCTTTATGCATGACATCTTCCGAGAGTACCTGGATAAATTCCTGATTGTGTACTTGGATGACATTTTGATCTTCTCGGATGATTGGGAGTCTCATGTGAAGCAGGTCAGAACGGTGTTTCAGGTCCTGCGTGCTAATTCTTTGTTTGTGAAGGGATCAAAGTGTCTCTTTGGTGTTCAGAAGGTTTCATTTTTGGGGTTCATCTTTTCCCCTTCTACTATCGAGATGGATCCTGTTAAGGTCCAAGCCATCCATAATTGGACTCAGCCGACATCTCTGAAAAGTCTGCAAAAATTCCTGGGCTTTGCTAATTTTTATCATCGCTTCATCTGCAATTTTTCTAGTATTGCTAAACCATTGACCGATTTGACCAAGAAGGGTGCTGATGTGGTCAATTGGTCTTCTGCTGCTGTGGAAGCTTTTCAAGAGTTGAAGCGTCGGTTTTCTTCTGCTCCTGTGTTGTGCCAACCAGATGTTTCGCTTCCGTTCCAGGTCGAGGTTGATGCTTCTGAGATTGGAGCAGGGGCTGTCTTGTCGCAGAGAAGTTCTGATTGCTCGGTGATGAAACCATGCACCTTCTTTTCCAGGAAGTTTTCGCCTGCTGAGCGTAATTATGATGTGGGCAATCGAGAGTTGCTGGCCATGAAGTGGGCATTCGAGGAGTGGCGTCATTGGCTGGAAGGAGCTAAGCATCGCGTGGTGGTCTTGACTGATCATAAGAACTTGACTTATCTCGAGTCCGCCAAGCGGTTGAATCCTAGACAAGCTCGTTGGTCGTTGTTTTTTGCCCGTTTTGACTTTGTGATTTCATACCTTCTGGGCTCTAAAAATGTGAAGGCGGATGCTCTGTCTAGGAGTTTTGTGCCCGACTCTCCGGGTGTATCTGAGCCGGCGGGTATCCTCAAAGAGGGAGTAATTGTGTCTGCCATCTCCCCTGATTTGCGGCGGGTGCTGCAAAAATTTCAGGCTAATAAACCTGATCGTTGCCCAGCGGAGAAACTGTTTGTCCCTGATAGGTGGACGAATAAAGTTATCTCTGAGGTTCATTGTTCGGTGTTGGCTGGTCATCCTGGAATCTGTGGTACCAGAGAGTTAGTGGCTAGATCCTTTTGGTGGCCATCTCTGTCGCGGGATGTGCGTACCTTTGTGCAGTCCTGTGGGATTTGTGCTCGGGCTAAGCCCTGCTGTTCTCGTGCCAGTGGGTTGCTTTTGCCCTTGCCGGTCCCGAAGAGGCCTTGGACACATATCTCTATGGATTTTATTTCAGATCTTCCCGTCTCTCAAAAGATGTCAGTCATTTGGGTGGTCTGTGATCGCTTCTCTAAGATGGTCCATTTGGTACCCTTGTCTAAATTGCCTTCCTCCTCTGATTTGGTGCCATTGTTTTTCCAGCATGTGGTTCGTTTACATGGCATTCCAGAGAATATCGTTTCTGACAGAGGTTCCCAGTTTGTTTCGAGGTTTTAGCGAGCCTTTTGTGGTAGGATGGGCATTGACTTGTCTTTTTCCTCGGCTTTCCATCCTCAGACTAATGGCCAGACCGAACGAACCAATCAGACCTTGGAAACATATCTGAGATGCTTTGTTTCTGCTGATCAGGATGACTGGGTGTCCTTTTTGCCTTTGGCTGAGTTCGCCCTTAATAATCGGGCCAGCTCGGCTACCTTGGTTTCACCATTTTTCTGCAACTCTGGGTTCCATCCTCGTTTCTCTTCAGGGCAGGTTGAGTCTTCGGACTGTCCTGGTGTGGATACTGTGGTGGACAGGTTGCAGCAGATTTGGACTCATGTAGTGGACAATTTGACTTTGTCCCAGGAGAAGGCTCAACGTTTCGCTAATCGCAGACGCTGTGTGGGTCCCCGACTTCGGGTTGGGGACTTGGTTTGGTTATCTTCTCGTCATATTCCTATGAAGGTTTCCTCTCCTAAGTTTAAACCTCGTTTTATTGGTCCGTATAGGATTTCTGAAGTTCTTAATCCTGTGTCTTTTCGTCTGACCCTTCCAGATTCATTTTCCATACATAACGTATTCCATAGGTCATTGTTGCGGAGATACGTGGCACCTATGGTTCCATCTGTTGATCCTCCTGCCCCGGTTTTGGTGGAGGGGGAGTTGGAGTATATTGTGGAGAAGATTTTGGATTCTCGTTTTTCAAGGCGGAAACTCCAGTATCTGGTTAAGTGGAAGGGTTATGCTCAGGAAGATAATTCCTGGGTCTTTGCCTCTGATGTCCATGCTCCCGATCTTGTTCGTGCCTTTTATATGGCTCATCCTGGTCGTCCTGGGAGCTCTGGTGAGGGTTCGGTGACCCCTCCTCAAGGGGGGGGTACTGTTGTGAATTCTGTGGCAGAGCTCCCTCCTGTGGTCACAAGTGGTACTTCGGCTGGTTCTCTCTGTGAGCTTCCATTGGTGGAGGAAAGTGGTAATGCGGCTTCTGAGTTTCCTTCCTCAGGTGATGTGGTGAAGTCATTAGGTGCTTCTCTATTTAACTCCACCTAGTGCTTTGATCCTGGCTTCCAGTCAATGTTCTAGTGTTGGACCTGTTTCCTCCTGGATCGTTCCTGTGGCCTGCTGCTCTGCATAGCTAAGTTCTTCTTTGCTATTTTGTTTGCTGTTTTTTTCTGTCCAGCTTGTCAATTTGTTTTTTCTGCTTGCTGGAAGCTCTGGGACGCAGAGGGTGTACCTCCGTGCCGTTAGTTCGGTATGGAGGGTCTTTTTGCCCCCTTTGCGTGGTTTTTGTAGGGTTTTGTGTTGACCGCAAAGTTACCTTTCCTATCCTCGCTCTGTTCAGAAAGTTGGGCCTCACTTTGCTAAGTCTATTTCATCTCTACGTTTGTCTTTTCATCTTAACTCACAGTCATTATATGTGGGGGCTGCCTTTTCCTTTGGGGTATTTCTCTGAGGCAAGGTAGGCTTATTTTCCATCTTCATTCTAGCTAGTTTCTCAGGCTGTGCCGAGTTGCATAGGCAGCGTTAGGCGCAATCCACGGCTGCCTCTAGTGTGGTTTGAGAGGATCAGGGATTGCGGTCAACAGAGTTCCCACGTCTCAGAGCTCGTTCTTATTTTTTTGGGTTATTGTCAGGTCACTGTATGTGCACTGACCTCTATGTCCATTGTGGTACTGAATTACATTTCATAACAGTCGGGGTAGTCAGAGACTTGCTACACCCCGTGATAGTCGGGCTGGGCTTCACCCTGTTCTGGGACTTGTGGGAAAGGCAGGGGTACCAAGTGACTCAGGCAGGAGCCAGCGCAACCCCAATGAATCCCTGTCAAAGTTGGAGGTGGAGGAGTTCCCCTTGTGTGTCCTAGCTGGTGATAAGAACGAAATGGTGACCAGTGAGGCCGAGGTTCCTGAACTAGGGGTTTCTGGGGAAAATTTTGGGACTGCTCAAAAGCGGGATCTTACCCTAAAAGGGGCCTTTGAAAATGTGTCCGTGAATGGTGGGGTTGCTCAAAAGATGACACCAGGTACCCACACTTTGCTGTCAATGGTGAATTATTTTATTGGGTGACTACTCTGAGGGTAGGTGAGTTAGTGGAGCAGCTGTTGATTCCAGGACCCTACCGGCAGAGGGTTTTAGATATGGCCCATTTGCATGTTTTGGGGGGACATCGGAGGGTAGAGAAAATGCAGGAGAGAATATTGCAAAGGTTCTATTGGCCAGGATGTTACCAGGAGATCCTGAATGATTGTAGGGCTTGTCCCACAGGCCAGATAACCTTTCGATCTTCTCACTTCAGAAATCCCCTAGTCCCGTTACCTGTAAAAGAGATCCCATATGAGCAAATTGCCATGAACTTAGTAAGTCCTCTAGTTAAGTCTGCACAAGGGCATCAATACATCCTAGTGGTCATGGATTATGCAACCTGGTACCCTGAAACTATAACACTAAGAAACTCTTTGGCCAAGAGGACTTGACCATATTTTTGCTAGGACGGGCCTGCCGAAGGAGATTTTTAGAGACCAGGGAACCCACTTCATGAGCAAGGTAATGAAAGAATTGTGTAGAGTCCTCCAGATTGCCCAGCTGTGAACCTCAGTGTACCATCTACAGACTGACGGCCAAGTAGAGTGCTTCATTAAAACCTTGAAAGCCATGCTCAAAAAGGTCACTGAGAATGGCCGAGATTGGGACTGCCTGCTTCCATTTCTGTTCTTCTCCATCATGGAAGTTCCCCAAGCCTCTACTGGTTTCTCAACATTCGAGCTCTTGTATGGTCGACATCCACGAGAGCTCCTAGCAATCATTAAGGAAACCTGGGAAGCTGAGATTACGCCACACGGAGCATATAGTTGCCCAGCTGCAGGAGAGGATGGAGAAAGTAATGCCTATCATGGAGAAGCATCTTCTCCAGGCCCAGGAGGCACAGGCAAGAGTGTATAACCGATCAGCGAGGCTGAGCCTGTTCCAGCTCGGGGACTGCAAGCTAGTGCTTATCCCCACAGTGGAGAGCAAGTTCCTATCCAAGTTGCAAGGCCCATTCAAGGTGGTGGAAAAGCTGGGCGAAGTTAATTACATGGTACACCAGCCAGGGCGAAGGAAGCCACACCAAGTCTATCATGTGAACTTTCTCAAACCCTGGTGAGACCGAGAATTGCTGGAAACCTCTAGCCTGGGAGCAAGACTTAAAGCCACAGTGGATGTTGTCACCATTGCAGAGACTCTAACGCTGGCCCAGAGACAACAGTGTCTGGAGCTGTTGCAGCAAACCCGTGACCTATTCTCAGAGTTGCCAGGGCATACGCAGGTGGTGGAGTATTGCGTGTTGACTGTGCCACATGTAAGGGTGAACCTCAAGCCCTATAGAATCCCGGAAGAACATCAGGAGGTGATTTCAAATGAGGTGAAGAGGATGCTAGACCTTTGGGTGATAGAGGAGTTGAAAAGAGGTTGAGGGTGCCTTGTACAATTATATATCTACTGTTACAGTCTAGATGGGAAGAAGACACCTGAATAGGGCGTTTTTGAGAATTGCTACACCTGCTTTCTCTCTGTCTTGTGTGGCAGAAAATATTTTAGGGAGGTGATTTAGGGCAAATTAAAAGTAGCCAGATTTATTAACATGGGTTTCCTGCAGAAACACCATGTCTTCTTTAAGGGATTACATCTCAGTGAAGGCTAACAGTCTCTTTACTTTTGAGTTAAGCCCTTTAACATTTATTGAGATGCACTTTATCATGGTGGGTGTGACAAAAATATACTTGCTGATGTAAACTCACCAGTATCAGAAGTAATAGTAGATAGTCCGATGGTCGGGACATAATGGCCTGGCTACTTTTCAAATATAACAACCCTGTATCATCATATTAAATCCCATGGGAATCAAGGGAAGAAATATTTACTGTAAGTGTTCTTATCGGGTATCTTGTCCTGGGGCAGTGGGGTATGTTGGGCAGAGTTTGGTCTTCTATGATTCTTGTTATTTCACTGCCATATTGGAGGTGGGGTAGGTGATGGACTTCCCAATTCCCAATCCTAAATGTTTGGAAGAGGAAAGTCCAAAATCCTGCAAAAGTTAGGGACATCTTCATGACATTTTAATATAGCTGATCGGCCCTCTGTTATGGCTTTAATCGTGAAGGGAAAGCCCCAACAGTATACAATCTGGTGGTCCCTTACGGTGGATAGGAGGAGATGTAGATGTTGTCTCTTCTCTAATGTTGTACAGGATAGATGTGGGAAGAGTTAGAATGGTGTACTTTTGTATTCCAGGTTCCCCATGTTTTGCACTATAGACATAATGGCTTCTTTAATGGAAAATTCATGTATACAGCATATAATATCTCACAGTAGGGCTGAAGACCCTTTTGACCCGATAGCCTAATGAGCTCTTTCCAGCTTGATTTTGTTAGAGTAAGGAAGGCCTAAGATTTTATTGAAAATGGATTCCAGGATTTTCTGAAGATCCTCATTTCCTTCAGATTCAGTTAGACCTCTCAGGCAGATGTTATTACATCTTGCTCTGTTATCTAGATCCTCAAGATGATGGTTGGCAATCCTGAGTAGGGTTGAGCGAAACGGGTCGTTCATTTTCAAACGTCGCCGACTTTTGGCAAAGTCGGGTTTCATGAAACCCGATCCGACCCCTGTGCGGGGTCGGCCATGCGGTACGCGACTTTCGCGCCAAAGTCGCGTTTCAATGACGCGAAAAGCGCCATTTCTCAGCCAATGAAGGTAAACGCAGAGTGTGGGCAGCGTGATGACATAGGTCCTGGTCCCCACCATCTTAGAGAAGGGCATTGCAGTGATTGGCTTGCTGTCTGCGGCGTCACAGGGGCTATAAAGGGGCGTTCCCGCCGACCGCCATGTTACTGCTGCTGATCTGAGCTTAGGGAGAGGTTGCTGCCGCTTCGTCAGAGTTAGGCAGGGTCCATTAACCACCAAACCGCTTGTGCTGTAGCGATTTCCACTGCCCAACACCACGTTCGGTGTGCAGGGACAGTGGAAGCTACATTTTTTTTTTTTCCCCCTCAGCGCTGTAGCTCATTGGGCTGCCCTAGAAGGCTCCCTGATAGCTGCATTGCTGTGTGTACGCCGCTGTGCAAACCAACTGCTTTTTTCAAAGCACAAATCCTCTTGTTCCTTCCTTTCTGCACAGCTATCTTTTTGGTTTGTACACACTTTTTATTTAATTTGTGCATCAGTCCACTCCTTATTGCTGCCTGCCATACCTGGCTGAGATTACTGCAGGGAGATAGTAATTGAAGGACACTCCCTGTTTTTTTTTTTTTTTGTGGGAGATTAAGATTGACATTTCTGCTAGAGTGCCATCCCTGTCTGTGTCATCTCTCACTCAGTGGGCCATAGAAAGCCTATTTATTTTTTTGCTTGATTTGGGTTTTAAAATCTACCTGAAAAAATCACTACATCAATCAGTGGGAGAAAAATATTGGCCTCAGGGTTTGTGTGCCACTCTTGACTCCTGTGTGCATCATCACTCACTCAGTGGGCCATAGAAAGCCTATTTATTTTTTTGCTTGATTTTGGTTCTAAAATCTACCTGAAAAAATCACTACATCAATCAGTGGGAGAAAAATATTGGCCTCAGGGCTTGTGTGCCACTCCTGACTCCTGTGTGCATCATCACTCACTCAGTGGGCCATAGAAAGCCTATTTATTTATTTTTTTTTTTATTGGGTTTATAAATTTTCCCTGGAAAAAAAAAAAAAAAGTGGGAGATTAATATTGGCCTCTGGGCTTGTGTGCCAGTCCTGAGCGTGCCATCTCTCTCACAAATAGTGGGCCATAGAAAGCCTATTTATTTATTTTTTTTTGGTTTTATAAATTCTCCCTTAAAAAAAAAAGGGAGATTAATATTGGCCTTTGGGCTTGTGTGCCAGTCCTAAGCGTGCCATCTCTCTCTGTCTCTCAGATAGTGGGCCATAGAAAGCCTATTTATTATTTTTTTTATTGGGTTTATAAATTTTCCCTGGAACAAAAAAAAAAAAGTGGGAGATAAATATTGGCCTCTGGGCTTGTGTGCCACTCCTGACTCCTGTGTGCGTCATCTCTCACTCAGTGGGCCATAGAAAGCCTTTTTTTGTTTTATTTGTTTTCTAAATTCTCCCTGAAAAAATCATTTTATTTTCTTTGGTTTCTAAATTTGCCTGAAAAAATCATTTTATTCTATTTTTTTTTTCCTAAAGTCTCCCTGAAAAAATAAATAAATAAATAAATCAGTGGGAGATTAATATTGCCCTTTCTGCTTGTGTGCCAGTCTTGACTCCTGGGTGTGCCATCTCTCTCTCTCTCTCCAATTGTGGGCCATAGAAAGCCTATTATTTTTTTAGCTTGATTTGGGTTCCAAAATCTACCTGAAAAAATCACTATATCAATCAGTGGGAGATAAATATTGGCCTCTGGGCTTGTGTGCCACTCCTGACTCCTGTGTGCGTCATCTCTCACTCAGTGGGCCATAGAAAGCCTTTTTTTGTTTTATTTGTTTTCTAAATTATCCCTGAAAAAATCATTTTATTTTCTTTGGTTTCTAAATTCTTCCTGAAAAAATCATTTTATTCTATTTTTTTTTTCCTAAAGTCTCCCTGAAAAAAAAACAAAAAAAAAAAACAAATCAGTGGGAGATTAATATTGCCCTTTCTGCTTGTGTGCCAGTCTTGACTCCTGGGTGTGCCATCTCTCTCTCTCTCTCTCTCCAATTGTGGGCCATAGAAAGCCTATTATTTTTTTAGCTTGATTTGAGTTCCAAAATCTACCTGAAAAAATCACTACATCAATCAGTGGGAGATAAATATTGGCCTCTGGGCTTGTGTGCCACTCCTGACTCCTGTGTGCGTCATCTCTCACTCAGTGGGCCATAGAAAGCCTTTTTTTGTTTTATTTGTTTTCTAAATTCTCCCTGAAAAAATCATTTTATTTTCTTTGGTTTCTAAATTCTTCCTGAAAAAATCATTTTATTCTATTTTTTTTTTCCTAAAGTCTCCCTGAAAAAAAAAAAAAAAAAAAACAAATCAGTGGGAGATTAATATTGCCCTTTCTGCTTGTGTGCCAGTCTTGACTCCTGGGTGTGCCATCTCTCTCTCTCTCTCCAATTGTGGGCCATAGAAAGCCTATTATTTTTTTAGCTTGATTTGGGTTCCAAAATCTACCTGAAAAAATCACTACATCAATCAGTGGGAGATAAATATTGGCCTCTGGGCTTGTGTGCCACTCCTGATTCCTGTGTGCGTCATCTCTCACTCAGTGGGCCATAGAAAGCCTTTTTTTGTTTTATTTGTTTTCTAAATTCTCCCTGAAAAAATCATTTTATTTTATTTGGTTTCTAAATTCTTCCTGAAAAAATCATTTTATTCTATTATTTTTTTTTCCTAAAGTCTCCCTTAAAAAAAAAAAAAATCAAATCAGTGGGAGATTAATATTTACATTTGTGCTTCAGTGACAGTCCTGCGTGTGTGGCATCTCTCTCATTTGTTGCCACCAACAACAGAGTGTGTAACATTGTGCCTGATTTTCGTTGTGGTCTCACTCACCTGTAAAGGGGTAGCTAAATCATACTGAAGTTATAGCTCATCGTGTAATTTGTGTGACAGCAACAAATACCGTTAGTTTGTTTACGTTTTTAAAACAATGAGGAAGTATGGCGGAAGAGGTCGTGGCCGGGGGCGTTCATTGTCAGCTGGTAATGAGGGTAGTGGTAGTGGTGGAGCATCAGCTGGTCGTGGGAAAAAAAATATTGCACCTAAGTCTGGAGCTGTGGAGCCAGGTTCGTCGTCTGGCTACACAAGGCCTCGAACGCTCCCTTTTCTGGGAGTAGGAAAACCGCTTTTAAAGCCGGAGCAGCAAGAGCAAGTTTTGGCTTATCTTGCTGACTCAGCCTCTAGCTCTTTTGCCTCCTCTCGTGAAACTGGTAAATGTCAAAGCAGCGCGTCATTAGTGGATGTTCACGGTCAGGGACAAGTCGCTTCCTTGTCCTCTTCAGCAAAAACAACAACAGAGAAGAATGCAGCAGGCGACACAACGGGTTACTCCATGGAGCTCTTTACACATACCGTCCCTGGCTTAGAAAGTGAAGCAGTTAACAGTCCATGCCCATTACAAGTTGAATCTGACATGGAGTGCACTGATGCACAGCCACAGCCAGACTACTATGCTGGTCCTTTGACTCAGACCACAACATTGCCCTCGCAGGGTGCTGATCAAGAATCAGACCCTGATGAGACTATGTTGCCCCATCACGAACGCTATACCACCGACCGACACGGTGACACAGACGAAGTTGCACACGAGCTACAAGAAGAGGTAATAGATGACCCAGTTCTTGACCCCGATTGGCAGCCATTGGGGGAACAGGGTGCAGGCGGCAGCAGTTCTGAAGCGGAGGAGGACGGGCCGCAGCAGGCATCAACATCGCAACAGGTTCCATCTGCCGGGCCCGTATCTTGCCCAAAACGCGTGGCAAAGCCAAAACCTGTTGGAGGACAGCGTGGCCATCCGGTTAAAGCTCAGTCTGCAATGCCTGAAAAGGTATCCGATGCTAGAAAGAGTGCAGTCTGGCATTTTTTTAAACAACATCCAATTGATCAGCGCAAAGTCATCTGTCAAAAATGTTCAACTACCTTAAGCAGAGGACAGAATCTGAAAAGTCTCAATACAAGTTGCATGCATAGACATTTAACCACCATGCATTTGCAAGCCTGGACTAACTACCAAACGTCCCTTAAGGTTGTAGCACCCTCGGCCAATGAAGCTAGTCAGCAACGCAACATCCCTTCCGGCAGTGTAGGGCCACCATTTTCCGCACCACCTGCAGTATCTGTGCAGGTTTCTTTGCCAGGCCAAAGCAGTCAGGGTCAGGGAATCACCAGTTTCGTAGTAGGAAACACTGCATCTAGGGCACCGGTGGCAACAATACCATCTCCCACCGTCTATCAGTCTGCCATGTCCACCGGCACCCCCGCTAGTTCCACGATCTCCAGCTCTCCAGTCCAGCTCACCCTACATGAGACTATGGTTAGAAAAAGGAAGTACTTAGCCTCGCATCCGCGTACACAGGGTTTGAACGCACACATAGCTAGACTAATCTCGTTAGAGATGATGCCCTACCGGTTAGTTGAAAGCGAAGCTTTCAAAGCCCTGATGGACTACGCTGTACCACGCTACGAGCTACCCAGTCGACACTTTTTTTCCAGAAAAGCCATCCCAGCCCTCCACCAGCATGTTAAAGAGCGCATCGTCCATGCACTCAGGCAATCTGTGAGCACAAAGGTGCACCTGACAACAGATGCATGGACCAGTAGGCATGGCCAGGGACGTTACGTGTCCATCACGGCACACTGGGTAAATGTGGTGGATGCAGGGTCCACAGGGGACAGCAAGTTTGGGACAGTTCTGCCTAGCCCACGGTCTAGGAAACAATTGGCTGTAGCCGTTCGCACCCCCTCCTCCTCCTCTTCGTCCTCCTGCAGAAGCGAGAGCTCATCCACAGACCGCAGTCGCACAACCACTCCATCCGCAGCTGCCACTGTTGCACACCAGGTCTCCCATTATGGGGCAGCTACTGGCAAACGTCAGCAGGCTGTATTGGCTATGAAGTGTTTGGGCGACAACAGACACACCGCGGAAGTTCTGTCCGAGTTCTTGCAGAAAGAAACGCAGTCGTGGCTGGGCACTGTAGATCTTGAGGCAGGCAAGGTAGTGAATGATAACGGAAGGAATTTCATGGCTGCCATCTCCCTTTCCCAACTGAAACACATTCCTTGCCTGGCTCACACCTTAAACCTGGTGGTGCAGTGCTTCCTGAAAAGTTATCCGGGGTTATCCGACCTGATCCTCAAAGTGCGTGGACTTTGCTCACATATCCGCCGTTCGCCCGTACACTCCAGCCGTATGCAGACCTATCAGCGTTCTTTGAACCTTCCCCAGCATCGCCTAATCATAGACGTTGCAACAAGGTGGAACTCAACACTGCACATGCTTCAGAGACTGTGTGAACAGAGGCGGGCTGTTATATTTTTGTGGGAGGATACACATACACGGGCAGGCAGTAGGATGGCAGACATGGAGTTGTCAGGTGTGCAGTGGTCGAAGATTCAAGACATGTGTCAAGTCCTTCAGTGTTTTGAGGAATGCACACGGCTGGTTAGTGCAGACAACGCCATAATAAGCATGAGCATCCCCCTAATGCGTCTGCTGATGCAAAGTTTGACGCACATAAAGGATCAGGCGTCTGCAGCTGAGGAAGAGGAAAGCCTTGATGACAGTCAGCCATTGTCTGGCCAGGGCAGTGTACAGGACGAGGTAGCGGGCGAAGAGGAGGAGGAGGACGAGGAGGATGATGGGGATGATTATATTTTTAATGAGGAAGCTTTTCCGGGGCCACTGGAAATTGGTGGCGCGGCAAGGCCGGGTTCTGGTTTTTTGAGGGACACAAGTGACGTGGATTTGCCTGAAACTGCCCCTCAACCAAACACAACCGCAGATTTGAGAACTGGAACTTTGGCCCACATGGTGGATTATGCCTTACGTATCCTCAAAAGGGACACACGCATCACGAAAATGATGAATGATGACGATTACTGGTTGGCCTGCCTCCTTGATCCTCGCTATAAAGGCAAATTGCAAAATATAATGCCACATGAGAACTTGGAAATAATATTAGCAACCAAACAATCAACTCTTGTTGACCGTTTGCTTCTGGCATTCCCTGCACACAGCGCCCGTGATCGTTCTCACACGAGCTGCAGGGGCCAGCAGACCAGAGGAGTTAGAGGGGCAGAAATCAGAAGTGGCGTTGGCCAGAGGGGTTTTCTGACCAGGTTGTGGAGTGATTTTGCTATGACCGCAGACAGGACAGGTACTGCAGCATCAATTCAAAGTGACAGGAGACAACATTTGTCCAGTATGGTTACAAACTATTTTTCATCCCTTATCGATGTTCTCCCTCAACCGTCATTCCCATTTGATTACTGGGCATCAAAATTAGACACCTGGCCAGAATTGGCAGAATATGCATTGCAGGAGCTTGCTTGCCCGGCAGCTAGTGTCCTATCAGAAAGAGTATTCAGTGCTGCAGGTTCAATACTAACAGAAAAAAGGACTCGTCTGGCTACCCAAAATGTAGATGATCTAACCTTCATTAAAATGAACCACAACTGGATTTTGAAATCTTTTGCCCCACCTTGCCCGGCTGACACCTAGCTTTCCTATGAAAAGGTCTTGCCTGTGGACTATTCTGAATGCCTTTTCCAATCTCGTAATTTTCTGCACCTGATTGTCCAGCATACGACATGTTTACACCTCACTAAATGGCCAAACTCCCCACACGGGGCCGTGGTATCGACACTTGGCGACAGCACCCGTGAGAGTGCAGTTTGTCTGAAGAGGTGGGTGAGCCCGCTTTTGGTCGACGGCACTGCCACTGGGTCCCTCCTAGTACAATAAAGTGTCTCTGGCGGTGGTGGTGCGCACCCAACGTCAGACACACCGTTGTAATATGAGGGGCCCTGGGCCTGTACCGCCGGCCACAAGACAGTTTCCCCTCACCCCAGCTCAAACAGTGCTCTACCACTTGCAAAATTATCTCACAGCTCCACTAATGTTTAGTCTATGCGCTGACATCCTTCAATGCCTGCCACTGACAATACCATTGTATTGACATTTTTGTTATGTTAGGCCTTCGATGCCTGTCTGTGGTCACTCCTTCCACTAGGCCTCCACTGACCACACCACTGCTGCCCGTGTACCCCTGTAACCAATTTAAAATTGCCTACAGCCATGTGTTATTATTTTAGGCCTTCGATGCCTGTCTGCGGTGACTCCTTCCACTAGGCCTCCACTGACCACACCACTGCTGCCCGTGTACCCCTGTAACCAATTTAAAATTGCCTACAGCCATGTGTTATTATTTTAGGCCTTCGATGCCTGTCTGCGGTGACTCCTTCCACTAGGCCTCCACTGACCACACCACTGCTGCCCGTGTACCCCTGGAACCAATTTAAAATTGCCTACAGCCATGTGTTATTATTTTAGGCCTTCGATGCCTGTCTGCGGTCACTCCTTCCACTAGGCCTCCACTGACCACACCACTGCTGCCCGTGTACCCCTGGAACCAATTTAAAATTGCCTACAGCCATGTGTTATTATTTTAGGCCTTCGATGCCTGTCTGCGGTCACTCCTTCCACTAGGCCTCCACTGACCACACCACTGCTGCCCGTGTACCCCTGGAACCAATTTAAAATTGCCTACAGCCATGTGTTATTATTTTAGGCCTTCGATGCCTGTCTGCGGTCACTCCTTCCACTAGGCCTCCACTGACCACACCACTGCTGCCCGTGTACCCCTGGAACCAATTTAAAATTGCCTACAGCCATGTGTTATTATTTTAGGCCTTCGATGCCTGTCTGCGGTCACTCCTTCCACTAGGCCTCCACTGACCACACCACTGCTGCCCGTGTACCCCTGGAACCAATTTAAAATTGCCTACAGCCATGTGTTATTATTTTAGGCCTTCGATGCGTGTCTGCGGTCACTCCTTCCACTAGGCCTCCACTGACCACACCACTGCAGCCCGTGTACCCCTGTAACCAATTTAAAATTGCCTACAGCCATGTGTTATTATTTTAGGCCTTCGATGCCTGTCTGCGGTCACTCCTTCCACTAGGCCTCCACTGACCACACCACTGCTGCCCGTGTACCCCTGGAACCAATTTAAAATTGCCTACAGCCATGTGTTATTATTTTAGGCCTTCGATGCCTGTCTGCGGTCACTCCTTCCACTAGGCCTCCACTGACCACACCACTGCTGCCCGTGTACCCCTGGAACCAATTTAAAATTGCCTACAGCCATGTGTTATTATTTTAGGCCTTCGATGCCTGTCTGCGGTCACTCCTTCCACTAGGCCTCCACTGACCACACCACAGCTGCCCGTGTACCCCTGGAACCAATTTAAAATTGCCTACAGCCATGTGTTATTATTTTAGGCCTTCGATGCCTGTCTGCGGTCACTCCTTCCACTAGGCCTCCACTGACCACACCACTGCTGCCCGTGTACCCCTGGAACCAATTTATAATTGCCTACAGCCATGTGTTATTATTTTAGGCCTTCGATGCCTGTCTGCGGTGACTCCTTCCACTAGGCCTCCACTGACCACACCACTGCTGCCCGTGTACCCCTGGAACCAATTTAAAATTGCCTACAGCCATGTGTTATTATTTTAGGCCTTCGATGCCTGTCTGCGGTCACTCCTTCCACTAGGCCTCCACTGACCACACCACTGCTGCCCGTGTACCCCTGGAACCAATTTAAAATTGCCTACAGCCATGTGTTATTATTTTAGGCCTTCGATGCCTGTCTGCGGTCACTCCTTCCACTAGGCCTCCACTGACCACACCACTGCTGCCCGTGTACCCCTGGAACCAATTTAAAATTGCCTACAGCCATGTGTTATTATTTTAGGCCTTCGATGCGTGTCTGCGGTCACTCCTTCCACTAGGCCTCCACTGACCACACCACTGCAGCCCGTGTACCCCTGTAACCAATTTAAAATTGCCTACAGCCATGTGTTATTATTTTAGGCCTTCGATGCCTGTCTGCGGTCACTCCTTCCACTAGGCCTCCACTGACCACACCACTGCTGCCCGTGTACCCCTGGAACCAATTTAAAATTGCCTACAGCCATGTGTTATTATTTTAGGCCTTCGATGCCTGTCTGCGGTCACTCCTTCCACTAGGCCTCCACTGACCACACCACTGCTGCCCGTGTACCCCTGGAACCAATTTAAAATTGCCTACAGCCATGTGTTATTATTTTAGGCCTTCGATGCCTGTCTGCGGTCACTCCTTCCACTAGGCCTCCACTGACCACACCACAGCTGCCCGTGTACCCCTGGAACCAATTTAAAATTGCCTACAGCCATGTGTTATTATTTTAGGCCTTCGATGCCTGTCTGCGGTCACTCCTTCCACTAGGCCTCCACTGACCACACCACTGCTGCCCGTGTACCCCTGGAACCAATTTATAATTGCCTACAGCCATGTGTTATTATTTTAGGCCTTCGATGCCTGTCTGCGGTGACTCCTTCCACTAGGCCTCCACTGACCACACCACTGCTGCCCGTGTACCCCTGGAACCAATTTAAAATTGCCTACAGCCATGTGTTATTATTTTAGGCCTTCGATGCCTGTCTGCGGTCACTCCTTCCACTAGGCCTCCACTGGCCACACCACAGCTGCCCGTGTACCCCTGGAACCAATTTAAAATTGCCTACAGCCATGTGTTATTATTTTAGGCCTTCGATGCCTGTCTGCGGTCACTCCTTCCACTAGGCCTCCACTGACCACACCACTGCTGCCCGTGTACCCCTGTAACCAATTTAAAATTGCCTACAGCCATGTGTTATTATTTTAGGCCTTCGATGCCTGTCTGCGGTGACTCCTTCCACTAGGCCTCCACTGACCACACCACTGCTGCCCGTGTACCCCTGGAACCAATTTAAAATTGCCTACAGCCATGTGTTATTATTTTAGGCCTTCGATGCCTGTCTGCGGTCACTCCTTCCACTAGGCCTCCACTGACCACACCACTGCTGCCCGTGTACCCCTGGAACCAACATCAGAAAATATAAAAATAAGTATTTTGCTTATAAAAAAGAAAATACTGGAGAGATATCAAATGCAGACATTTTAACATTAAAAACAAACACATACAACAAAAATCTGGTACAGTACTAAAAATGGCCACCAGCTACAATAACTTTCTCCTGCAAGTAGTTAACTGAAAGTTTTTTTCAATTTTAAACACAGATATGGCATCCACCGAGTGTTGTCCTGTCGCGTCTTCTTTATATTATTGCCAAGAAGATGCAAAACAATGAAAATAATAAAATCATTATTTACCAAAAAAATAGAGTAAGTCAAAACCACATTGCAAATAAACATTCATTACAAATAAAGAAGCAGGGCGCGTCCGAGGGTGAGTATATACCTAATAAGAATATAATCACCCTCGGACGCGCCCTGCTTCTTTCCGACAGCCTTCCTTCCTAAGAATCAGCCCTTCCGTGGTGTAGAGAGAGGGTTTGTTACACTCCAAGGTGTTCCCCAGGTTGCCTTTCCTGAGCTTCGATCTTCCGGCTCTCGTTTAGTAGTTGTTGGAAACTACGCTGCATTGGGCCTACAAATTGGGTATGGGGTGTAGAGAGATGGTGTGTTCCACTCCAAGGTGTTCCCCAGGTTGCCTTTCCTGAGCTTCGATCTTCCGGCTCTCGTTTAGTAGTTGTTGGAAACTACGCTGCATTAGGCCTACAAATTGGGTATGGGGTGTAGAGAGATGGTGTGTTCCACTGTAGAGAGATGGTGTGTTCCACTCCAAGGTGTTCCCCAGGTTTCCTCGCCAATGCTTCGATCATCATGCTCTCGTTTAGTAGTTGTTGGAAACTACGCTGCATTAGGCCTACAAATTGGGTATGGGGTGTAGAGAGATGGTGTGTTCCACTCCAAGGTGTTCCCCAGGTTTCCTCTCCATTGCTTCGATCTTCATGCTCTCGTTTAGTAGTTGTTGGAAACTACGCTGCATTAGGCCTACAAATTGGGTATGGGGTGTAGAGAGATGGTGTGTTACACCCCAAGGTGTTCCCCAGGTTTCCTCTCCATTGCTTCGATCTTCCGGCTCTCGTTTAGTAGTTGTTGGAAACTACGCTGCATTAGGCCTACAAATTGGGTATGGGGTGTAGAGAGATGGTGTGTTACACTCCAAGGTGTTCCCCAGGTTTCCTCTCCATTGCTTCGATCTTCCGGCTCTCGTTTAGTAGTTGTTGGAAACTACGCTGCATTAGGCCTACAAATTGGGTATGGGGTGTAGAGAGATGGTGTGTTACACTCCAAGGTGTTCCCCAGGTTTCCTCTCCATTGCTTCGATCTTCCGGCTCTCGTTTAGTAGATGTTGGAAACTACGCTGCATTAGGCCTACAAATTGGGTATGGGGTGTAGAGAGATGGTGTGTTCCACTGTAGAGAGATGGTGTGTTCCACTCCAAGGTGTTCCCCAGGTTTCCTCGCCAATGCTTCGATCATCATGCTCTCGTTTAGTAGTTGTTGGAAACTACGCTGCATTAGGCCTACAAATTGGGTATGGGGTGTAGAGAGATGGTGTGTTCCACTCCAAGGTGTTCCCCAGATTTCCTCTCCATTGCTTCGATTTTCATGCTCTCGTTTAGTAGTTGTTGGAAACTACGCTGCATTAGGCCTACAAATTGGGTATGGGGTGTAGAGAGATGGTGTGTTACACTCCAAGGTGTTCACCAGGTTTCCTCTCCATTGCTTCGATCTTCCGGCTCTCGTTTAGTAGTTGTTGGAAACTACGCTGCATTAGGCCTACAAATTGGGTATGGGGTGTAGAGAGATGGTGTGTTACACTCCAAGGTGTTCCCCAGGTTTCCTCTCCATTGCTTCGATCTTCCGGCTCTCGTTTAGTAGTTGTTGGAAACTACGCTGCATTGGGCCTACAAATTGGGTATGGGGTGTAGAGAGATGGTGTGTTCCACTCCAAGGTGTTCTCCAGGTTGCCTTTCCTGAGCTTCGATCTTCCGGCTCTCGTTTAGTAGTTGTTGGAAACTACGCTGCATTAGGCCTACAAATTGGGTATGGGGTGTAGAGAGATGGTGTGTTCCACTGTAGAGAGATGGTGTGTTCCACTCCAAGGTGTTCCCCAGGTTTCCTCGCCAATGCTTCGATCATCATGCTCTCGTTTAGTAGTTGTTGGAAACTACGCTGCATTAGGCCTACAAATTGGGTATGGGGTGTAGAGAGATGGTGTGTTCCACTCCAAGGTGTTCTCCAGGTTGCCTTTCCTGAACTTCTATCTTCAGGCTCTCATTAAATTGTGGTTAAACGGAACAACTGCATTTGGCGTACTAGTTGGTTTGGGGCCTACTATCGGTGTCTGCCTGTTCTCCTGGTTTCCTGTCCTGAAATTCCGTTTTCAGGCGCTCGTTAAGTAGTTGTTAATGTTAGACTGCATTTGGCCTATTAGTTGGGTTGGGGCCTACTATCGGTGTCTGCCACTCCTTGCTGTTCTCCTCCACTGAACAAAGCTGTGCCGCCTGTTTACTACTGTTGCCAATTTTGAACTGCATTTCGACTACTTACTGATTTGGGCCTACTCTCTGTGTCAGCCTCTCATTCCAGTTGTCCTCCACTGCAATGCCCCCTGATTAGTCCTGTGTTACCAATTTTGAACTGCATTTAGCCCACTTTATTCTTTGGGCCTATATCTGTGTTTCCTCCTCATCCTGCCCATTGCCCAGCCAGTGATAGATGAGTCTGCTGGTACATTGACCCATAACGCAACATTCCCCGTGCACGCTACACAACAACATTGTGACCCTGCTGAAAGTCAGGTTGCTCTTCCCGCATGCCATACCACCTTACACGGGGACAAAGAGGAAGGTGCAGATGAAAGTGCAGGTTCCTTCATCAGGTGGGGGGAGGAATACTAGTTGGCGACGTCACTGGCACAGGGCCTCTCATAGTACGCAAAAGTGTTGCTGCCGGTGGGAGGCGCCCCCGCCGTGCAAACACACCGCTGTACTTTGAGGGGCCCTGTGCCAGTGCCAATGCCAACGAGTGGGCCCCCCCTGCTTGCTCAGGTTCACAGCACTTGCAAAGTTGAAATACTTACCTCTCCCTGCTCCACTGCCGTGACGTGGTCCAGATTTCCTGGGCCCACTAATTACTTGAACCAGCCCTACCCACCACAACTTTAGCCAAATGACCCCCAATTTCAAATGCCTTCCAATTATTATAAGGTAAATTACGCTTGACAAGCTTCATTAAGAAGAATGGATGGTTTTGACATTAAAATGGGCACTCTAGGTGTTTTCCTGGCCCCCACTCACTGCCGACTATGCTGCCCCATTGACTTGCATTGGGTTTCGTGTTTCGGTCGATCCCGACTTTACGTCATAATCGGCCGATTTCACTCGACCCGACTTTTGAGATAGTCGGGTTTCGCGAAACCCGGCTCGACTCTAAAAAGGTCAAGGTCGCTCAACTCTAATCCTGAGGGTTTCAGCATGACAGCTTGAGGAATTCAGCATGAATTTGATATATCCTGGTGTGTCACAGTTATCTCTTATCTGCATGTGTTTTTTTACTTCTGAAATGATTGCTTTAAAGTAGTCTGTTGTTGAGCGTTGAAGGTGAGAATGCAGTTCTTCAATCGTCACAAGAGTCTGGCCTTTCCATTAGGCCTGAGATAGAAGGTGTGGCCTTTAGATTTTCAGAGTGGTCATCCCAGTGCCCTGATGTAGAAGCCTCTTTAGCTTTAGCTTTTTGTTGAGATCATTGCGATTTGGGGGACATGTTGTGAATAGGAGATGAGATTTCTGCTGTGTTGCTAGCGTCCTTTGTAGATGCAGGAGTCTCCGAAGTGATTTGCAGACCTGCTGCAGGTGCACTGGAGACATGGATAGACAGAATAGTCCTTGAGGATATTCATCTTGGAGTGAGTAAGTCTCCTTTTTGAGGGATATCAGGAATCAAATGGAAATCCTCCAGTGTGTTAGAGCCAGTTGCTGAAGAATGAACAGAAACAGCTTTTTTCCCTGAGATCTTGCTCTCCATCGAAGCTAGTAGAGAGTTGGTTCTAAGGCTACTCTGAGTGCTCATCTCACATTTTCATCTCTAATTCTTTGAGTTGCTCCTATCCTGGTTGACACCGGAGCCTCAGGTCCTCAGCTGGAGTTGTCCCAACGCTGGATAAGGAAGGAAATCTCACCTGGTTCGGGCTGGGTGAGCAGGCGCAAGACAACAACTTCAAACCTTTGGTTGGTAGGACTCGATGTCAGCGGCGTCGCAGTGCACAGCGCGGAGGAGGGGCAGGCATTCTGGGAGTGAGGCGGCTGTGGCATCTCCGTGGTTTGATGGGGATTAAGACTGAAGGGTTCAGAGCTCACAAATGTGTGTCCAGCTCTCAATAGTCAGGTTGATCTCCACCTCACAGCATTTTATACTATTGGCCAGTGAAAAATAAATAATTATATTTATACCACCAACATGTTGTTTTAGGGTTAATAAGAAAAATAGACCTGACAGTTTGTTGTGCAAATTCTCCCTAGTGTGCCCATACCCTACATGTTGGAACTACTTTTCAGTACAGTGGAAAGCTCAGAAGGGAAAGAACAGATTTTGCTGTTATGGTATGCAGGCTCCATGACTCAGTGGGAAAGCCCCTGAGGTTTCAGAACAGCAGAACCCCCCCATAAGTGACCCAATTTTACAAACAACCCCTATAATTTAATAAATCTAAGAGTGCACTGATCATATTGACACCATGGGTGTGTCACAAAATGTTATACCATTGGGCAGTGAAGAAAAAATAATTACATTTTTAGCACAAAAAAATTGTTTTAGCCTCAGATTTTACATTTTGCTCAATGTGTAAAATGTGTAAAAAATGGTACCAAAATTTCTCACACAATTTCCACTGAACGTAACCTGTTGTGAATTCCGCTCTTGGGCTCCCTCCGGTGGTTGTAAGTGGCACTTTTGTGAGTTCTGCTCTTGGGCTCCCTCCGGTAGTTTTAAGTGGAATGGCTGCTCCTTGGATTTTGCAGTTAGCAGCTGCTTCCACTGATTGTCTATTCTGCTCGGCTATTTAGCCTGGCTCTTTCCTTCAGCTTGTGCCACTTGTCAATGGTTCCTGGTTGTATTCACATCTCTTTGGATTTCCCTGTTATCCTGACGAGTTCAGCAAAGTTAAGTCCTTGCTTGCTCTTTTCTGTCCACAGGTTGTGGACTTATCCGTTCTGTGCTTTCTATGTTTGTCCAGCTTGTCAGTATGAATTAATTCAGTGTAGCTGCAAGCTCTGGGAAACAGATTTACCCTCCACACCTTTAGTCAGGTGTGGAGATTTTTGTAAACTCTGTGTGGATTTTTTGTAGTGTTTTATACTGACCGTACAGTATTCCATCCTGTACTATCTATCTAGCTAGACTGGCCTCCTGTGCTCATCCTGGTTTCATTCTGTGTATGTCTTTTCCCTCTCCACTCACAGTCATTACTTGTGGGGGGCTATCTATCCTTTGGGGATTTTCTCTGAGGCAAGATAGTTTTCCTGTTTCTATCTTTGGGGGTAGTTAGATCTTAGGCTGTGATGAGGTGCCTAGGGAGTGTCAGGAGCATCCCACGGCTACTTCTAGTGTTGTGTTGAGCTTAGGGACTGCGGTCAGTACAGGTACCACTTCCTTTTGAGCTCGTCCCATGTTGCTCCTAAACCACCAGATCACAACAGTACAAGTGGCCAAAAATGAATTAAATGCATCTCAAAAGAAGGAAAAAAGTCTAAGCCATTTTTTTTTCTGTGCTCTATTTTGTCTTTTTTTTTCCTTTTGATCTCTGGGTGGTTCAGGATTTATGCTCTGTCATGGATGTTCAGGGTTTGTTTTCTCGTGTGGATCAACTTGCTGCAAGAGTACAGAGTATTCAAGATTATGTTGTCCAGACTCCGGCTTTGGAGCCTAGAATTCCTACTCCTGATTTGTTTTTTGGGGACAGATCCAAGTTTTTGAACTTTAAAAATAACTGCAAATTGTTTTTTGCTTTGAAACCCTGTTCTTCTGGTGATCCCATTCAGCAAGTTAAAATCATCATATCCTTGCTGCGTGGTGACCCTCAGGACTGGGCATTCTCCCTTGAATCAGGGGATCCGGCATTGCTGAAAGTAGACGCATTTTTTCAAGCGCTCGGATTATTGTATGACGAACCTAATTCTGTGGATCATGCAGAAAAAACCCTGTTGGGCCTGTGTCAAGGTCAGGAAGCGGCAGAATTATACTGCCAGAAATTTAGGAAATGGTCTGTGCTCACTAAATGGAATGAGGATGCTCTGGCTGCTATTTTCAGAAAAGGTCTTTCTGAAGCCCTTAAAGATGTTATGGTGGGCTTCCCTAAACCTACTGGTTTGAGCGAATCTATGTCTCTAGCCATTCAGATTGATCGGCGTCTGCGCGAGCGCAAAGCTATGCACCATATGGCAGTGTCCTCTGAGCAGAGTCCTGAACCTATGCAATGTGATAGGATTTTGACTAGAACAGAACGGCAGGAATTCAGACGTCAGAATAGGCTGTGTTTTTACTGTGGTGATTCTGCTCATGTTATTTCTGATTGCCCTAAACGTACTAGGAGGGTCGCTAGGTCTGTTACCATGAGTACTGTACAGCCTAAATTTCTTTTATCTGTGACCCTGATTTGCTCATTGTCGTCCTTTTCTGTCATGGCATTTGTGGATTCAGGCGCTGCCCTGAACTTAATAGACTTAGAATTCGCCAGGCGCTGTGGTTTTTCCTTGCAGCCTTTGCAGAGCCCTATTCCTTTGAGGGGCATTGATGCTACACCATTGGCCAAG
Source organism: Ranitomeya imitator (assembly GCF_032444005.1). Taxonomy (NCBI): domain Eukaryota; kingdom Metazoa; phylum Chordata; class Amphibia; order Anura; family Dendrobatidae; genus Ranitomeya; species Ranitomeya imitator. The sequence goes on along the minus strand of NC_091286.1, from coordinate 450,903,720 downwards.
GATAAACCTCAGTACTGGACGCAGATGACCATGTACATGGCTCCAGCACATCTGGAAAATTGCCGTTTTCTGGTGTTGCATAACCTGCATGATGTTGTTGTACTGGGTTTTCCATGGTTACAGGAACATAATCCGGTGCTGGATTGGAAAAATATGTCTGTGACTAGTTGGGGTTGTCAAGGGGTACATAGTGACGTTCCTTTGATGTCAATTTCCTCTTCCCCCTCTTCTGAGGTCCCTGAGTTTTTGTCGGATTTCCAGGATGTATTTGATGAGCCCAAGCCCAGTTCCCTTCCTCCACATAGGGACTGTGATTGTGCTATTAACTTGATTCCTGGTTGTAAGTTCCCTAAGGGCCGACTTTTCAATCTGTCGGTGCCAGAGCATGCCGCCATGTGGAGCTATGTTAAGGAATCTTTGGAGAAGGGGCATATTCGGCCGTCTTCGTCACCATTGGGAGCGGGTTTCTTTTTTGTTGCTAAGAAGGATGGCTCCTTGAGACCCTGTATAGATTATCGTCTTCTTAATAAGATCACGGTCAAATTCCAATACCCCTTGCCTTTGCTTTCTGATTTGTTTGCTCAGATTAAGGGGGCTAGTTGGTTTACTAAGATTGACCTCCGAGGGGCATATAATCTTGTTCGTATTAAACAGGGTGACGAATGGAAAACTGCATTTAATACGCCCGAAGGCCATTTTGAATACCCTGTGATGCCATTCAGGCTCTCTAATGCTCCATCTGTGTTCCAATCCTTCATGCATGATATTTTCCGCAATTATCTTGATAAATTCATGGTTGTATATTTGGATGATATTTTGATTTTTTCCGATGATTGGGAGTCTCATGTGAAGCAGGTCAGGATGGTATTCCAGATCCTTCGAGATAATGCTTTATTTATGAAGGGGTCTAAGTGCCTATTCAGAGTTCAGAAGGTCTCTTTTTTGGGTTGCTTTTGCCTTTGTCGGTCCCTGAGAGGCCCTGGACGCATATTTCCATGGATTTTATTTCAGATCTTCCTGTTTCCCAGAAGATGTCTGTTATCTGGGTTGTTTGTGACAGGTTCTCTAAAATGGTCCATCTGGTACCTTTGCCTAAGTTGCCTTCCTCCTCAGATTTGGTTCCATTGTTTTTTCAGCATGTGGTTCGTTTGCATGGCATTCCGGAGAATATTGTGTCTGCCAGAGGTTCTCAGTTTGTCTCTAGGTTTTGGCGGGCCTTTTGTGCTAGGATGGGCATTGATTTGTCTTTTTCTTTGGCGTTTCATCCTCAGACTAATGGCCAAACTGAGCGAACTAATCAGACTTTGGAGACCTATTTGAGATGCTTTGTGTCTGCTGATCAGGATGATTGGGTGGCTTTCTTGCCGTTGGCCGAGTTTGCCCTTAATAATCGGGCTAGTTCGGCTGCTTTGGTTTCACCTTTCTTTTGTAATTTTGGTTTTCATCCTCGTTTTTCTTCTGGGCAGGTTGAGCCTTCTGATTGTCCTGGTGTGGATTCTGTGGTGGACAGGCTGCAGCAAATTTGGACTCGTGGTGGACAATTTGACGTTGTCTCAGGAAAGGGCTCAACGTTTTGCTAACCACCGTCGGTGTGTTGGTCCCCGGCTTTGTGTGGGGGATTTGGTTTGGTTGTCTTCTCGTCATGTTCCTATGAAGGTTTCTTCCCCTAAGTTTAAGCCTCGGTTTATTGGTCCTTATAAGATTTCTGAAATTATCAATCCGGTGTCTTTTCGTTTGGCTCTTCCAGCCTCTTTTGCCATTCATAATGTTTTCCATAGATCTTTGTTGCGGAGATATGTGGTGCCCTTTTTTCCCTCAGTTGATCCTCCTGCCCCGGTGTTGGTTGAGGGAGAGTTGGAATATGAGGTTGAGAAAATTTTGGATTCTCGTTTTTTGAGGTGGAGGCTTCAGTATCTTGTCAAGTGGAAGGGTTATGGCCAGGAGGATAATTCTTGGGTTGTTGCCTCCGATGTCCATGCCGCCGATTTGGTTCGTGCTTTTCACTTGGCTCGTCCTGATCGGCCTGGGGACTCTGGTGAGGGTTCGGTAACCCCTCCTCAAGGGGGGGGGGGTACTGTTGTGAATTCCGCTCTTGGGCTCCCTCCGGTGGTTGTAAGTGGCACTTTTGTGAGTTCTGCTCTTGGGCTCCCTCCGGTGGTTTTAAGTGGAATGGCTGCTCCTTGGATTTGGCAGTCAGCAGCTGCTTCCACTGATTGTCTATTCTGCTCGGCTATTTAGCCTGGCTCTTTCCTTCAGCTTGTGCCACTTGTTAATGGTTCCTGGTTGGATTCACATCTCTTTGATTTTCCCTGTTATCCTGACCAGTTCAGCAAAGTTAAGTCCTTGCTTGCTCTTTTCTGTCCACAGGTTGTGGACTTATCCGTTCCGTGCTTTCTATGTTTGTCCAGCTTGTCAGTATGAATTAATTCAGTGTAGCTGGAAGCTCTGGGAAGCAGATTTACCCTCCACACCTTTAGTCAGGTGTGGAGATTTTTGTAAACTCTGTGTGGATTTTTTGTAGTGTTTTATACTGACCGTACAGTATTCCATCCTGTCCTATCTATCTAGCTAGACTGGGCTCCTGTGCTCATCCTGGTTTCATTCTGTGTATGTCTTTTCCCTCTCCACTCACAGTCATTACTTGTGGGGGGCTATCTATCCTTTGGGGATTTTCTCTGAGGCAAGATAGTTTTCCTGTTTCTATCTTTGGGGGTAGTTAGATCTTAGGCTGTGACGAGGTGCCTAGGGAGTGTCAGGAGCATCCCACGGCTACTTCCAGGCGCGGACTGGCCCAGGTGGCAGGAATGCATATGCCCCCTGGCCGGTGTCTATGCAGCTGCACAGGGCCGCTGGAGGACTAGCAGTAGCAGTGATTGCAATACATAGCGCCACATTTAGTGCGCGGTGGCGTCATCCCACCAGCAGCCGACATGTAGGCTGCAGGGGTATGTGATGAGCAGGTTCCTGTTCGGCGCTGCCACCCTGAGGGAGAGAGCCAGCAGCAATCAAGATGAAAGGTCAGCGACTCAGCATACCTCCTGTGTGTGCACGGAGCTCCGGCTTCTCCTGCTCTTATCTGCTATCTTGGCAGAGAAGGAGAGACGGGGAGGTGCCCGGACAGTGCAGAGCTGTGAGTAGGAGAAACTGAAGAGCTGCACATGGACATCAGCCGCCCCTCACCACAGAGGAGTGTGTGATGTGTGTATGAGCCTGGTATCTGGTGTGTTGTGTATGTGATGGCTGCATGCATGTGTGTGATGGCTGCATGCATGTGTGTGATGGCTGCATGCATGTGTGTGATGGCTGCATGCATGTGTGTGATGGCTGCATGCATGTGTGTGATGGCTGCATGCATGTGTGTGTGATGGCTGCATGCATGTGTGTGTGATGGCTGCATGCATGTGTGTGTGATGGCTGCATGCATGTGTGTGTGATGGCTGCATGCATGTGTGTGATGGCTGCGTGACCAGGGGCGGATTATAAGAGGGTCAATATAGGCGGTAGCCCAGGGCCAAGTGGTGTGGGGGGGGGCCCTGGGCTACCGCACAGATTGCCCGCCGCCATCAGAGCATTACAGCCTGTGCCCTGACTGGCGTATCATATATGGGCCCGGTTGGCAGAGAGAGGGGGCCCACATCGGGCCCCGTCTCATCTGCTCACCGGGCCCCTACCGGCGCTGTGGCGGTTTCCTATTGACGTGCGGGCGCGTGCCCGCACATCAATAGTTAACAACAGCCGCCAGCCAATTGGAGGCTGGCAGCTGAAGTCGGCCGCAGGCGCACGCGCAGCGCACACGTCGCCGGCGTCTGACGTCATTGTCAGTCGCCGGCGAATGCGCGCTGCTGGAGGGAGCTCGCCGCCTGGAGCGCTGGTAAGGTGAGGAGAACTCAGTTTGTTGATTGCTGGACACACTGGGGAAATGCTGGACACACTGGAGCAGATTGCTGGACACACTGGGGGTAAAATGCTGACCACACTGAGGCAGATTGCTAGACATACTGGGGCAGATTGCTGGACACACTGGGGTCAATGCTGGACACTCTGGGGCAGATTGCTGGACACTGGGGCAGATTGCTGGACACTGGGGCAATATGCTGGACACTGGGGCAATATGCTGGACACTGGGGCAATGCTGGACACTCGGGCAGATTGCTGGACACACTGGGGGCAATATGCTGGAGTCAGACACTGGGGCAGATTGCTGGACACACTGGAGCAGATGATTGCTGGACACACTGTCTGGGGGCAATGCTGGACATACTGGGGCAGATTGCTGGACACACTGGGGGCAATATGCTGAACACTCTGGGGCAATATGCTGGACATACTGGGGCAGATTGCTGGACACTGGGGCAATATGCTGGACATACTGGGACAGATTGCTGGACACACTGGGGTTAATATGCTGGACACACTGGGGCAGATTGCTGGACACACTGTCTGGGGGCAATGCTGGACACTCTGGGGCAGATTGCTGGACACACTGGGGGCAATATGCTGTACATACTGGGGGTAATATGCTGGACACACTGGGGGTAATATGCTGGACACACTGGGGCAGATTGCTGGACACACTGGGGGTAATATGCTGGACACACTGGGGTAGATTGCTGGACACACTGGGGGCAATATGCTGGAGTCAGACACTGGGGCAGATTGCTGGACACACTGTCTGGGGGCAATATGCTGTACATACTGGGACAGATTGCTGGACACACTGGGGGTAATATGTTGGACACACTGGGGGTAATATGCTGGACACACTGGGGCAGATTGCTGGACACACTGGGGCAGATTGCTGGACACACTGGGGCAATATGCTGGACATACTGGGGCAGATTGCTGGACACACTGGGGGTAATATGCTGGACACACTGGGGCAGATTGCTGGACATACTGGGGCAGATTGCTGGAAACATTGGGGGCAATGCTGGACACACTGGGGGTAATATGCTGGACACACTGGGGGTAATATGCTGGACACACTGGGGGTAATATGCTGGACACACTGGGGGTAATATGCTGGACACACTGGGGCAGATTGCTGGACACTGGGGCAATATGCTGGACATACTGGGGTTAATATGCTGGACATACTGGGGTTAATATGCTGGACATACTGGGGTTAATATGCTGGACACACTGGGGGTAATATGCTGGACACACTGGGGTAATATGCTGGACACACTGGGGCAGATTGCTGGACACACTGGGGGCAGGAATGGAGGCATGGGCAGAATGTAGATACGGGGCATGATTGGAGACACGGGGCAGAATGAAAGACATGGGGCAGGATTGGATTATGGGGCAGGATGGGGAGATCATATGGAGTAGAATGGATACTCATGAGGGCAGGATGCGAGAACATATGACTGGAGCCAGGAATGAGATATACGGGGCCAGGATGGGGAATATTATTACCATAGGGGCTAATTAAGGGATATTATTACTGCAGTGATGTATTTTTTTTATTTTTTTTGAGTATACTGTTTTAAATGGGGGGCGCGGTCCTGTTACTGTGCAGAGTGACACTATGCCACCTTTTTTTATTCATGTGGTGTTGTGTAGAAGTTGTGAAAAATTAAGTAATGTGTTCTGCAAGCGGAGCTTGAGATAACTGTTATTTCTTGCAGAAACGAGTCCTGGCTGGAAGAAATGATGGCAGTCTGTGCTGGATGAAAGATGAAGGAGTTCACCTAGAGACATCACTGGTGAGTCAGTGTTACCTTTACACTGACACTATACACTGTATACTATATACAGAGGTCCTGTGTACAATGTCATCAGTGATCACTGTATTACCTATACATTATATACAGAGCTCCTGTGTATAATACCACCAGTGATCACTGTATTACCTATACATTATATACAGAGGTCCTTTGTACAATGTCACCAATGATCTCTGTATTACCTCTACAAAGACACTGCATACTAAGTACAGATCTCCTGTGAATACTGGCACTTATGGTGATAGTATTATGTTTTTTTTTGTTTTTTTTTATTACTGATCAGTATTGTACTATTCAGTCACTATGTGGTGGTAATATGTGGTCTGGAAATGGTGTTGTGGTATTTGTCCCTTGTGTGTGCTATTTGGTCACCAAGTGGTGGTAATATGTGGTGTTGACATGGTGCGGTGGTATTTGTTCCTTGTATGTGATATTATTCGATCACTGTGGTTGTAATTTGTGGTCTGGTCATGGTGCGGTGGTATTTGTTCCTTGTATGTGATATTGGTCAAAATATTCCTAAATTGTATTGCATATTTTAACAAAAATTTTATAGGTTACAGTAGAGTAGGGCACGGCCATTTTTCTGGAATAATCTGGTTCAGGTATATCATGACACCCGTCACATGACCCCCGTCACATGACTCCCGTCACATGACCGAGGGGGCCCACAGTGTCTGAACAGCCCGGGGCCCTGGCTACCCTTAATCCACCCCTGGCTGCCTGTGTGTGTGATGGCTGCCTGTGTGTGTGATGGCTGCCTGTGTGTGTGATGGCTGCGTGTGTGTGATGCATTTGTGTCAGAGTTGCGTGTGTGTGATGGCTGCGTGTGTGATGCATTTGTGTCAGAGCTGTATGTGTGTGAGCTGCTTGTGTGTGTGTGAGCTGCGTGTGTGTGAGCTGCATGCGTGTGTGTGAGCTGCGTGCGTGTATGTCATTATATAGTGGGGCTGTGCGTGTGTGTGTGTCATTATACAGTGGGGCTGTACGTGTGTGTCATTTTACAGTGGTGCTGTGCGTATGTGTCATTATACAGTGGGGCTGTGCGTGTGTCATTACACAGTGGGGCTGTGCGTGTGTCATTACACAGTGTGGCTGTGCGTGTGTGTCATTACACAGTTGGGCTGTGCGTGTGTGTCATTATACAGTGGGGCTGTGCGTGTGTGTAATTATGCAGTGGGGCTGTGCGTGTGTCTGTCATTATACAGTGGGGCTGTGTGTGTATGTATCATTGATGCATTCACTCTGTGTCATTCTATGTGACTGCAGACTTGTGCATCTCACATTGCTCGCAGAGCTGTGGTTATTTGGCGTGTGTCTGGCTGCAAGTTTGTGATTTGCATACATGCGGTCACATGCCGACAAGACTTGCATGGCGAATGCAACTGTATTGAACAAGGCCCAAAGCAGTCTAGTCGAAATGTGGCTGGGAATATATATATTGCATGATTGTGGTCACAAGACCACCTGTTGCCGGCGCCAGAGAATCCTCATAACGCACAGTGCGCACGATATGAGGATTCACACATAGTGACTGTAGACATGTAGCATTAGATCCGACAACCCCTTTAAGGATGAGCCGCTCCTCATGGGCCACTGCTGTGTGCTTGCCCCCCAGGCCAAAATTTGCCAGTCAGCCCCTGGCTACTTCTAGTGTTGTGTTGAGCTTAGGGACTGCGGTCAGTACAGGTACCACTTCCTTTTGAGCTCGTCCCATGTTGCTCCTACACCACCAGATCATAACAGTAACCCATGTGTGAAAATACATCAAAAGAAAGGGTGCTCTATGTGAAGCATGTCACAATATGGTGGTTGTGCATGTCGGGCACAATGCTGATGCTAATCGGTGAATGACAGCAGTCGTGGAGCGCAGCAGGACCTTAAGTCTGCTCCTCGTGTCCTGCTCAGGAGCCATGATACAGTGAAAAATTATGAAAGATGGGTGATAGAAATTAGTCAACCCACAATGCGTTTCAGGGACCATCTGTCCCCTTCATCATCATCCCTGAAACGTGTTGTGTGTTGAATAAATCCACATTTCTTATCTAACCTGGGTGTTTCCTGACTCAGAGCTTGGCGCCCTGTGGATTTCCAACACCCACCTTTCATCACGATTCACAATACTCCTTATTGCTTAGCCACATGTGGTACTCGGGACGGTAGGAGTGCTATTTGACTCTTCTAAAATAAATTATAGTAGAATAGTTTGTGGACTCAATACAGAGCCTCTAAGTTCCAGAAGAGCAGAATCCCCTCTGATATGACCCCATTTTGGAAACTACACCCCTTTGAGAATTTACATACAGGTGTAGTGATGATTTTTACATCATGGGTGTGTTCCAAAAATAAGCAGAAGTGGATGTTGCCATTGAAGTGTCCATATATTGTAGAGTCCGTACATTGTAGTGCCAATACATTATGCCCAGTTTGTGCTTCTGGAGAAATGGACCATATAAATTAAATGGCCACTTATTGCTATAGAAATGTCAAATATGTGCATGCTAAATGTGGTTAATGCACACTGTGGGGCTCAGAAGGGAGGGGGCATTTGGATTTAGAAGCATAGAATTCGGCATATTACTTTTGACGAGCAAGAATCCATGGTGCTTTTCCAGAGTCTTTGTGCTACCAGTAATGTGGAAGCCCCCTATATTTCCATTGACAGATTATGGAAATATAGTTGGCTCTTTTTTGTGTGGATTGAGTTGAAGCTTTTATTTGGAACATTTTACATAACATTTTGGATCAAATTTATCCTTAGCTTTACGTTGAGTATTTACAGTGGGGATTCCATCTAAATCTTCGATTCGATTCAGATGAAGCCCTAGAGGGATCCATTCATGATAATGAGATAATGAACTCAGTCTGGCCTCTGTACAGTGGTCCCCTTTTTAGAGGTGCACAAAACTGTGCAGACCACGTTTTTATGAACGCTTAAAAAGATGATCACCACTGGTCATAGGCCAGACCGCATCCACAGTGTCTCCATCTGCCTCATTATAGGGAATCTTCCCTTATGGGTTCCGTCTGAATAACATATTTCAGAGATTTACATGGAAACCCCAATGTAAGAGCAGGCTAAATATGATCTGAGACTTACTTCGATCTTTTGGAGGCAGAATGAACAAATTGGCAGCAGGTCAAGAATTTGTTCTATTTACTTTTAACACCGTTTCTAATGCAGTATGTGATAACATGACTTTATTCTTTGGGTACATGCGATTACTGCAATACCAGATTTATATCAATTTTTTTGTTTGGCTGCTATCACATACTAGAAAACTCTGTTTTTAGCAAAAAAAGTTTTTGCATTGCTAGATTTTGAGAGCTATTTCTCTATATTTCTGCTGACAGTCATTTGAGGGCTCGCTTTTCGCTGGAAGAGATGACTTTTTTATTGGTAGCATTTTCAGGCACATAACATTTTTTGCTCACTTTCCATTCTGATTATTGGGAGGCAGAGTGAACAAAAACCAGCAATTCAGGTATTGTTTTTTTTTGGTTTTTCTTTATGATGTTCACCATGTGGTAAAACTGATAAGGCAGCTTGATTCTCCGGGTCAGTACGAATACAGCGATACCACATTTGTATAGTTTTTTTTAAAGTTTTGGTGCTTTTACACAATAAAAACTATTTTACAGAAAAACAGCTATTTTTGCATCGCTGTATTCTGAGAGCTATACCTTTTTTTTCTCCTCTAAAGGAGCTGTATGGCAGCTTGTTTTTTGACAGACAAGAAAACATTTTCATAAATACCACAATTTATTATGTGAATTTACACAAGGCATTTTATTCCGCTTGTTGTTTGGTAGTATGATGAAAAAGCAAAAAAAAAGGGAAGAAGCCAGCACTGCTTATGGTCAGAACGCAATAACTGAAGTGCAATTGCACATAAATTCTAACTGTATTTCAAATATGAGACATGAGTATGATGAAAAAGCATCATTTTTTGTCACTTTTTTTTTCACAGTGTTCACTGAACAGGTTAACTAATGTGACAGTTTTATAGATCAGATTGTTCTGGACGCAGCATTACCAAATGTGTGCTTTTTTTAGTTTATTTTTGCTTTTTTCATAAATATACATATTTACTGGTATAATATTTTTTTCATTTTGTGATACATATATATTTTTTAAACTATTTTACAATTTTTTTTTTCTTAATCCCTCTATGGGACTTTAGCTTTTATTACTCTGATCGCTGGTATAATGCATTGCAACGTACTAACACTTCCATGCATTATACCTATGGTAGCTGGCTGACACCTTGGGTTGCCATAGCAACAATCAGGTTCCGATCCCAGCCTCCTAAATGCTATATTAGTGATGAGCGAATATACTCGTTACTCGAGATTTCCCGAGCACGCTCGGGTGTCCTCCGAGTATTTTTTAGTGCTCGGAGATTTAGTTTTCATCGCCTCAGCCTGGTTGCTAGGGAATCCCCACATGTAATCAAGCTGGCTAATAGCTGTTAATCATTCAGCTGCGGCCAGGGTACCAGCAACAGGTTGTGATGTGGTCCGGCCGGCCTAGAGGCAATGATGAATCCCCCTCCGAGGTGAGGTCCGTAAGCCTTCCTGCTCATGCTCGTATGCGAGGTCCTTGCTGCCTGTGACTTCCTGACAAAGTCCTCTCTCTCCTGTCCTGGGACAGTAACCTGTATGGTGTGCAGTGCACACCTTTTTACAGGGTCTCTACCACGACCCGGGCTCTCCGTGTACTGCTTCACCTTCAGGTATGGGTGCAGGCAAAACACATGCCCGGTTCCTGCGCTTAAGCTCAGAGGGTGCCCGGTCACAGTTCCCCTCTAAGCTCCTTCCTTCTCCTTTGCTTTGTTCCTCCGATGCTCACTAACAGGCAACCGTTCAGGTTCTCTTCCGTCCTGGAGCTGCAGCTCACACATGGCTGCACGGTCCCACTCTCTGTTCTCTCCTCTCCTTCAGACTTTCTTCTCTCTTGGTCTCCCTGGACCAACTGTCTAACTCCTCCTCCAGACCAGAATACATATATCTGGGGGAAGCTCCCCTGAGCTCCCCCTTCTGGCCTGGATTCAGAATGTGTTGCATGTAGGTGTTTTACCTGATAAAGGGAATCCTCCTTGCCTCCAAGCATGACATTACCCTCCCCAAAAGGAAGGCAACATCACTGTAACAACCGGTTACCTGGGGTGTTACACAATTCCTTGTAATGCACAGTGTTGAAATCCACAACCATGTCCGCTACAAAATCTGTAGGTAACACAATATTTTTGTAACAGAATTTTAGGCAAAACCACACCAGAGGAATGTGAAGCGTGAGCAGAGTTTTATAACTGATTTTTACTGCTGACATTCTAAATTCTGTCAAATGGAGCACAGAATTTCCCGGCATCTTTCTAGCAGTCAGATTTTTATTTTTGCATTTTATCAACCTTTAATTTTCTGTAAATTGCCTTAAAATAGATAAATGAACTTACACCTTCTTTGTCTATTTTACATTCCTTGGAATTTCTGCTCAGAAAATTAGATTTTGAACAGTTTGTTTGTCTTAAAATAAACTGTATTTGGTATTGCCATCCATACACCACCTGAAAATATTGAGAAAGAGAAATGTCTTTAGATAATTAGTGCATACATTTTATAATTAATCAGAAAATAAGAAGTTTTCCAATTTTGCTTAAAAATTCTGTAGATGAGCATATACCTGTTTTGTAGGACAAAGCAAAATGATGTTTGCTAATTTTGAGTAGTTAAATCAGAAATAACCACTAGAGGATGCTAAAAACTCACTGATATTTTCTGATCTTCTATTGGTATCCTAACTAGCGGAAACAAATTTTTATTTACTCAGTTCATGCCATGACAATTCTTGTAAGGCTAGGTTCACACTTGCGTTGTGCAGTCCGTTCAACAAATCCGTTAAACGGACTGCACTAATGCAAGTGCCGACTTTGGCACTGCGCTAGCGCAGATGGAGCATCTGCTAGCTCCATCTGCGCTTGCAGTGCGCTAGCAGTGACGGACCCAGAAACGCTGCAACCCGCGTCTCGGGTAAATCACTCAATGATGGCACATCGCTAGCACACACCCATTGTGGGCGTGCGCTAGCGATGCGTTCGCCATTGCAAGTAATGGCGGCGTTAACGGACTACGTTACACCGCGTTATGCCGCGGTGTAACATAGTCCGTTAAACAGGTTCACACAATGCAGTGTGAACCCAGCCTAACTGTTTGCAGGGCATAACATACAATAGTAGAAAAGATTTAGCAATGGTCATATTGAGTGTCTGATTTGCTTTTGTTGGTTTTAGACTAATTGTGTCCCATGATTGGACAAAAAAATGCACTTAATTCTTTCCCAACTGAACATTTAAATGGTCAATCCTATCTTTATTGATGAGTATTGTTGGATAGTGCATGTAAATAGAAGCATGTTGGCAATTTCATGTTTATTACAGTTTGCAACGCTTCTTATTAACGTTATTAGATATTAACAATTATTTGTTTACAGCCTGTTGCCAAGTAGACTTACCACTGCTGCTGTCTCCTTTGGAAATACTGGACAGAAGCTGACCAGTTTCAAAACAGTGCTTACAAGTTCAAAAGAAAACAGCTTGTAAGCACTGCATATTGGTTGGTGTCCAAGACATTGAGCTGTTAAAAAAAAAGACTATTGGTAATATCTGAAGAACGACTGAAAATCTTAATAAACAATAAATTACAATATTTCTTGTATTTACAAGCATTATCCGAAAATACCCTTTCATAAAGATGGGAATAACCCTTTAAATAACTGTTTAACTGTGATAAGTGACTTTATTATCCAAATTTGCAGGTTAATAAAAATTTACATTACTATTTTTCTTTTTAACATTCTTGATTATAAGTGATTCTCGTTGAAGCTCAATATGCAGTAAGCCTAAAAATGGTTTTCCTTTCTATAATTGTAATTTGAGAAATATTGAGACTTATTGATAAAAAATGCTATGCTGCAGCACAGACACTTTGTCATAGACAAAAGGGTGCTGCTTCGTGTCCCATTATATATCCACAAGGAAACATGGAAAAATAGTGGTGACTCAATTTATACATGATACACCATTTTCACATTGTTCCTCATTCAGATAAGTACTAAGCAAGAAATTACATATGTACAGATATTTTCACACACTGCAGTAATGAACTACTAAAAAAACACAAAGAAAACACAGTATATTGGATTTTATAGATAGACATAAATTACAAAGATGGCAGCCAATCAGTGGCTGCTCATTAGATGCAGTGGTCACGTGTTCATGTCAGGAGATGAGTAAGGGACCTAATGGGAGCAAAAGAGTGCCACCGGACCAGGATATGGGTATAGATTTTTTTTTAAATTTATGCCGCATCCTAAGGCGATAAATAAGGGGTCGTCCAGCAGTAGATCACCCTTTAATAAAAAATGTTTCTTAATATGCCTGAACACAACACTTAGTGAAATTGAACTGTTTCCTACATACTTGTTTAAAAGCTCTAGTTTTCTGTGTCTTCATCTGCTTGTTTCCTCACTCTGCTCCTTAAACCTTCTCTCCTGTCTCCTCTTTATAAAATATAATAAACTGTGTAAATCTGACACCTCACTATGATGGCAATCCATCTTGTCTTGAATAAAATGGATTTGAGCTGTTTATCGGAGTGGATGGTAATTTCAGGAGGCGGGGGAGGAGTAGAAGTGTCTCTTAAATGGAGAAAAAAAGCAGATTTCTCTGATAAGGTATGCTAAAAAACTTTTACATTTACCAGTACTTAAGATGTAGTATACGAACCTGGCGTGTAGCATTCACAATAGACTCGAAATCAAGGTAGAATGGATAATTTGCATCTGTGTTTACTTGCTCTACAGTTGAATGAACAAAGCACAGCAATTCCTTGTTTTCCTTATCAATGGGATGGATACACCCAAGGCATGGGTATTCAACTGCTGTCACAGTAGACCACACTATTGCTAAAGGCAATCATTGACATTAACTTATTAGAACAGACACATAATAATAATTATAATCAGAATACTTTTAAACTGTATATACAGTATTGTTTCAGTATTGCCATAAATACTCTTTGCATAGCAGCAGATCAATTTCACCAAAGAAAATACAGTTGCAGTCCAAAGGAATATATCTAGTTGCATGCAATCTTGTGTAATACAGCACTCCCTATAATTAAAGCAAACCTGTCGGCAGGATTTTACTAAGTAAACTACAGAAACTGTCAGGTTAGCTCTACTATACTAATTAAAATGATAACTGGGGTGCATAAATCCTTCTTGTGGTTCCTGTGTTATCAGTGTTAGAAGTTTTCAGCTAATGATACCCCCATGTTCAGAGGTGGGCCTGTAGCAGAGTCTTATCTTCCTGCTCTAGGTCAGAGAAACCAAGAAGAGACCTGCCCACAGGCTGTCTTGAAGCACAAACATGTTCCTCATCATAGAGACAGACTGTTTGTGCTTCGTGGCAGGCCTGTGGGCAGGTCTTTCTTTGGTTTCTCTGGCTTAGAGCAGGTTAGACTCTGCCTACTGTCCCGCCTAGGAGCACGAATATCTCATTAACTGAAAACTTCTAACGCTGATTACTCAAGAACAACAAGATGGATTTCTTCACCCCAGGTATCATTTTAATCAGTTTAACACTGTCAACCTGACAGTGTCTGTAGTTTACTTAGCAAAATCCTGCTGACAGGTTCACTTTCATGTCAATCACTAGAGCTACTGTATGTAAAAAGAAAGAAAGTCAAAAGAAACTGCTGATTTTATCAGGACCTACCAATGATCTAATGTGTATAGGGGTCTACAGAATATCCCCTGGAACTGTATTTGCCAATAGGCGCAGGAAATCTTGAAATGACAGGTTGCGGAGAGCAACATCAGCAAGCAATGATGTATGGCATTGAATGGGTTAATGAAAGTGTCTCAGACTGATGAGTCACTTCTTTCTCCTTCCCCCTGGCTCTGTTACTTGTCAGCCTATCCCCTATCCCTCCTTTTTCTATCTGTTGTCCTCATCTTGGGTTGTCCCAATATTCAAAACCAATTAATTACCTTGTAGCTGTAGTGGGATGGGCATGTTGAATACGCCCCTTAAGAAGCATTCATGTAAAGTTGTACAGTGTAATTTGTAGTGTGTACTGTGTGATACATAATGTTATGTGATTTAAGTATAATGGCCACAAGATGGCAATAACGTTGTAATAATCTGCACATGTGGCGCCCCTGAGGGTCCAGTCGCCACAGAGGTACTGCACCTCACCCGAAGGTGTGGTACCCTGCACTCAGGTAAGGAGGGGACACCACCCAGTACCGACACACTAGCACCCAACACTAGACCTCTCCAGGCCAGGGAGGAACTAGATAGAAGGTGTGGGTGGAGAGAGAGACAGTTGTAAGGAGTTGTCATGGAAACAGGAGGGAGGAGTTAGTTGGAGAGTTAGACAGTTGGTGCTGGGGACTGGAGCTGAGAGCAGCTTGTCCCTGGACCAGAAGACAGTAGAAAGAGAGAAAGGAAAGACAGAAGAAACAGAAAGATAAGCTTCAGCGGAGGAGAGAAAGAAGGGGTCCTAGGGGCATGGGTAGTGAGAATTCCACCCGTGGGGCTCGCATCCACACCGACCGTAGTCGGGTGGAGGGACTAGGTTGCAGTAAGGGGACTGGCCCCAGACTAGTGGAGGAACTCAGGACTCAGCTAGCCAACCAGAGGCTACAGCATCTGTAAGTGCTACAGCCGCTTCCACATGTAATTGCCGAAAAGGCAGCTGCATAGGACTGAGGGGACCTAGAGTAAGTCGCCCGACAGGATCCGAGGCTGCTGGCTTGGGACACTGCGTGTGAAGGCGCAGGGCAGGAGAGGCGGGAGTCAGTGCGGTGAGCCGGTCAGGGAAGGAACATCTGAAGATAGTTCTGACACGGTGTACCCCAAATTACCTGAGAGCTGACTGGTCCACCAACCCGGAGGACACAGCACCCCGGCTGGGGAATGCAACTGGAGAACTGTGAGTAAAAAGTGTGGAAACTGCACTCTGCTGTGTCCTCGGATATATTTACTGCGTCACCTGCCTTGCACCACAACAACATTCACCATCTTTCACCTTTTAACTGCCCTGGGGCCTAGCTCTACCCATGGAGAGCTGTAACAACTCTGCTGCATCATCAACAGTCCCAGCGGTCTCTTTAAGCAGCGTCAGCTATCTCCCTATTGTGGAATACCATGGGTGGCATCATGAACAATCCCCTTAAGAACCATTGGACCTGGCCCGATTACCCCACGGCTCTAGCGGGTGCTCCAATTTGGTGTCACGAACAGGATTTCGTAAACCAGTGCCACCGGGTCCTGTGCCAGAGACTTTGTTGAAATGTGAAATCGCCACCATTACAGTGTCACACGGCGCGCTGGACAAGAGAGGCATGTCGTCATGGGTGGAACCTGGAAGAAAGGCGTGACAACCATGCCCGCCCATTGTAGATACTTCTATGCATGAAGAACATGTCAGTCAGCCATGGTGATCCGGCTCCTCGTCTGGGATGGCGGGAAGAGAAAGAAAAGGAAGGACCACCCACAAAGGAGAGAGTGGGAACAGCTCGTTTGTGCAACCAAGAACCCGACAAGAAATATGGTGAGCAATGGCTGCCTGGAGCGTGGGGTGGAAGCGATGGACTCCCCCATAATAATCAACATATACAGAAATAAACACTTGAAATAGATCATTCTGTTTATAATAGCCCTGTATAATATGAGTTTTACTTTTTGCATTGAAGAACTGAAATAAATTAACTTTTTGATGATATTTTAAATTTGATGCACCTGTATATCTGCCCAAATTCTTTATTTATGTTTGTTAGTTTTTACATTACTGATGATAAAAGCCAACTGTTATTTATGTGTGTTATTTATTAATGTGCACACTTTGGCTACATCCAGTTTAGATGACCTATAGCAATATAGGACTTTTAGATACAGTGGGGCAAAAAAGTATTTAGTCAGTCAGCAATAGTGCAAGTTCCACCACTTAAAAAGATGAGAGGCGTCTGTAATTTACATCATAGGTAGACCTCAACTATGGGAGACAAACTGAGAAAAAAAAATCCAGAAAATCACATTGTCTGTTTTTTTTATCATTTTATTTGCATATTATGGTGGAAAATAAGTATTTGGTCAGAAACAAACAATCAAGATTTCTGGCTCTCACAGACCTGTAACTTCTTATTTAAGAGTCTCCTCTTTCCTCCACTCATTACCTGTAGTAATGGCACCTGTTTAAACTTGTTATCAGTATAAAAAGACACCTGTGCACACCCTCAAACAGTCTGACTCCAAACTCCACTATGGTGAAGACCAAAGAGCTGTCAAAGGACACTAGAAACAAAATTGTAGCCCTGCACCAGGCTGGGAAGACTGAATCTGCAATAGCCAACCAGCTTGGAGTGAAGAAATCAACAGTGGGAGCAATAATTAGAAAATGGAAGACATACAAGACCACTGATAATCTCCCTCGATCTGGGGCTCCACGCAAAATCACACCACTTGGGGTCAGAATGATCACAAGAACGGTGAGCAAAAATCCCAGAACCACGCGGGGGGACCTAGTGAATGAACTGCAGAGAGCTGGGACCAATGTAACAAGGCCTACCATAAGTAACACACTACGCCACCATGGACTCAGATCCTGCAGTACCAGACGTTTCCCACTGCTTAAGCCAGTACATGTCCGGGCCCGTCTGAAGTTTGCTAGAGAGCATTTGGATGATCCAGAGGAGTTTTGGGAGAATGTCCTATGGTCTGATGAAACCAAACTGGAACTGTTTGGTAGAAACACAACTTGTCGTGTTTGGAGGAAAAAGAATACTGAGTTGCATCCATCAAACACCATACCTACTGTAAAGCATGGTGGTGGAAACATCATGCTTTGGGGCTGTTTCTCTGCAAAGGGGCCAGGACGACTGATCCGGGTACATGAAAGAATGAATGGGGCCATGTATCGTGATATTTTGAGTGCAAACCTCCTTCCATCAGCAAGGGCATTGAAGATGAAACGTGGCTGGGTCTTTCAACATGACAATGATCCAAAGCACACCGCCAGGGCAACGAAGGAGTGGCTTCGTAAGAAGCATTTCAAGGTCCTGGAGTGGCCTAGCCAGTCTCCAGATCTCAACCCTATAGAAAACCTTTGGAGGGAGTTGAAAGTCCGTGTTGCCAAGCGAAAAGCCAAAAACATCACTGCTCTAGAGGAGATCTGCATGGAGGAATGGGCCAACATACCAACAACAATGTGTGGCAACCTTGTGAAGACTTACAGAAAACATTTGACCTCTGTCATTGCCAACAAAGGATATATTACAAAGTATTGAGATGAAATTTTGTTTCTGACCAAATACTTATTTTCCACCATAATATGCAAATAAAATGATAAAAAAACAGACAATGTGATTTTCTGGATTTTTTTTTCTCAGTTTGTCTCCCATAGTTGAGGTCTACCTATGATGTAAATTACAGACGCCTCTCATCTTTTTAAGTGGTGGAACTTGCACTATTGCTGACTGACTAAATACTTTTTTGCCCCACTGTATTTACTCACCTTTCTATGAGACCATTGGGTCTCCACACAAGGGGTACTTTGTGTGAAATTTTTTCTATGTATGTGTGTGATTTTTGTGTATTTTTCAGTGTCTAGTATGTCAAGGGTGCACTAGGGCCATCAGGGCTACCGACGTTGAGCGTGGGCACCATCACGTCTACAACCAGTGTGCCAACATCCGCTGACAGGTAGGTTGATTTCATAGGACTCTTCTAGGGAGAGATTAGCCTTTTTTATATTAGGTTATTGTACTTATTCCCTGTTGGCCCGTATACTTTTGCATTGCACCATTTTTAAGAATTGATTTTTTTAAATATATCAATAAAAGTTAAATCTTAGAGCTCTTTTTTTCTGGAGGGTATATATACCAGAATGGTAGACATATCCACCTTGGAAGGGGCACATATATACCAGGATGGGGGACATATACTGTATACCAGGAAGGAGCCCAGGATTGGGGACATATATCAGAAATGGGCCCAAGATTTGGAACATATTTAGCAGGAAGAAACCCTGGATGGGGTCATATATACCAAGAAGCAACCCATAGTTACCATTACAGGGAAATGTATATCAGGAAGGGTACCAGGATCAGTGACATATATACCACGATGGGGGACATATACACTAACTGTGCTTTGGATGAAGGACATATGTATCAGAAAGGGGCCCAGGATGGGAGACATTAGTACATACTGGGAAACATTACTACATTGGGGGGCAACATGTATGTCATTAAAGGATTTAGAACACTACACGGACCCATACATCTGAGCAACATGCAGGAGGGGGCGGAGCAGGTCCAAATTTTGCACCGGGGCCTATCAGATTCTAATTATGTCATTGGCTACATTTACACATCTGTGTCAGTGTCAGTGTGTTGTCCAATATTTTTTCTGACAGAGCACAACCTATTGAATATGTCCTATTCTGATCCTCAAAATCGATTCAGAATAGGACCTATTCTGAGTCTCAGGGACCTCACAATTGAATCCTTGATTTTTACAGATGTGCGAATAGATTTATGAAACTCTTTGGATTTGTCACGATTCTGATGTCAGGTGTCTCGGGACCAGGAGCTCCTTCACTGTCCCTAATGCTAGGGGCACCCTAGCCTACCCTGTACTACTTCTGATAGTGAAGACGCTGGGGCCACGTACCTTGCCTTAGCTCCTGAATCTGTCCTCAGTCTGTACCCTTCCCTCACCCAGGAAAGAGGGGAGTAGTAGTGTACTGTAATACATCAACCAGACTAACAATGTAATACAAACAGGGTTAAAGGAAAATACCAATCATACAAATATACTCACACAAACAGAGGTAAACACAGGGGATTGGAGAATGGGGTAAAACCAAAGAAGGAGAAGGAAAGAAATTGGCACACAACCAAAACCTAGCAACAGTCTCAGATAAATCCACCAAACACCCTCACAAACAACAACAACAACAAACCACCACCTCCTAATGCTCTGGCACATCTGCCAGAAAGTTCACTTGCTCGCTGTCATCAGAAAGGTTCTGGGAGCTCTCAGCCACTGAACTCACTTCCATCAACCTCTGAAAATTTCTAATGACGCTTTCGCTGAAGTCAGTTAGGCGATGTGAGATCATTGATTGTGAACTCCCAGGACCTTTCAGATGGCACCACGAGTGTGTGAATTTTCTCAAGCTCATGATGATGTCATTGAGGTCAAATGAGTTCACCGCGAAACACTGAACAGTGGTAGTACACGCTGTTCAATGTCTCTGCTGGATGGAAGGCTGTATAGTCACATCATGCAACAATGTAGCTTGCCATCTAGATGTAGAAGAGCTAGACCCGTCGCTGGACAAATGGATTATTATCTTCTCAGCGAACGGGTAAAGAATATTGTTGTTTATTATTTAATTTTCTTACAGGGGACATTGGCTTCAGTGGAATGGGCGATGATGTAAATATGGTTTAATTAAGATTAGTCTGTGTCATTATTTCAATTAGAGGACTTTATTCTGGATGTTTGTGTTTTTATACAATATGACTAGAGTTGAGCGACCTTGACCTTTTTAGAGTCGAGCCGGGTTTCGCGAAACCCGACTATCTCAAAAGTCGGGTCGAGTGAAATCGGCCGATTATGACGTAAAGTCGGGATCGACCGAAACACGAAACCCAATGCAAGTCAATGGGGCAGCATAGTCGGCAGTGAGTGGGGGCCAGGAAAACACCTAGAGTGCCCATTTTAATGTCAAAACCATCCATTCTTCTTAATGAAGCTTGTCAAGCGTAATTTACCTTATAATAATTGGAAGGCATTTGAAATTGGGGGTCATTTGGCTAAAGTTGTGGTGGGTAGGGCTGGTTCAAGTAATTAGTGGGCCCAGGAAATCTGGACCACGTCACGGCAGTGGAGCAGGGAGAGGTAAGTATTTCAACTTTGCAAGTGCTGTGAACCTGAGCAAGCAGGGGGGGCCCACTCGTTGGCATTGGCACTGGCACAGGGCCCCTCAAAGTACAGCGGTGTGTTTGCACGGCGGGGGCGCCTCCCACCGGCAGCAACACTTTTGCGTACCATGAGAGGCCCTGTGCCAGTGACGTCGCCAACTAGTATTCCTCCCCCCACCTGATGAAGGAACCTGCACTTTCATCTGCACCTTCCTGTTTGTCCCCGTGTAAGGTGGTATGGTATGCGGGAAGGGGGACCTGACTTTCAGCAGGGTCACAATCTTGCAGTGTAGCGTGCACGGGAAATGTTGCGTTATGGGTCAATGTACCAGCAGACTCATCTATCACTGGCTGGGCAATGGGCAGGATGAGGAGGAAACACAGATATAGGCCCAAAGAATAAAGTGGGCTAAATGCAGTTCAAAATTGGTAACACAGGACTAATCAGGGGGCATTGCAGTGGAGGACAACTGGAATGAGAGGCTGACACAGAGAGTAGGCCCAAATCAGTAAGTAGTCGAAATGCAGTTCAAAATTGGCAACAGTAGTAAACAGGCGGCACAGCTTTGTTCAGTGGAGGAGAACAGCAAGGAGTGGCAGACACCGATAGTAGGCCCCAACCCAACTAGTAGGCCAAATGCAGTCTAACATTAACAACTACTTAACGAGCGCCTGAAAACGGAATTTCAGGACAGGAAACCAGGAGAACAGCAAGGAGCGGCAGACACCGATAGTAGGCCCCAAACCAACTAGTACGCCAAATGCAGTTGTTCCGTTTAACCACAATTTAATGAGAGCCTGAAGATAGAAGTTCAGGAAAGGCAACCTGGAGAACACCTTGGAGTGGAACACACCATCTCTCTACACCCCATACCCAATTTGTAGGTCTAATGCAGCGTAGTTTCCAACAACTACTAAACGAGAGCATGATGATCGAAGCATTGGCGAGGAAACCTGGGGAACACCTTGGAGTGGAACACACCATCTCTCTACACCCCATACCCAATTTGTAGGCCTAATGCAGCGTAGTTTCCAACAACTACTAAACGAGAGCATGATGATCGAAGCATTGGCGAGGAAACCTGGGGAACACCTTGGAGTGGAACACACCATCTCTCTACAGTGGAACACAACATCTCTCTACACCCCATACCCAATTTGTAGGCCTAATGCAGCGTAGTTTCCAACAACTACTAAACGAGAGCCGGAAGATCGAAGCTCAGGAAAGGCAACCTGGAGAACACCTTGGAGTGGAACACACCATCTCTCTACACCCCATACCCAATTTGTAGGCCCAATGCAGCGTAGTTTCCAACAACTACTAAACGAGAGCCGGAAGATCGAAGCAATGGAGAGGAAACCTGGGGAACACCTTGGAGTGTAACACACCATCTCTCTACACCCCATACCCAATTTGTAGGCCTAATGCAGCGTAGTTTCCAACAACTACTAAACGCGAGCCGGAAGATCGAAGCAATGGAGAGGAAACCTGGGGAACACCTTGGAGTGTAACACACCATCTCTCTACACCCCATACCCAATTTGTAGGCCTAATGCAGCGTAGTTTCCAACAACTACTAAACGAGAGCCGGAAGATCGAAGCAATGGAGAGGAAACCTGGGGAACACCTTGGAGTGTAACACACCATCTCTCTACACCCCATACCCAATTTGTAGGCCTTATGCAGCGTAGTTTCCAACAACTACTAAACGAGAGCATGAAGATCGAAGCAATGGAGAGGAAACCTGGGGAACACCTTGGAGTGGAACACACCATCTCTCTACACCCCATACCCAATTTGTAGGCCTAATGCAGCGTAGTTTCCAACAACTACTAAACGAGAGCATGATGATCGAAGCATTGGCGAGGAAACCTGGGGAACACCTTGGAGTGGAACACACCATCTCTCTACAGTGGAACACACCATCTCTCTACACCCCATACCCAATTTGTAGGCCTAATGCAGCGTAGTTTCCAACAACTACTAAACGAGAGCCGGAAGATCGAAGCTCAGGAAAGGCAACCTGGAGAACACCTTGGAGTGGAACACACCATCTCTCTACACCCCATACCCAATTTGTAGGCCCAATGCAGCGTAGTTTCCAACAACTACTAAACGAGAGCCGGAAGATCGAAGCAATGGAGAGGAAACCTGGGGAACACCTTGGAGTGTAACACACCATCTCTCTACACCCCATACCCAATTTGTAGGCCTAATGCAGCGTAGTTTCCAACAACTACTAAACGCGAGCCGGAAGATCGAAGCAATGGAGAGGAAACCTGGGGAACACCTTGGAGTGTAACACACCATCTCTCTACACCCCATACCCAATTTGTAGGCCTAATGCAGCGTAGTTTCCAACAACTACTAAACGAGAGCCGGAAGATCGAAGCAATGGAGAGGAAACCTGGGGAACACCTTGGAGTGTAACACACCATCTCTCTACACCCCATACCCAATTTGTAGGCCTAATGCAGCGTAGTTTCCAACAACTACTAAACGAGAGCATGAAGATCGAAGCAATGGAGAGGAAACCTGGGGAACACCTTGGAGTGGAACACACCATCTCTCTACACCCCATACCCAATTTGTAGGCCTAATGCAGCGTAGTTTCCAACAACTACTAAACGAGAGCATGATGATCGAAGCATTGGCGAGGAAACCTGGGGAACACCTTGGAGTGGAACACACCATCTCTCTACAGTGGAACACACCATCTCTCTACACCCCATACCCAATTTGTAGGCCTAATGCAGCGTAGTTTCCAACAACTACTAAACGAGAGCCGGAAGATCGAAGCTCAGGAAAGGCAACCTGGGGAACACCTTGGAGTGGAACACACCATCTCTCTACACCCCATACCCAATTTGTAGGCCTAATGCAGCGTAGTTTCCAACAACTACTAAACGAGAGCCGGAAGATCGAAGCAATGGAGAGGAAACCTGGGGAACACCTTGGAGTGTAACACACCATCTCTCTACACCCCATACCCAATTTGTAGGCCTAATGCAGCGTAGTTTCCAACAACTACTAAACGAGAGCCGGAAGATCGAAGCAATGGAGAGGAAACCTGGGGAACACCTTGGAGTGTAACACACCATCTCTCTACACCCCATACCCAATTTGTAGGCCTAATGCAGCGTAGTTTCCAACAACTACTAAACGAGAGCCGGAAGATCGAAGCAATGGAGAGGAAACCTGGGGAACACCTTGGAGTGTAACACACCATCTCTCTACACCCCATACCCAATTTGTAGGTCTAATGCAGCGTAGTTTCCAACAACTACTAAACGAGAGCCGGAAGATCGAAGCAATGGAGAGGAAACCTGGGGAAAACCTTGGAGTGTAACACACCATCTCTCTACATCCCATACCCAATTTGTAGGCCTAATGCAGCATAGTTTCCAACAACTACTAAACGAGAGCATGAAGATCGAAGCAATGGAGAGGAAACCTGGGGAACACCTTGGAGTGGAACACACCATCTCTCTACACCCCATACCCAATTTGTAGGCCTAATGCAGCGTAGTTTCCAACAACTACTAAACGAGAGCATGATGATCGAAGCATTGGCGAGGAAACCTGGGGAACACCTTGGAGTGGAACACACCATCTCTCTACAGTGGAACACACCATCTCTCTACACCCCATACCCAATTTGTAGGCCTAATGCAGCGTAGTTTCCAACAACTACTAAATGAGAGCCGGAAGATCGAAGCTCAGGAAAGGCAACCTGGGGAACACCTTGGAGTGGAACACACCATCTCTCTACACCCCATACCCAATTTGTAGGCCCAATGCAGCGTAGTTTCCAACAACTACTAAACGAGAGCCGGAAGATCGAAGCTCAGGAAAGGCAACCTGGGGAACACCTTGGAGTGTAACAAACCCTCTCTCTACACCACGGAAGGGCTGATTCTTAGGAAGGAAGGCTGTCGGAAAGAAGCAGGGCGCGTCCGAGGGTGATTATATTCTTATTAGGTATATACTCACCCTCGGACGCGCCCTGCTTCTTTATTTGTAATGAATGTTTATTTGCAATGTGGTTTTGACTTACTCTATTTTTTTGGTAAATAATGATTTTATTATTTTCATTGTTTTGCATCTTCTTGGCAATAATATAAAGAAGACGCGACAGGACAACACTCGGTGGATGCCATATCTGTGTTTAAAATTGAAAAAAACTTTCAGTTAACTACTTGCAGGAGAAAGTTATTGTAGCTGGTGGCCATTTTTAGTACTGTACCAGATTTTTGTTGTATGTGTTTGTTTTTAATGTTAAAATGTCTGCATTTGATATCTCTCCAGTATTTTCTTTTTTATAAGCAAAATACTTATTTTTATATTTTCTGATGTTGGTTCCAGGGGTACACGGGCAGCAGTGGTGTGGTCAGTGGAGGCCTAGTGGAAGGAGTGACCGCAGACAGGCATCGAAGGCCTAAAATAATAACACATGGCTGTAGGCAATTTTAAATTGGTTCCAGGGGTACACGGGCAGCAGTGGTGTGGTCAGTGGAGGCCTAGTGGAAGG